>NC_058093.1:124764500-125070000 GCF_020171115.1 Neogale vison
CAGAATGGACCCATCCAGGGAACCCTTCCCACCGCAGCTCAGCCCTTGCCCTCCAGAGCTGCTTGCACAGGGTCTGCCTCTAATCGTTTATGCATCTTTACAACCTCCTCATTTCAAGAGAGCCTATATGGGAAATGGTACCGTGGGACTGGCTTTTTTCTTGCAGCACGACTCTCTGGAGATCCACCCATGCTGGGCGAACGCAAAGCACACCCGGTTTCTGTGAGGTAAGAGTCTGTGGTCTGAACGGGCCACCATCTACTTGACAATTCACCCTCTGAGGGACATTTTGGGTGTTTCCAGTTTTTGGCTTATAAATGAAGCTGCTATGAACACTTGGGTACAGATGTTTGTAAGTTGTCACTTCTCTGGGGGTAAATGCCCACGAGGGCCATGGTGGGGTCATGGGGAAGTCTAGTTTAGACGTCCGAGAAACCGCCAAATTTGCCTTCCCCCAGAAGTACTTGAGTGATCCAGTTTCTTCACACACTTGCTTGTACTGAGGTGGTCACTGGTTTTGTGTGTGAGTCTTTCTAGCGTGTGCAGTGGGATCTCCCTGCCGGCTGGTGATGCCACACATCTCTTCACATGCTTGCTTGCTACCTGTACGTCCTCTTCAGTGAAATGTCTTCTCCTGTGTTTTGCTCATTTTCTATTGGTCATTCGTTTTTTCTTCATTAATAAGTTTTGAAAACTTCACCATCCATTCCTTAACCAATATCACAATTTCTTCTTAAAAGACAAAATGAGGAACGCATGGGTGGCTCATGGTTAAGCAGCTGCCTTCAGCTTGGGTCATGATCCCAGTGTCCTGGGATTGAGTCCCACATCGGGGTCCTTGCTTGGCAGGGAGCCTGCTTCTCTCTCTCTCTCTCTGCCTGCCACTCTGTCTGCCTGTGCTTGCTCTCTCTCTCTCTATGACAAATAAATAAAATCTTAAAAAAAAAAAGACAAAATGAAACAGCATTTTTTTTTTTTTTAGTGGTCTTGATGAAGACCCTTCCCATCGACTCTGAGATGAAGGAGCAAGCAGTTCCCCCTCCATTCCCTACAAACATGGTTGTTAAAAAAGTCCTCACAAAGTCCTTTCCAAATCTCAGTTTCTAGTCCCTTTTATAACCTCCATCTGGGTAAGAGACATAAGAGTCATATAACCAAGTCCCAAAAGTTTCCTTTGAAAATTTCTGCCTTGTGGTCTGGTATTGCTCATATCCTGGTGTTTCTGTGGAGTTCTCCAGTTAGTATATGGGAAGACTGATTTCTTTTCAGGACACACTAAAATGTTTTTCAGCCTCCTTTTCCTTTTCTTTTCTTACTTTATGCAGTAATCTTATCCAGCTCTGGAGTTCTAGTCAAAACTGCATCTTTATTCTCAACTCTGAATTTGCTTAATGGACGCCTTTAACCAGAGTTCATACTCTCCCTCTCAAACTGCCATGAGCTCACACATGCACACTTGCCTGCTCACACACGTGCACACAGTCATCATTACATGCATACACATGTACACACATGCACACAAGCACACATGCACATACTCACCAATCTGCTTCTCCTCTGGTTTTTCTATCTGAATGAATGTCACCTCCATTCACCGTGGGATCAAAGCCAGGAGCCGGTGGTCCTTGACTTACTTCCTTCTGCTACTCCCCACTTGTAACTGATGTGTATGTTCTGCTACTGACTCTCTTCCAGTATTTCCCTTCCTCCTCATTCCTTTTCCTCATCATTGTTATTTTTTACTTACTTACTAAGACATTATACGATTATTTACAACTTATTCCTCTGGCTTTAATTCTCTTGTATGTGGCTAAAAGGCTCATATTTTGAAAAAGTCAATCTCACAATTTTTTTCCTCCACACATTTAAATCAACTGTAGTATTGATAATTATACACATGTTGTACCACAGACTTTTCTTCATTTCAGTGCTAGTTATCTCTCCCTCTCGGTCTTCACAGGATACTTCATTCTACAGAACTTTTGACAATTCTCCAAACTACGTCTTTTCTCATGTCCTTATTCTTTTGTCCTTATTATTTAGTATGCTCTTTATTTCCAGATGAGTAAATGTCACTTCACCCAAACTTCAATGTCTCAGGATCAATTGACCACTCCTTCCTTTTAGCCCACGTGGTATCACTCCACTCCAAATAAGATATCTATCATATGACATCATTCATTGATTTAAATTGGTGTCTCCACTGCAAAGCTGTGAGCTCCTCTATAGTGAGAACAGAATGGTTTCACTACTGAATTCTGGACCAATCGATGCATGTGGCTTACAGATTGCTGGAAGGAAAAGGACAATCACATCAAAAGGAAAAGTCCAAAGGGATTGGACTTGAACAAACGTGAAGCCAGATTCTTAAAAAAAAATTGAGTATGAAACCCAACGGCAACATGCAATTTACTCCATAAATGTTTATATTTATAATGGAGACATGCATTTATCACATCTATAAAATATCTAAAATGGGCCAATTACATGTCTCAGGGCAGTCTAGAGGCCCTCTGGAATCCTGAAGTAAGAGTGTGTACCTTGGGAAGCTCAGACACAAGCGCAGTCCTCGGGCTGATAGTGGTGCTCGCTGCACTGACACTAACACAAGGGACACCTCTGTGGACACCATCCTACCAAGTCCATACAACAGTTCCAATCGATGGACACTATCATTAAGTCCAGCTGCATAAACTGAGGATTTGAAAGCCAAGATACCTTGTTAATGCAAGAGTAGGTTTATAAGTGACACAACTGGATCCAAATCCATATCAATCTGATTCCATGGTGATTTTTTTTTATGTCAGTAGCAGGGCATGGTCATTTGAAGAACCAGCCCATGTATCTTTTGTGGCAATACCTTTTCTTCCTTTTATACAGCCCTGCAGCATTGAGACTGAGCAAAGGGGCAGACATTGGTTATTCTGGTGAGGAAGGTGGTGTAAGTCATGAAATCACTGCATAATTTGTATGGAACCAGAAAAGACCTTGAATCACTAAGGAAATGTTGAAAAAGAAAAACAAAGTTGGAGGCATCACATTGTCTGATTTCAAGCTATATTACAAAGCTGTGATCACCAAGACAGCATGGTACTGGCATAAAAACAAGACACGTAGACCAGTGGAAAAGAATAGAGAGTCCAGATATGGACCCTCAACTCTATAGTGAAATAATCTATGACAAAACAGGAAAAAATATCCAATGGAAAAACGATAGTCTATTCAATAAATGGTGTTGGGAAAATTGGACAGCTACATACAGAAGAATGAAGCTCGACTGCTCCCTGACACCATACACAAAGATAAACTCGAAATGGATGAAAGACTTCAACGTGAGCAGGAATTCATCAAAATCCTCAAGGAAAACACAGGCAGTAACGTCTTTGATATTGGCCATAGCAATTTTTTTTAAAGACACTTCTTCAAAGGCAAAGGAAACAAAAGTGAAAATGAACTTTTGGGACTTCATCAAGATAAAAACTTCTGCACAGAAAAGGAAACAGTCAACAAAACAAAGAGCCTACAAATTGGAGATGAAATTTGCAAATGACACTACAGATAAAAGTCTGATATCTAATAGCTATAAGGAACTCCTCAAACTCAACACTCAAAAAACAGATAATAACACTAAAAAATGGTCAGAAGACACAAACAGACACTTTTCTAAAGAAGACTTACAAAAGAAGACTAACAGACACATGAAAAAAATGCTCATCATCCTTAGCCATCAGGAAAATTCAAATCAAAACCACTTAGAGATACCACCTTCCACCAGTCAGAATGGCAAAAATTAACAAGGCAAACAAACAAACAAACAAAAGAAACCCCCAAAACAAGTGTTGGAGAGGGTGTGGAGAAAGGGGAACCCTCTTACACTGTTGGTGGGAATGCAAGTTGGTGCAGCCAGTTTGGAAAACAGTGTGGAGATTCCTTAGGAAATTAAAAATAGAGCTTCCCCATGACCCTGCAATTGCACTACTGGGTATTTACCCCAAAGATACAGATGTGGTGAAAAGAAGGGCCACAAAAGCCACAAAAAGCTTTGGCTTTTGTCCACAAAAGCCAAACTGTTGAGAGAGCTGAGATACCCTTGAACAGACGAATGAACGAAGATGATGTGGTCCATATGTACAGTGGAGTCCTAGGCAGCCGTCAGAAAGATGAACACCCAACTTTTGCATCAACACGGATGGGACTGGAGGAGATTAGGCTGAGTGAGACAAGTGAAGTAAGTCAAGCAGAGAAAGTCAATCATCACATGGTTTCACTTATTTGTGGAGCATGTGGAATAGCATGGAGGATAGGAGGGGAAATAAGGGAAAATGAAGGGGGGACCAGAAGGGGGAAATGAACCATGGGAGACTATGGACTCCAGGAGACAGGGTTTCAGAGCGGAGCAGGGTGGCATAGGCGAGCGGGGGTGGGCACTGAGGCGGGCACGGACCGCACGGAGCACTGGGTGTTCTACGCAATGACTCAAGGAACAGGACATCAGAAGCCCAGGAAGTATCGTGCGGCGACCAACATAACGCGGTACTGAAAGAATAGCTTTGGGTTTCAAAGTAGACTCTACAAGTCCATGACAAGGTCGAAGACTTGCAAGTTGGGCTTTGAAGATAAAGATGAGTTTTGTCAAGACTCTCAGAGCAGCCGGTTTGCAAGGCTTGAGGGCACCGTGGGGAGCGGGCGGGAGGACGGGGAGGAGCAGCGAGGCTGCGGGAGGACGCGGAGGAGCAGCGGCTGCCCTTGCGTGTGCCTCGGCCGGACACACTCCGGTGAGCGCACGGGTTTCTGGAAAGTTCCAGGCACCGGCACCAGCGCTCCGCTTGCCAGGGCGAACCCCGGGAGACGGCCCCGAGGGAAGCAGTCATCGCAGCTGCAGGCGCGCCGCGGCGGGCCCCAGATCCAGGGCGACGTGCGGCATCTCCGAGTCCCCGTCCGCTGCGGGGCCGCGCGGTCTGTGGCGGAGGCCACGTGAGGTCCGCGGTCACCACCGGCCGGGCCGGCACAGGACGCCCTCGCTGCCCCACGACAAGCGGCCGCGGCCCGCCTAACAGGGACGCTGCCTGGTCGCCGCGGCAGGAACCGGGGGCCACGGACTCTCCGCGCGGCGCGTGGGACGGGCTCAGCCCCGCCCGGCCAGCCTGCGGGCGCCCCAGAGGCCGTGGCGGTGCGGCGGGGAGCGCGTCCGGGGCTGGCCTGCCGCCCCCACGGACAGAGCCCGCAGCCGGAACTGCGGGCGCCCGGGGCCGGCCACGACGACCCGCGGTGTCCGGGAACGTCCGTCCAGGAGGCGCCGGCCGGGGTTTGGAGACGCTTCCGCGAGGCGCTTTCAGGGGCAAAGAGCCTCGAGGACCCGGTTTGTGTCCGAGAGTTTCTGTCCCCAACGGGCGCGCTCTGGGTGCGGCCGGTGCTGCGCGCGCCCGTGTGCGGGGCCGATTCCCGTCCCGCGGTCCGTGAGGGCCGGACAAGGACAGACTGAGCGAGGCGGGCAGCGGCTGAAGCGGAAGCCGCAGCAGCGAGGGCGCAGGGTCGCCGGAGCTCCAGGGCGCGGGCAGCCGCAGCCGGAGCCGGAAGTCGACGCTGGAAGCCCGAGCTGGGAGCGGGGAATTGAGCGCCGGAAGTCGGAAGCCGGAAGTCGGAGCGGGAGCAGGAAGGCAGAACAGGAAGCCGGAGAGGGAACAGGAAGTCAGAGCAAGAAGTCCCAGTGGGAGCAGGAGCCGGAAGTCGGCGCTGGAAGCCGGAGCCCGGAGCCGGAAGCCAGAAGCCAAAGTGGGAGCAGGAAGCCGGGAGCTGGGAGCCGGAAGTCGGAGTGGGAGACCCACCTGGGAACCGGGAGCCGGAAGTCAGAGCGGGAGCAGGAAGTCGGAACAGGAAGCCAGAGAGGGAACAGGAAGTTGGAGCAAGAAGTCCCAGTGGGAGCAGGAGCCGGAAGTCGGAGCAGGAGCCGGAAGTTGGAGCCGGAAGCCAGAGCGGGAACCATAAGTCAGAGCCGGAGCAGGAAGTCAGAACAGGAAGTCGGAGCCGGAAGCCAGAGCAGGAACAGGAAGTGGGAGCAAGAAGTCCCAGCGGGAGCAGGAGCCGGAAATTGGAGCTGGAAGCTCGAACGGGGAGCCGAAGCCGGAGCGGGAGCCAGAAGCGAGAGTGGGAGCCGGAAATTGGAGCAGGAAGCCAGAAACCGGAGCCGGAACAGGAAGCTGGATCGGGAGCCGGAAGTCGCGCAGGAAGCCGCTTCCGCTCCGCAGCCGCTGCGGGGGCCCGGCCAACGTCTTCTGGGATGCGCGGAGCGGAGCGCGGGGCGGGCGAGGCCGCGGACTTTTCGGGCTCCTCCCGCCGCCGAAGCGCGCTGAGGCCGACTTGGGAGCAACAGGAGGCGGTTTTCTGTAAAACGCGTCCGTTCGAGGTGAACCCGCCGCTGTGGTTCTGGTCAAACCGGCCGGAAGTGGGAAAGAGGCGCCGGGTGCAGGGCGGGGGCTGCGCGGGGGCGGCGCGTGCGGGGCGCCTCGCGTCCTGGCCTCGGCGTCCGGAACCGTGTGTCCTGCTTGGGGTCTCCGCGGAGGCGTCGGGTCGCGGCGGGCAGGACCCCAGGGGTCCGAGCCCGGCGCGCGGGGGACGGTCACCCCCGCCGGGCCTGCGGCGGCTTCTCCCGACGAAGCCCCGCGGAGCGCGTCCCCAGGCTGCGAGGGCTGCGAGGGCTGCGAGGGGGACTTCGCGGACCCCCGGGTGCCCTCCCGCCCGGCCCGCGCGGCCGTCACTGCGACGGTCGCCTGAGCAGGGAGCGTGTCCGCAGGCGGTGTCCCCGCGCGCCGGCTCTGTGGGGACGCGAGCGACAGTGGCCGCAAGGGCCGGGGCCCTGAGCGCCGCCTCTCCCCCGGGGCCACCTGAAGACCGATGTGGGGAGGCGGGCACGGGGCGGTCCCTCGGCCGACGGGCGCTGGTTGGCCTCTCCCGTGCACGGGGCATGGCCCCTCCGCCGTGACCGTGCCGGGTTCCCGCACGGAGACGCGGTGCGCCGCGGCCGAGCTCGGGTTCCGCCGCGCTGCGTGGTGGCTGGGGAGCAGCCGCGGGCCTGGGTGGCCGTTGGGCAGGCCCGGGTGGGCTCCGTTTGGGCAGCCGGGCTGTGCGGGCCGGGGGCGCGGCGCTGCGCTGTGTTCGTTCTCCGCTTCGTCGGCGCACCGGGTGCGGACGTCCCTGCGGCTGACCTTCCTGGAGTGCAGGGGCAGGGTGCCCGCGGCCGCCTCCCGCAGCCCTGCCTGCAGACCTGTCTGCAGCCCTCCTCGGCCCTGCTGGCACCCTCCCCTCTCGAAGCCCTCCTCCCTCGGCCCTGTCCGGCGCCCCTCCCCTGCCAGCAGCCCTCCGCAGCCCTCCTCCTGCAGCCTCTGAGGACTGAGGGCTGCAGCGCCCAGTGCCGGCGTAATGAGCCCCATTCATTTCCTGCCGCTGGCATATGGCATGTCATTGTCCTCGGTCACCCAGGCAGAAGTGATGCAATTTGTTGGCATGTCCTGCCCCGGCACAGACTGTCCACCCCACTGAGCCCCCGAGAAAACAACAGAGGCCGCGGAAGGGCAGCCAAAACTTCACAGCCCCATCACGCATGCGCACAGGCCGCAGGGATGGAGGCCCTCGTTCCGCAGAGGAGAGGGAGGGGAGGAGGGGTCCTAGAACTCACCCGTCTGTCCCTCGGTCTCAGGTCTCTGTGTCTGACTAGGAAGAACGTCGAAGTCATTGACACTGATGGGAACCATCCTCGGGACATCCCTCCCAAGTCTCTGGTTCGAGCCTCTTGTGCTTCTCCTTCTGCACATCTCAGCGGAACACGAGGCCACAAACCAGGGAACGAGCAGACATGGGGATTTCGGTGCCTCTTCTGTGACAGGGAGCCAAGTCCCCCTAAGGTGACCCCTACCCAGAAAGGATGGAGGCTTAGCGAACGGTCCGGAGAGAACAGTGCTCGCATCCTACTGGGCAATGGTTCCTACAAAGAGTCAGAGCAGAAGACTTCCTTGCAAGGTTTCAATAAGGTCCGCATCCTGGTGGAGTTTGGGTTTTACAGGGAAAGCCATTTTGAGTGTCTGAAGCCAATTTGAAAACAGGCAGAAGTGTTTTGCTCTATATGGTTTGAAATTTTCACAACAGTGATAATAACATCCTAAAATCGGAGGCTGATGTGGTCTATCCCATAATGGATTTGAGCAGGACCTAATGATTCATATGTTGTAATGACACGGGTTACCCTTGTATGTGCTCTTTTGTTGCTGAAGCCTATTTATGGGGAGCTGACTCCCAGCACGGCCTCTTCCAGGCGTCCCTCCAACGCAGACAAGTGCGCCCGTCAGCACAGCTAACCCTGCTGCAAACAAGGGCCGCCCCGATGGCGCAGCGGGCCTGTGAACCACTGCCTGCCCCGCTGATGAGGGCACGCACAGATCCGTGGCCGACCGAACCATCTCTCTCATGCCCACTGTCCGTTTTCTGAGAACAGGTTGTTGGAGAGGATCCCCTGATCCCTTCTAGCTCTGAAATTCTCTCCTGTGATAACGTGAGGGCTCCTCCTCACTGGGGATGAAGGGAGTCCCGGATGGTCACAGCGCGGTGGACCAGGTGGGCTCCATTGCTCATCAGGGAAGACCGGTCGCTTCCGTGGGGCACCAAGTGTGCCAGGACCCAGGAGACCACGGCATGGGGCCTGGCCACGGATTTGAGGCATGAGCCTGGGTCTGAAAGGAGACGCTGAGGCAGGTTTATTTGAGAGGCGACTGTGTGCTGCCCCACATCGGCCACCACTGGGCCTGGGGACACGGCTCCCGCCTTTATTAATCACATGAAGGAGCCACATGTGGAGAGGTACTTAACAAAGACAGTTTGATGAATTTATTTAGATATATTTACCTCCAGAGATTAGAAGACAAGGTAAAGAAGTTAATTTTTGGCTTATAAGAGTGAGTGTTACATTCTGGGAAGATTTTTGAATTTCCTGATTAGGAAACAAGTACAAATGGCCTTCTATTTGGTGAAAGATATTCCGTTTACCTTTAAATCCCAACGTTCTTATTTTAAAAACAGAGAAGCAAATGGAAAAGAGAAGAGAATGAGCAAGAAGTACATTCTCGGCTTGGGTTGCGGCCTGACATCACTGTGTGTCCAGTGCAAGTGGGCTCTGCAGACGGTCTGCAGCCACGAGGGGCTCGCCCAAGATCTCCTGCCTCCAGGAGGCTCCCTTCCTGCAAATCGCCGAGCCTTGCACATCCGAAGACAGAGTAGGACCCCTTCTCTGCTGGCCCCCCACCCCCCAGAGGAGAGCGGACCACCCCGACATCACCCAGCAGATGGCTATAAGAAAGCTCTGGAAGCAGAGAAATGGAGTCTGGCTGGCTGGGGACTGGGGGATCCGAGGAACAGCATGGTGGCTTTCTCTTCTGCCTCCTGCGTACCTGATTTGGAGGCAAAGAGCTCCCAGACACACCAATTGTGTGTGGCAGAAGTTGCTCTCTCGGGTAAGGGACCAGGAAGGGGCAGCCTGTTGGGACAGAAGGTGTTTAGACAGTAGCTGTTCTGCTCCAGTCTCGTGGGGGGCTGGGGAGTGCAGGTTACCCCTGGTCCCACCTTAAAGTCTTAGCAAGGCCTCCCTGCCCCGCCAATGTGGCCTCAGGGGGAGACCCTCAGCCTCACAGGGCGGTGGGGACCATGCAAGGAGCAGGAAGGGTCCCCTGCCAGCGGTGACAGGACAGTGTCCTCTAACACGGTGCTGGTGGAGATCGGGCAGGCAGGTGGTGGGGAGAGTCACCACCACCAGCAGTTACAAGGACCCCTCTGCGGGCTGAGTGAGGCCTCCACCCCCTGCTGGTGGGCGCCAGGGAGAGCTGGCTGGACCGCAGCCTGGGAGGGGTCAGCAGTCAACATCTCAGAGCACACTGGGAGTGCACCCAGCTTCAGTGAGAGTCAGTGGTCATACCTGGCGCTCTGCCAGCAGCCCCGGCTAGAGCGATGTTAGATTGTCTTCGGCCACAGGTGAGCAAGCCACGATGTGTCCACTCCACGGAACACCACTCTCTGTGGGAGAGAGACACACTTCTGACCCGGCAATGGCCTGGTAGGTGTCTAGTGAACGGTGCTGCCCAGAGACCGCCAGAAGCTTAGGAACATAGAAACGGTCCCACTTACATTCCTGAGATGGCAGAAACGGGGATGCAGAGCAGGTCGGGTGGGGTTGGGCAATGGAGGGGCTCAGGAGGGACCCCGCTGGTGGTGGGCACTCTGTGTCTAGACTGAGCCGGGACCCTGGCTGTGACACCGTGCTTATGGTCGTGCGAGAGGTTACTGGGGGAAGCTGGACAGGCATGCACAGTCTCTCCGTCCGAGTCCGCACAGCTGTGTGTAAATCCTCGACGGCCTCCCCAGAGGAGCTCTGGATGCGGTGCAGGGCCCTGACGGCCGTGGAGCGACAAGACAGGAGCATGTTGTTTGGTGGGGGAAGCGGGTCACAGCAAGCACACGCATGCGCAGCCCTAACTTGTGATCCAAACTGCAGAAGTGCCTGTCCTTCAGGCGAATGACCTCAGAGACCTGAACGGGAAGGAACAGCGGGGGGGCGGGTGGTCTGGGCTCGGGAAGCAGGTGCGGACGTCCTCAGCTGGAAGGGGCTGGGGGCAAGGAGTGGTGGGTCCCAGGGTGGGGAGGAGGGTGGTCATGGTGAGGGGTGTCAGAAGGTTCCAGTAGTCTCCATCGGCACACTCGGGGGGACCGTGGGTGTGGCCCCCGGTGGTCACAGCAGAGAGGCACAGATGGGGGAGCTCTGGAGAATGCTCGTTGCATGCACATGGGGGCGAAGGGGGCAGGAAGAATGGCTTCCAGGTCTGCGGGCTGAGCCACCCAGAAGTTGAAAGAGCCACACGCAGACTCTCCATAGTGGGTCAGACAGGGGCACCTGCGTTTGTGTTTGGACATCAACGTGATGCGGAGGACCAGAGTGTTCTGGTAACTTGTATGCTCCTATTCGCCTAAAATTATTCCTAAAACCAGGCAGTTCTCATCTGTTACTCATTTGTGGCTCATGTGATTTGTACATTTACTTTCATCCTTAGGATAGTGTTTGTCCAATTTTAAACAGAATCATTCAAATATATGAAGTTTGTCATTATTACATAATTGTACAAACGTGTATCTTTAGAGACATGGTAGAATAATGTTTTTGGGTATTAAACTGGGGGCTTTTGAACTGTTACTCCCTCCTCCCACCCAGATCGTGAGACCTGGGTCGCTCAGTGCAGAAACAGGAAAACGTCTGGGTCCTTGGCTCTTCGGGGCAATAGCCAGTGAGAGATGGACCCGCGTGGACAATATCCGCAGGCCATGTTTTCCCTCCTGCATACCGAATACGTGATGCTGTTTTTTTCCAGAAGGGACAAGGTGGGCTCCACCACTAGGCTTGGCTCGAGAGCCTCAGTCACTAGGGACTGTGACTCGTTAGCCCCAGTTCTGCCCCAGGGACAGTCCGGCACACTGGGGGAGGCTTTCCCTCCTGCCTCTGACACCCTTGTTCAGTGGCTTGGGACCCTTGTAAGCCCCTGCCCCAGGGTGAGAGGTGTGGAGAGACGGTGGTCTTACGTTGTGCTGGTCCACGCAGTCCTGCTTCATGCTTGACCTGGTGAAATTATGACGTCTCACCAATGCCATGATGGGGTCCTGAATCATATGGTCATGAGGGGAACGCTCCTTGCTCCTGACCAAGGTGGGAATGAGATGGGGCAGCTCCACGTGGCCTGCACGCCGGGACCGTGTGGGGTCCTCCCAGCCCACACTGGGGCTTCATGACAACGTATGATGAGCACAAAACCTCCTCTGGAGAGGACGCACTCCTAACGACTTCTTCGTTACCAAATCTGACTTAGAAAGTCAGATGGTTTGCCTGTTAGGAAATGCTGACTGGGTGTTGGGAGCTCTGTTGGTTAAGTGTCTGACTCTTGATTCGATTCAAGTTGTGATCTCAGGATTGTGTGATTGAACCTTGCCTGGAGCCCAGCACTCGGCAAGGACTGTCCTTGGGGGTCTCTTCTGCTTACTCTCTCTCTAAAATAAATATATAAATCTTTTTTTTTTTAAAGATTTTATTTATTTATTTGTGAGAGAGAGAGGGAGAGAGAGTGAGCACAGGCTGACAGAGAGGCAGGCAGAGGCAGAGGGAGAAGCAGGCTCCCTGCCGAGCAAGGAGCCCGATGTGGGACTCGATCCCAGGACGCTGGGATCATGACCTGAGCTGAAGGCAGCTGCTTAACCTACTGAGCCACCCAGGCGTCCCTAAATATATAAATCTTTAAAAAAAGACAGAAAATACCTACAATCTTGCTTACTACACCACAGAAGGAAGTGTTCAATTCTGGTGGTGTCTAGCATACACGGTCCACCAAAACCCATCCTTGATTTATTTAACTTTATTTTTCCAGTGTTCCAAGATTCATTGTTTATGCAGTACACCCAGTGCTCCGCGCAATCCGTGCCCTCCTCAATACCCACCACCAGGTGCACCCATACCCCCACCCCCTCCCCTCCAAAACCCTGAGTTTGTTTCTCAGACCCCACAGTCTCTCATGGTTCATCTCCCCTCTGATTTCCCCAACCCCCTTCTCCTCTCCGTCTCCCCATGTCCTCCGTGTTATTCCTTATGCTCCACAAGTAAGGGAAACCATCCTTTAAAAGAAACAGCACAGAATCCTGCTTTTCCAGGCAGTGTACAAGGTCACAGAGACAGGAATCTGCCTGAGACCAGTTTCTGATTTCAAAGAACTTGGGGATTATGTAAAAGACAAACCCAAGTCCCCCCAGGATGTGTGAGGAGAATACAGGTTTCTGGGGTTCACAGAATAGGCAGACTTCTAGTTCATTCCTAAACACAAGCCGGACTTAGCCACATAAAAGCATGGGAAGTGCTGAAGTAAAGCAGGGACCTCCAGCATGGCGTCCGGAGAGACAGAGCCCCTCACCCAAACTGGGCGATCTCTACTTTTTTAAACATTATTTTTATTCTTTCTGGCGTTGCTCTGCGTCAGTTGACATGAGGTTGACCTTGGTGCCATAACAACTTTCACGTCCCTGCTTTGGATAATTCTGAGGCCGGTGGCTCTCCTGACAGCGGGCAGGGTCTCCTTCCTTTTGGGGGAAACTCTGTGGATACAGGGGATCAGACTCAGGCACGGCTGGTGGGGGGACCCACGCATCACCAGTGGGGGCAGCCGAGTCCTAGAGAGAGGCAAGTGCGGAAAGGAGTGTTTTCATGCAATCCTGGGAGGCCAGGACAGTCATTCGGGTGGGGCACGCCGGTGGGAGCCACGGGTGATCCTTTGGGAACCAAGAAACACTTTTGGGAGCCCCTTGAGTTATGTCCTTGTGGGGGCAATAAACAAACTAGGGTCACTGAAAGGGTGATGTCTCTTCCAGCTGATGACTGCTGTGGCCTGGGAGGTGTGGGGGGACGTGCAGATCAAAGATGATTATATGCATGTTATGTATGTATGTGTATAATGTGTATGTGATCGCATTTTCCTCTCATGCACTGTGCTACACACACACACACACACACACACACACACGCTCTCGAGCCTGGAGCCGGGGACAAGACAGACACACATACTTCTTCTGCACCACAATCACAGGCATTGTGGTTTCTCATCTTACGGATGCCGTTGTAAGCTCGTCAGTCCTGTGGCACGGAAACCGGACCGCCCTAAAACAGACCGGGTTCTGTTCCGGACACCGCACGTGAGGGTCCCCAGCCCACCCCCCGTTTACATCTGAGAGCTGATTCCCTCATGCCTACGTTGGATCGAGGTTGGGTTGCTGTCTCATGACTGTTCCGTTAGCAAGAGGACACGCACCTGAACCACACAGAGAAGCAGGCAGAGGCCCCCGCGGCGCAGACGACAGGTGCGTGTCCGTACCGGTGCTGTCCCTTCCAGGCGGCGGATGGCTCCCGTGTGAGCCGGTCCAGGAATCCGGGTCTGACCTCCCACAGGTCCTTTGTTTCCTCTCCTGCCGGCCCAGGACTGCAGAAGGTTCCCTCTAGAGGACGGGGCGCCACAGAGCGTCTGTGCGGCCCCCTGTGCTGACCCACGGGAGGGCGGCTCTCCCATGTCAGCGGTTCCGCTGTCAATGCTGATGGCAGGGCCCACGCTGCGTCCAGCATGTGCAGTGGCTAGAGGGAGGGACTCGCCCACTTGCCATCGGTGTGCTGTGCGAGGTGAGTCAGGTTCGGTTAAAATAGCTTACATTCCCACAGCACCCCCATGCTCAAGACTTACGTTTTCCCAGTGAAATGATTATTTCCCTCTGGATTCCTCCCAAGATGATACCTATCTCTACAGACGGGACTGGAAACACCACGCGCCGTGTCCTCTCAGTGTGAGCACAGCCGGGGTCTCATGACTCACGTGACGTGGCTGTGTCTGTGCCTTCGTTCACAGGAGCTCGGCGTGCGGTGCAGCCACTAAGCCAGCTGGTGATGCTGGAGGAAGGCCTTGAAGGCTGGACTCGACTCTCAGCCCAGGCACCCGTTATGCACGTGAGAGCAAGCTGCCTTTCCAAAGTGGGTTTCGGTAGTGAAAAACTCCCCAGAGGCTCCCTCCACGCGGCCCGTCTTCTTCCCTGAGGACACATGACGTTTCCTCTCTAGGACGCTGAGTGCTTGGACTTCCTGTGTCAGCTTGGCCAAGGCTGCCGTACCCAGTTGCTCACCCACTAATCTGGGTGTTTCTGCAAAGGTAGCAGCCAGCTGCAGGAGTGCTTATCTGTACTGTCGACTTTACGTAAAGGAGATCACCCTTGGTGATGTGGGCAGGCTTCATCCAACCAGTTGAAGGCCTTAGAGTAAAGGCACGTTTCCCAGAGAGGAGGAAATCCTGCCTTGAGACGGCACATCATGTCCAGCTGGAGTTCCCGGTCTGTGGGTCTGCTCTGTGGGTTTTGAACGTGCCCCCACAATCACATGAACCAATTTCTTGAACTAAACCTCTTGGTGTCTATCTCTCTAACTGGATCGGTCATCTCTCTCCATCGTTTACCTATCATCATCTACCCACTGGTCAATCTATCCACCTACCTACCTGTCCATCTTGGTTCTGTTTCTCTGGAGAGCCCTGAATTACACAAACATGTCGGTGACCTTGGTCTTCTCACACAGGTGCCAGCAGTGACATGGAGAAGACAAACTAAATTGAAATGAACAATGGCGAGTAATTCTTTTTCAGGATTGTTGGCAACACAGGCTACAGTGTGTGCAGCAACAACGTAGATCCCACAGTCTGGAAAACAGAAGGAAATACAGCAGGTTGGACGTTGGTACTGATATTGTATCGTCTGTACTTGACCTTTACTCTGACCAAAGACAAACATTCACTCAACATGTCCTTTCTGTCTGGTGAGGCCTGTCCTGAGAGTTAAGAACTCTCTCCTTGGGCACTTACGGTGCCAGGTGTCCACCATTGCATGTGTCAGCTGGGCACCTCCTCAGCTGGCGGGAGCAGGGTGGTGCCTTGCTCAGGACGTAGGAAGAAAAGTGTTTTGGGTATTGGCACAGGGGTAATGGTAGGTATCTTGACCCACTGTGCAGAAATGCCCCACTGTGGCTGTCTGGGTAATAGCACCACAGTCTGTGGGGCAGGGTCTCCGCCAGCTGGGCTTGGGGCCAACTGGAGAGCAGCTGCCCGTGCCCACGTATGGCTTGCCTGTCGGCCAGATGCCCACACCACTGCTCAAGGAACAGGCTGCTATTGTGCAAAGCTCCTGGCTTCTGGGAGGCCTTTCTGGTCTGTCCCAGTCCAGGGTTCCACCCTACTGTGTCCACAAAAGGAGAAGAGAACAAAGCCAGTAGGAAGGGAGGAGAAAGAGGTCTAATCAGCCCATCAGATGTTGCATTTCTGGATTCCTCTGTGTTATTAATTTGGACTTTTGGCTCAAAGATTGAGTTTCCTTTTATTGGATGGAGTGCTAGCCATACTGAGGACGGGGGCACTGTACTGCCCGAGATAATTCTGCTAAATTCTCTTCTATAGGTGTCAAGAAGCAAGAGAGCAGCGTGAACATCCGAAACCATTGGAATGGTGCCATTCTCTCCTTGAAGCAAAGGCTCTCTGAGAGGCTGTGATCTCCTGCTCAGTGACGTGAGAATACACCCTTTTGAAACCATCACAGGCATGAGCTAAAAAACATCTGGCAGAGGTAAGTAGAGAGTTTCTCCCAGTGTTCTCCTCTCCTGGTGTTGAAGATGGAAGTCGCAGGAAGCGAAGTCTGTAGCGTCGGAGTGAACGGTTGCATCCCTGTACCCCCACTGGTTCAGTTACTCAGGTGTCTGCTCCTGGGAATCTCGTACCTGGCCTTCTGGAGCCGTCACCGAGAGACTGGAAACCCAGTTAACGCAGAGCTCCAGTGCCCCAGTTCTGTTCCACGGAAGAGTGAGATGTTGAAGGTTCAGCAAAATGAATGAAAAAATCCTTGATTTCTTCTGCGAAATTGTCCATTTGCTTTTTTTTTTTTTTTTAAGATAACATAGTTATGTCAATTGCCTTCTTAATAGCAGGAACTTACCTGAATATGCTGTTTTTCATGGTAATAGGAACAATATAGAACATAGCTCCATTTAAGTACAATCAATTTAGAAAGGAACAGTTTATACTAAAACAATTATAGATTTTAATTATGTTTCATAGACAAGGTGAAATAGCTTGTTTAAGATGAATTTTGTTTACTCAAAAGAATACAGATGGATGACATTTTGGGAGGAAAACTACAACCTGATTTCAAGTTGTATTTTCTAAACCTTTCACTACATTGTAAACTTGAAGATTGTTAATTGGAAAGGAATTCCGACCTTCTGTCAGAGAGAACTTCTCATCAGGAAAAGACCAAGTCCATAAGCGAGACTGTGCACCGAACTCAACAGCTGATGTCAAAAATTCTGCCAGAGAAGTTCTACAGTTCAACTGTAATACATTCTAGTATTTATTTTTATTGAACAAATATTAAAGTCAATTCATATATGTCATTTATTCCTGGGTTTTCATGTTAGTCTAAACCAAACTTTATTTTGAGGTAAACTTCTGTCTCCTTAGGAATTTGTAATACTTAAATTATTAGGCTAGTGAGAAATTGTCAGGCTCAAAACATAGTTATTGCCCTTTATCCAAAATATATTAAAAATTATATTTACTTAAAAAAAGAATATGAAGCTTCATCATAAAAATTGCTTTCACATTTACTTTTTAAATAAAAAAGTACGTAAGTAGAAGAATCTCAGATCTTCCTCTACTTTCTTTTTTTTTTCCTTTTTCTTCTTTTTTCCCAAGGTTTTTAAAATTAATTAATTAATTAATTTGACAGAGAGTTAGGGAGAGAGCACAAGCAGGCAGAGGCAGGCAGAGAGAGAGGGGGAAGCAGGTTCCCCGCTGAGCAGAGAGGCCGATGCAGGGCTCAATCTCAGGACCCTGGTATCATGACCTGAGCCAAAGGCAGAAGCTTAAACCACTGAGCCACCAGACACCCTTTTCCCTCTGTTTTCATATTTTTCTACTACCGCATGCATTTCAGTGTTTCAACACAGAGTGACCAATAAATTTTTCAAATACATTTTTGGTTTAAGAATAATTTAAGATTCACAGAAAAAAAAATTGCATGTGAAGATGGTCCAGAGGATTTTCACTTTGCCCACACATGTTCCCCTATTGTTAGCCCAATATGTTAGCAAGACACATTTGTCAAAACTAATAAAATAATATTGGTATACAGTTGTTAACTGAAGTCCACACTTTATTCAGTTTTCCTTAGTTTTTACCTGACTTCCCTTTTCTGTTCTAGGATCCTGTCCAGGACATTGTATTATCCTGTTTTGTCAGGCTCCTCTAGGCTTTGACATTTTTCTCAGAATTTCCTTATTTTTGTTGACCTGAAGAGTTTGAGGGGAGTGGTCAGGCATTTTGCAGGCTACACTCAATTTGAGTTTGTGTGGTGTCTTCCTCATGATTAGACTGGTTTTCAGTTTTGAAAGGAAGATCACCAAAGTAAAGGCCATTCCCATCATATCATACCAAAATGACTTATACCTGTTGGTGTTGATGTTGATTTATACCTATGTACTTTTTTTGGTCTTATTGAAAATGGTGCTGTTCTTACAGTTTTCATTTCCAGTTGTTCTTCTCAGGTTTGTAGGATCTTGCATCTTGTGACCTTGCTGTTCTTGCTTTTTTGCTCTACATGTTTGGTTTTGTTTTTGTGTTCCTTGGGATTTTCTACATAATCATGCATGACATTTGCAAAGACAGTTTCATTTCTTTCTTTCAAATCTGTGCATTTTATTTCTTTTTCTTGTCTTATTGCACTATCTAGGAATTCTACCTGGATGCTGAATAGCAGCTGGAAGAGGGGACATCATTGCCTCGTTCCAGTCTTGTAGGGAAAGCATCTAGGCTTGACCACTAAGAATTGTCTTAACTATAGGTTTTTGTGAATGTTTTCTATTAAGCTGAGGAAATTCTCCTCTTTTCCCAGTTTACTAAGAGTTTTTATCTTAAATATGTGTTTGATTTTGTCAACTGTTTTTTCTGCATCAACTGATAAGACCATGTGAGCTAACTTCATTTTCTAACATGAGCCCTCAGCAGTTACTTGACATGCAATGGTGACAGCTTTGATTTCACTTACTGGTCTGTAACCAAGTAGACTTTTCTAAAAAGGCTTGGCACCAAATATAATTTAATTTGGACGCTTGGGGTCTGTTTAGGCTGGATCTACACTCAAGATATCGTTCTGTTAGCAGCTGGAGTTGTGCCAGCTGGAACTCTACTAGTTGACATTTTCCAAAACACACCCCAGTGAAAATTTTGCCTCAGTTACTTTTCTTATGTGCGTATACTGGGAACACCAGATGATTAAATCACTTTTAGTAATTTATGGATGGGTGTTACATCCCTGGTGAGGCACAGCTTTATACAACGTCAACCTTTACATCTTATAACTTATACAACTTCACTTATACAAGTGAATAACTTGTACAACTTATACAACTTCACATCTATGATGCTACATTATTTGGAAAAATTGTCATCCATTTCATTATGCATCACTCATCATAATTTCTGATTTTTTGATTAATCAAGTGATATTTATTTCCCACAAATAACAAAGAAAGAAAAAAATACAGCAACTTTGTCAGTTTGTCAGGTGTTAAGTGGCTTCCGACCTTTCCTATTTCTCTGGCTTTCTTTTGTCCCTTGCAAACAACATCTGTTCACTACATTTTTGGTGTTTCTCACAAATAGAAATGAATAATTCAGCTTGACAGTACAGTAGTCAAATGGCAGCTTTAGGCACCATTTACACCTAGTAAATAATTCTTTTGGCAAGGTAGGTGGTGGAGACAAGGCCCAGAAGTGACTTACATGTTTCCTACAAGACTAGCTCCTAGGGCTAAATCTGCACGTGTAAGGGAACGAGCCTCGTTAGTCTTCACAGACCTTTGGTTTTTAGGGAATTCCAACAGTGATCTGATTGTTTCCTGAAATATGGACGGATTGGCATCAGCCACATGTTTGTTTGATTTTCTTTTCAATTCCTAAGAACATTATAATAGAAAATATTTGGAATAGTTTCTAGCAGAGAAATCTTTTAGAAGTCCCCCAGGTGTCGAGGGCATGGGGCAGGCCTGTAAGGAGTGGATGCATGTGTGGGCAGCAGTGACATCAGGACCCACAGAGCAGATGTCCAGCGCTCGTGACTCTCCAATCCCGTCTCTCTGTCATTCCTGTCGTAGGGCCTCGGCCTCACTGTGGCCAGTAAGTATTGCTTATCGAAGGGAGACTCATCCTCTGCCTCTTCAAAAGTAAAGTTTCAGGAACACATTTCCGCAAATATCTACACAATTTCTAAGGGCATATTTACCATTTTTATATACTATTGGGAGGTCGGTATTGACGATGAATGCATATAAACATATAGACACTTTCTAATTTTCAATTAAGTGACCTCCAATCTTTCTAGCACCATTTAAGCTTCTGGAAAGAAGAAAATCAGCTCCCGAAGGTGCCTGAGGATTCTCGTCTGTACTCCCAAGTGTCTGGATTTTAGCACAAAGTAAAATTAAAAATAAAAAATAAAAAAATGACTGAGATGGATTCCACGACCTTTTAAATATTTTCAATTAGAAACATTGAATATACACTCAAAACACAAAATGGGTTCAATTTCGCCAACTTTTTGAAAAACAAGCAAAATTTAGAACATTTTGCCTCATATTTCTTAATTCTCTATAGATCACAGAAAACTCGGTAACAGACCAGCTGCTGCATCTCAAGGTCTACACGTTGAACTCGTGCATTAGTCTCCGTAACTGTAAGGAGAGTGCAGCTGTGTGCCGAGTGGCTGCTCTGTGGTGTTTTTGTGCACAAACGTGTGTGCATGTGCGTGTGCGTGTGTTCTCATGTGACCCTCCTACACTTGTCATTTGACAAGAGAGGAAACCAAGTTTCTGGGAAGATTAGTGACAAGCTGATGTTGTGTGGCCTCAGGCCTCCACACACCATGCTCCTGGTGGAGCCTCGGGTGATCTGTGCCCTGCAGTGGGGTCCTAAGTGCAGCAGGCTCCCCGGATTAGAGAATGGCTAGACAGATGGGCTCCATCAAGTAGAGTGAGCATCTGAAAGGAGTGTTAGGGCTTCAATAGGAACTACAGTTCCTATGTGTGAATCTGAATCGAAATCCAAGAGTTTAGGGAAGAAATGGTTAGAAAGAATATGTCTTAGGTAAATTTTATGAGAAGCTTTCATCGGGGAGCTAAGGGGGGAATTAGAGTTTGTGTTTCAGCAGAGATGGGGAACGCCTTTTAAGGAGAATTTCACAGACCAAGGAAGCAACTTCCTAACCAACTGGTCTCGCTGTTTCAGTCCATCTAGCTTGGGACCACCTGCGAGATTATCCCAAGATTCAGGGTCATTCCCAATTCATTTTCCAATCTTCCCCATTCCTGTGGTTTGGAGGACACAGTCAGAAAGTCCTTAGCTGGAGCCTCAGGTCAGCCCATTGTGTTCCCAAACATTTTGTTTCAGTGTTGTAGTCGTGCCTGTGGGTTCACAGCCCACAGCCCCGCATTCCACCTTCCTTCGCTCGTGTGTTTCCTTGCATTCCTTCAGGCAACTCTCGCTCTTCAAGTATCATGCAATTGCTCCACATTCAGGACGTGGTTTTCCAGGTATACCAGGGATGCTTTCTGCTCTGCCCTATCGCACCTGGAATGTTTGCTCCCATCTGGGCATCCCTATTGGACTATAAACTCCCTAAGTGTAATGCCGTCTACACCCTCCCGCACCCAGCCAATGCTGTCATAAGGATTTTAAGAGGATTTGTTTGAGGCAGCGAGTCATTCTCCCTCTGGAAATGGAGAGAGAAGGACATTTTATTTCCTCTCAACAGGATGGAAAAGAAAAGGCATTGACTTGAGAGAGAATAGTTCCCCACAAACCCCGGGGGACTCCCTTTGATGTGGAAAGTCAGGATATGCACATATGCAGTCATGTAACAGATGTAGCACAAGCCCACATCTCTGTGACCTCACTGTTCCAGAGAAGGAATGCGGTGGTGCGAGGGTCACCATCCTGTTCATCATCCTCGGAGCACTTTATGGTCTTGGCCAAGGACAGCAGCCCTCGAGTCTGGGCGGGGTCTTCCGGAGCCAGAGATGGTGTGGGCGTCGCGGCTGGTAGCCGAGGTGTGTGTGGGGGGATACAACGATGCTGGATTTCTAGCTGGGGCTCAGGCTGTGCTCAGGGACCAGGAAGGAAGATGTGGGTGAAGCACAGAAAGTGAAGACGACCGTTCAGCAGGGCAGAGCCTGGGACCGAGTGTGACCAGCACAGGAGGAAGCTGCACGTGAGGTGAGGTGTGCAGACACCCTTCCAGCCGCGCAGGTGCGGGAAGGTCAGCATCCAGCCCAGGTCCCCGAGGGCAGGGAGGGGAGTTCGAGCACCAAGCTCGCATTGGCTGATCCGGGGTTGGGCTCCAGGTCTCTCTCCTGCAGCGTCCGGTGAGCCCACGGTGTGACCCTGTCACTCCCACATCATGCTGATTACACGCCCACGGAAGATTTCCTCCTCGTCCTTATTTCTTCGTTATACTTAATCTCTTGGAGAGCAGTAAACGATCATAGAGATCTGGGCTCCCCCGTCTAATGCCTGGAAACCGTAAGGGAAGGCTGGGTTCCCACCTGACTGGCGCGGACAGGCAGGCTGCCCTAACTCGTAATTTCCCATGTTCATTCCCTCCTCCCTGCCTGCCGTGGAGCCCGAACCAAAACTCGAATTATGCCTGGAGACGGGGAGCTCAGCCCCACCCAGCAGAGGTGCACGGGGACTGTGGCCTGAGCTCCCTGAGAGGGTTGAACATGTCTTCTGACTACACTTCTCTGTCTAGTTCAACTTTCTTCTTCAGTGATGGTTCTATGAAATTACTAGGGTTAGAAGATAATTCCTGAATGGAGAAGGATTTGCTTTAAAAAATAAAGCCAACTCTTATTAATTTTCATTAAAATTAAAATTTTAAAATTTAATTAAAATTGAAATGAAAATGAAAATGTTCATTAAAAATTACCATCTCAAAGGGGAAACTCTGGGCTGCCGTGAGACTTACACCATTTAGAGTAGTGATTTCATCCTTTTCATAGCTTACTAGCTTTTCTGTAAAAAGTCTGTAAGAGTTAAAAGCGAGACTGTAGCTTTATCAACCTTCCCTACCTACAAACACTGCTGGTGTTTTCCCCACGATCCCGCAGCTGGCTGAGCTGAATTAGCACAGACTCACGTCGCTGGTCTTGGCGATCCGAGAATGAGAAAATGAGCCCTCGTTTGTACGACTATATTTTTTGATAAAACAAGTATTTCCCAAGCAAGTGGTCAGTGGGGAGAGTAGAGGTAACGTTTATTATCAAATGCTTTATCCGGTTTCCTCCTCCTCTCTCCCCCTCCCTCCCTTTCCCTCTCCTCCCCTCAACTCCTGCAGATTCCACCTAATTTCTGTCCTGAGGTTTGGCAGAACCATTTCAGTTCTCCCATTCTGTGGGCACCTGAAGTAGGGAAGGCCAGCGGGGACGCCCCTCCGCCCACGACCGGCCTGACCGCTGGCTTCGTTGTCCTGGGGCCGTGGACGGCGGAGGCGTGTGTCCCGTTGAAAGTGCTCACGGGTGGGCAGAAGCAGCACGAGGAAGCCCCTGACTTCTGTCCGCGGGGCCCGGACAGCCGCACACATGGGACTCGGTGGTGCCCAGACTGGCTTTCGGTGTCGGTGTGGCCTTGTCCAGGGGACACGGATGTCTCTGCGCGCTGGAGAAGAAAGGAAAAGCAAACCTGATAGGAGACCCCCAGAAGTAGACGTGAAAAGCTGGAGAGGAAGGAGGGAGGCACTGGAATTCCTGAACCAAGCGGGGGACCAAAGGCAGAAGCTTTTATGGAGGTTTTAGTGGCGTCTTAAGAAAGTCCCTCACAGCCCCTGGACGTAATGTTTCTCTTACACTCGCCGTGGTAGTCACCGGCTGTGGTGCCCTTTCGCCGTGCGGCGGGTCTGCAGGACAGTGCCACGTGGTCCCCTCCCTCGAGCGACTGCGGCCCGCTGTGGGCGAGAAAGCACGTGGGTGGCCTCTGGGAGCCACATCACCTGCCAAGGTGTGTGGTGCACGTGTCTCTGCGGCAGGGGCCGTGGGACCCCCGAGTGAGAGTGCGGCGAGGTGACCGCCGTGGGGACCGATGGACAGAGAAACCGAAATCCGTGTTTCTTCTCCAACTCTGAAATATGGAAATTATAGTCTTAGTGTAAAAAAAAAAAAGTGAAAACACAGAAATCTTTCTCAGTTGTCTGTTTTATTTTCGCAATTTGAACTTTTTAGGAGAAGAAAACAACACAGTAAACCGAGATCTTAAACGAGCATTTGTTGAAACATTTAGACGTGCAAAAAATTCAAATCAAACAACTTTTAATAATACTTTACTGCCAGAGGAAAATAACATCGGAGCTGCCACTATAAAATAAAAAAGCAATTAGCAACTTTCTGATTGCTATTTCTTTAAGGATCTACCTCAAGAAAACAAATGACGCAAAGCAGAGGGAAAAAGATCTTGTCTTTCTGAGGGAAAAAGTCACTGCCTGTAGTTTCTGAAAGGCATGGAAAGCACGGCTGTGAGCGGTCCTGGGTCCTTGCTCTGGGTGTGAACCTCCTGTGCAGGGCCGGGGAGCCCAGCTGCTGCAACTCAGCTTCATGCCTCTCTCGGTGACAGTGGCTTCCTAAGGAGGTGAGGACACCAGCCAGGGACACCGCAGAGCCAAACAAGCCCCGAAAATCCTTGTTCATGTAAACTGTTGACGCCCTTTCTCATCAGCAGCCCTGGAACCTCTACCTGGTACAACCCTTGAATTCCGTCCACTCAGTACTCGATAAGAACCGACAGACAGGCGTTGGTGAGTGCCTCCTATCGTCCTTCTAGAATATTCCCTGCCCAAGAGGGCCCGTGTCATTACTTGTTACTTACCAGCTGTCCGCGCTGACCCGGCACTGCGGGGCGCCATCCACGGCTCAGGCCCTCATGCAAACACTTCCAGTTCACAGCATTTAGTTCCCTAACTTTGTTGTTTCCACAGCAAAACTCTTGCTCCCCCTTTTCTCCAAACCCCTTCTGAGATCCATGTAGGTGCCCATCTTTGGGACAAGTCAGAATTCACTGCACAGGCAGGACCCTCGTGTGGGTACGTCTTAACGCACAGAGGGTTTGCCTCTCCTCCCACACGGCTGCCAGGGAAGCATCCAAGACTTTCGGGACCTTGCACGTGGAGCCATCACGTGAGCCGAGTGTCCACGCGGGTGCGGGTTTCCCAGAAGGCAGTAACTGGCAGTAACTGGACAGAGCCAAGAAGGTTTGTGTTCTCATATGCAGCTTACGTGCTTCCCGTAAGCACGTGGTGATGTTTGGAAGTGGGTGGGAATTTAAAAAATCCTACCTAGTCCAAAACAGGGGAGTTGTGTCAAGAAATTACGGTGTGCCGTGGCAGAAGTACAACGTAACGATTAAAGCTAAGGCTGATGCGTGTCACGTGTGCTCAATGTGTTGCTGAAGGACACAGTTACTGAACAGCAGGTGAGAGAGAATGCCCGGTCCGCACGCGTGTGTTGTGCCTGCCTCCACCTGTCGAGTTGTCTGGTATGTGTCCTCTGGCTGCCCGTCACCTCTCCATCATCCATTGTCTCCCATCCGTTGTCTGGCCACCTACCTACCCGTCCATCCATCCATCCACCGTCTGTCTTTCTCCTACAAGCTACGTGCAAAGAGAAAAGACTCTGGAAAGACACAGCACAGGATGGCGCACACGTTAACAGTGTGTCTCTCTGGGCACAAAATAATTTTGAAATAACTTCTGTATGTTTTCAGTTTTCACCCTGTTCATTCATAAATACAGCAACCAAGTCACTTGTCTTCAAAACGCTTTCCTTTTTGCGCAGAGGCGTGATGGTGGTCTTTGTTCGGGTCACCTGTTTCTGCTGATTCATCCCGGTGCCCTTCACGGCGCAGGGTGCAAGGCTCAGCAGACCCGGCCTGGGGCGCTGGTCCCGAAGTGCCCGCGCCCGCTGTCGACCTCGCTCTACGCCACACGCTGGCTCGTTAGCACCACGGGGCGGAACCAGAGAAACACCCGTCACCAAAGCTGAACTGTCAGATTTCCCAGCAAGAACCACAGACAGACTGAAGGTGCGGAAGTTGCTGAGGGACCACGTGTAAAAATGCTGATGCTTCACAGAACGCAGGCCCCTTGGTCTTAACTCGGCGCACATGGTGGGTGACAAATGTTGTAACATACTGGGATGAGCACGTACGGCCGTGTGCTCGTATTCAGAGAACAACGAGGCAATCGGATCTTCGTGTGTGGGCAACGGCCCCAGCGGAGACGTTTCCAGTGCGAACAGCCACACGTGGGACCCTTGCCCGGGCCCTCCATGGCCTTCCAGTCTCCATGAGAAAGCAGAGGGCCCGGCCCTTATGTGTTCAGCTTCCCCTTCCCCTTCCCCACACATCAGCTCTCCCTAAGCCCTCACAGGTGCTCGCTCTGAAGGGATGTTCGAATCCCACGGAGCTAACAGGACTGGAAGTTACTCACACGAGTGTGCAGTGTCCTAAAACCAAGAGACCACACTTACTGAAATGGGATGTTTGCTTTTCAACCCACACACTGAAATTTCAATTAGTTTTCTCTCTCTGGTCCCATATTTAGAAACGAGAAGCTTTGGTGCCAAGGACAGGAAAGGGAAGGATGTTGAAAACGGCTTGTGTCCAGGCTTCCAACATCTCCCCTACACTGGGCTAATTCCTTTGCTGTTATGTACCCCTCCTCTCCCTCTCACTTGATTTGGCAGAGCTCCCCGGCAGAAGCACTCTTCACGTGACCCTGCAGAGGACAGATGGAGAAGCCGCCCGTCGCGAGACCGTGGCCGGCTCAACCGTCGGTTCACCTAGCTTCCTGCACTTGCATTTTATCTTCTTAAAACAAGTCCTTCAGGGAGCAGTCCCTCCGATGCGCAGCCGTGAGCACGCCGGGCAGCTGTCAAACCTAGACAACCGTCCCCACAAACCAACTTGTTGTAGAGCAGACTCAGCTGGGGGCAGCACGGCCCCCACCCCATGAACTTGGGGTCCTGGGTGCCGCTCCTCTCTTGACACCTGGGAATGTGCGGTGCCCGGCTTTCCACTCTCGCGACCCTGCCAGCACGCGGGGCTGTCGGATTACCACGTCTTTCTTGGTGTTCCTAGGAATAAACTCCTTGAATGATACAAAACAGAACAACGAGCTTGTGCGACAAGTTCTGTGCACTTACCAACCTGAGTAAAACCACCGTGTTTCGGTTCCTGTGATAACTGCTTCACGGGTCTATGAGAAGCTTCGATGGGACGTTGGCATTTGTACCAGAAGTCTGGGCACCAGGTCTGGGCTAAACGTCTACATTTTCCTGCTGTCTAGTGCTAAAAGCCAATTTCTTTCTTTCTTTCTTTTTAAGGATTAACAGTTAACAGTATTATTTCAGAGCTCAAGGTCAAATAAGCAAACAAAAACAATTCTGAGTTCATGCCACGTGGGGTTTCCACTTGGAAGTTAAGGAGCCAGTATCTGAACTTGCAGGGAAAAACCCCAGAGTCTGTGTTTTCATTTGGTTTTACACTTTTTCAAATTTCCCTTCACTTGTTTTTAAAGCTGATCACAGTCACCTTTAGCGCAGGCAAGGTCAAGGGAATATGGGACAGCTGAGGGTATTTTCTTTAGAGAATCGTGTGCATGGACACCCACCACGAATGAAGAAATGCAGTGTGAGAAGCCGTCAGAGAGGCCATGGCATTTTCACAAATTATGGGGATACACACAGCTTCAGAGGCATCCAAATTTCCTGGCACCACATGCCCCTTCCCAGAGAACAAGCTGCCCAGGCCTGGGGCACCAGACAGAACAGACAGAATGCAGGACACCAGACAGTGCACGGGGAGTGGTCATACTGAAGCAGGGTTCATCACTTTTCTAACATTTAAATTTAACTGGGTGTGCAGTGTTTTATTTGTTCAATCTGGCAACCCCAGGCTAAGGACACAGAGTCAACTCAGAAGGACCCCCAGGCTCTGATCCTGTTGGGGGACATCAGCGCCTGCAGCCCGTTGGACATGTTGTGGGTTAGATAATGCTTCCTGGTGCCCAGTGCAGGCCGGAGGAGACCAGGCGCATGGCGGCTTTCCTCATGGAGATGGCCAATCCTGTCGTCACTGCCCCCTGGCAGAGGTCATGAGGCAGCTCCCAGAGCTCCTGCCTTCAAGAAGCTCACGGTGGAGGTGGGCACGTGGGGCGGACACGTGGGCAGTGGAGCAAACAAGAAGGTGTGAACCTAAGTAGGTGCTAGATTGTCCATGTCCCGAGCTGAATTGAGCCCGCAGCGATGCCTGAAAAAGTCCAACCCCAGTCCCGGGGAATGTGGTCCTAACTGTGTATGGGGCTATGTTAAGAGGAAGTGATTAGGGCGGATCCTAATCCGGTGTCCCTACAAGGAGAGGCACGGACCCTCCAGAGAACACGGCCGCGTGGAAAGCAAGTCGAACTGCAAGGTGGCAGCCTCAGGTCAAGGCTCGCCCGGACACCGGACACTGGCAGGCGTGGGACCGCGCGGGAGTCTCGGAGGAGGATGGCTCTGCTCGCCTCGGCCTCAGGCTCCGCCTCCGGACTGTGTGGAGAGAAGTTGTGCGGCTTGAAGCCATCAGCTCGCCGCGCTCCCCTCGCGCAGCCCCAGGAAGCGAAAACCGTCTGCTGCGCGGCTCGCGTGGAGGGGCCCTGCGGAGAAGTCCGTGGAGTGAGAGAGGCAGAGGCAGCTCAGAAATGCTTCCACCGAGCTCGTTCTCCGCCTGGGGATGCCGTCCGGCTCATCGTCCCCCGGCGGAAAGGCGAGAGCGTCCGCGCCACGGGCACCTGCCGAGCGGAGCCTGGCGCGTCCGCAGTGGCCCGGGGAGCCCGCACACCTGCGCGCAGGAGGCCTTCCAGGAGCCCGAGACTCGTCTGCGCTCGGGGCAGGTGCGGTGCCTCGGGCCTGCGCAGAGATGCAGGTGCCAGCAGGGGACATTCATCCCGCAGATGGAGAAACTGTCCCCACGAGGACGATCGCTCCGGGAAAGACGCGGTAGGGACGAGGCGTAGGATATCGTCCCAGTGAGTAAATGTCTCTGATGGAGAGAAATCCCAGGGAACTACAAGTTTTCCCAAGACCCAAACTCTCCGCCGTGGCGGGGGGTGTGGACGGGCTGGAGACAGTCCCCGCGAGGACCCTTGCTTGCGTGCACGAGGCTGGAGCCCAGCAGGCCGTAGGGCATCTGCAGGGGCGGTGGCCTCAGGGGGATGTGCCAGGCGGCGGCCCCGAGCTCTGGGGTTCACGCTCAAGCAGGACGGAGGAGACAGAACAAATGGGAGCGGCCTCTGCCCGCACGGCCCGCACAGAGCTCGGAACGAGCCCGACGTTATGAGCCTGTGAGCTCAGGAGAATCTGCTGGACGCTCTCCAGGCCCTCCCGACAGGCTCAGGACAATCTCTGTGCCCCAGTGACCTCCGTAAGGCACCGGCAGAGCAGGGCACAGGGGCGTCCTCAGAGGAAGCCAGGGCCCTGGAGCAGCCCCTGGCAGGCGGGGTTTCCACACGTCTGAGCAACAGAGAAGCCGCTGCGAGTTTGCCGCGGAGCCTGGAAACAAGCAACACCCTCCCCGGGACCCTCGAGACGGCTCTTCCGGGGTCCACACAGTGGGGTGAGACCAGACCGGGCCCCACTCCCCCGGATCCTCGGGGGCAGAGCGCCTCCCCCGCCCGCGGGTAGAAGCCCCTCGGTCCGCGGGAAAAGCAAACCGGGGCTGCGACCCGGCTTCGGCAGGACGCGGCCGGCTTGGCCTCTGTTCTTCTGGCCGCAGGTGCGTCAGGAGGCAGGCGGGCCGGTCCCTCCTGCGCCAGCAAGGACGCCTCCAGCCCTGCGCGGCCTGCCTTCCCGCGAGCAGGGCTGGACCTTCCCTCTCGCGCCCCGCCGGCACCTGAGTTTCTCCCGCAGCTCCCCGGTGGCCCGTTCGCAGGGTCCGCCAGAGACGAGAGGAACCACTGCAAAATGCGCACGGAAGACGTTTCCTTTAAATACCACAGACTCGCAGACGCCGGAGAGCCCTGCAGGGAGGTCTCACGACCCTTCCCTCCGCCTCGCGCCCCGGCAGCGTCTTGCACAACTACCGTGGGGCGTGGGGACGCACAGGCTGTCGCGCCCGCGTGGAGCGCACTCGGGGCCTGGCCGTCGGTGTGTGCGCGCGGCCTGGGGCGCAAGCAGCTTCACGTCCGTGCCCCATGCCCCAGAGCGCCGCTGCGGGGCCCGCGGGACGCCGCTTTTCAGTTTGGGAAGGGACTGCGGGACTGCGCGGTGGCCGCACCACTTTCCCTTTCCGCCGGCAACGCCGCTGTTCTAGATCTTTTCCAGTTCGGGAATGTATTGATTTATTTAAATTCAGTTTGCCAAGGTGCAGTAATCATTACTGTTTGATGTAACCTTCCAGTGATCCCTCAGCTGCACACAACACCCAGTGCCTCCTTAATGCCCACCCCAGCTACCCCATACCCCCCCCCCCAGCAGCCCTCAGTTTCTTTCCTATGATTAAGAGTCTCATGGTTGGTCTCCCTCTCTGATTTCTTCCCTTTCAGTTTCCCTCCCTGCCCCTATGATCCTCTGCGTTATTCCTTATATTCCACATATGATAATTGCCTCCTCTGATTGACTTATTTTGCTCTACATAATACCATCCAGTTCCATCCACGTTAATATAAATGGCACGAGTTCATTCTTTTTGATGGCTGCATAGTATTCCATTGTATATGTAAACCACATCTTTTTCCTCCATTCCTCTGTTGATGGACATCTGGGCTCTTTCCATAGTTTGGCTGTTGTAGACATTACAGAACAGCTATCTTTGTGTGCATATTTTATGTATCACTTTAATATCAACTCATCAAACTCCATAAAAAAAAGACCCATTGATACTCTCCTTTTTGATCTCTGTGAAATTCAGCTCGTTTTATTTTATCAATATCTGCCTCAGATCTCCCCCTAGATTTTTAACTAATCTCTACGCTATTCAATAATGTTTACTCTTTGTTCACTCTTGTTTTGTTGATAAGACTCAGAACCTGTAAAATCTGTAGTAAACTATACATTTGTATAGGTAACTACTGCTTAGATCCCTGAGCATGAAAATTATTAATAAAATATCCTCAATTTAAAGCTTTTTTCTTTTTCTTATTATGTTTTGTTAGTCACCATATAGTACTTCATTAGTTTTTGATGTAGTGTTCCAATGTTCATTGGCTGCATATAATACTCAGTGCTCCATACAGTCTGTGCCCTCCTTAATACCCATTACTGGGCTCACCCATCCCCCTACCCCGCTCCGCCTCCCCAAACCCTCAGTTTGTTTCCCAGAGTCCATAGTCTCTCATGGTTCATCTCTCCCCTCTGGTTTCTCCCTCTTCACTTTTCTCTTCCTTCTCCTTATATCCTCCATGTTATTCCTTATGCTCCACAAGTAAGTGAAACCAACTGATAATTGACTCTCTCTGCTTGACTTATTTCACTCAGCATAATCTCCTCCAGTCCCGTCCATGTTGATGTAAAAGTTGGGTTTTCATCCTTTCTGATGGAGGCATAATATTCCATAGTGTATATGGACCATATCTTGTTTATCCATCCATCCATTGAAGGGCATCTTGGCTCTTTCCACAGTTTGGTGACCGTGGCCATTGTTGCTATGAACATTGGGGTACATGTGGCCCTTCTTTTCACTCCATCTGTATCTTTGGGGTAAATACTCAGTAGTGTAATTGCAGGGTCATAGGGTAGCTGTATTTGCAACTTTTTGAGGAACCTCCACATGATATTTCAAAGTGGCCCATAGACATTTTCATTGCAATCATGTTAAATATATAAATTAATTTAGTGAAGTTCATAGCAAAATTGAGGGAAAGGTGCACATATTTCCCACAAATCCCCTGACCCACCCATACATGGCTCCCATTACCAGCATCCTCACCAGAGCCCTGCGCTGGTTACAGCTGGTGAACCCACACTGAGACGTCATAGTCACCCACAGTTTACATGAGGGTCAGTCTTGGTCTTGTGCATTTGATGAATTTCCTGAATGTGTAATGTCATGGGTCCACCATGATGACATCACACAGGGTAGTTTCATTGTCCTAAAAATCCCATGTGCTCTGCCCATTCATCCCTCCCCCAACCCAATCTCTGGTAACAACTCATCATTTTTACTGCCTCCATAGTGTTACCTTTTCCAGAATGTCCTAGAGTTAGAATCCTACAGTATGTGGCCTTCTCAGGTTGGCTTCTATCAGTTACTGATGTGCATTATTGATGTGCATTTAAGTTCCTCCATGTCTATTTACAGCCTGATTGTTCGTTTTTTTTTTTAGTGCCGAATAACATTCCACTGTCCAGATGGACCACAGTTTATTAATCAATTCACTTCCTGAAGGGCATCTTATTTGCTTCCAAATCTGGATGGTTATTATTTGTTTTTAAAGATTTTATTTATTTATTTTAGAGAGCGAGAAAGAGAGGGAGAGGGAGAATTTCAGGCAGACCCCTGCTGAACATAGAGTACAGTGCGGGGCTCCATTCCTCGACCCTAAGATCATGACCTGAGCCAAAATCAAGAGCTGGATGATTAACCAACTGAGCCACCCAGGCGGCCCTAGTGATGATTAATGACGTTGTTGTCAATAACCTTCTGCATGTTTCTGTGTGCACATGAGTCTTCAACTCTTTCGGGTAAAACCAAGGAGTGTGATTGCTGGATTGTACGCTCAGAGCATGTTTAGTTTTGTGAGAAAACACCGAACTGTCGTCTTCTATAGCTGTGCCATGTTGCTAACCTGCCCCCCCACCCCCCCGCAGCAGCCAGTGTGAGTTCCCACAGACCCCATCCCCATCAGCACTGGGCACGTCAGTGCTCTGATGTGGCCGTTCTCATTGGTGTGTGTGATGTCTCGTGTGGTTTTGGTTTGTTTTTTCCTGATGACATTTGGAGTCTTCTCATATGTTTGTTCACATGTGTATTTCTTTTTTGGTGAGATGTCTGTTAAGGTCTTTGGCTCATCTAACTAGTTTGTTTTCTTATGCTGAGTTTCATGAGTCTGCATGTGATGCATTTAAGATGGCAGTCCTTTATCGATGTGTCTTTCATAGATATTTTCTCTCGATCCATGGCTTGTCTGGTCACTCTCTCACGTTGTCTATCACAGAGCAGGGGTTTTAATTTTAATGAGTCCAGCTCATCAGCCATTTCTTTCATGGGTTGGGTCTTCAGTGCTGTCTCTAAAAAGTCATTGCCACACCCAAGATCCCCCTGCGTTTTCTCCTATGTGATCTTGTAGGAGTCTTAGAGTTTTGTGTTATAGCTTTAGATCTGTGATCCAGTTTAAGTCAGCTTTGTGAAGGGCGTAAGGTCTGTGTCTAGGATCACTCTTTTTCTGCATGAGGATGTCCACTTGTTCTGTCACCTTTGTTGAAAAGACTGTCATTGCTCCGTTTTATTGCCTTTGCCTTTTTGTCAAATATCAGTGACTATCTTCATGGGGGTCTATTTCTGGGCTCTCCGTTCTGTTCCATTGGTCTATTTGTCTATTCTTTTGCTGATAGTACACTGTTGTCATGACTGTTCTAGTTTCTGGCTCTGCATGACAAATAAGATCCATTTGTAGGCAATGCCTTTTCCCAACTATATTTTTATATTATTTCTGAAATTTTACGAAACTATATCTAGGCATTTGCCTACATATCATTAGCTTTTTTTAAAAACTGAGTGACGTCTTATGATTTGCAGATTGAAGAACATTTTTAAACTAAGGAAAATGTCTTCGTCCACTTGGACGGCTGTAATAAGACACCATGGACTGGGTGGCTTACACAGCAGGGACCAATCCTCTCAGGTATGGGGGGATAGAAGTCCAACTCACTGGGGGTGGTTGCAGGGTTAGTTTCTTCTGAAGCTGCCCTTCTTGGCTTGCAGATGCTGCCTTCCTGACATGTCCTCAATGTGGTTTTGTGTGAGCTCAGACCCCTGGTGCTCTAGGAGTGTCCAGAATCCCCTTCCTATAAGGACAGCAGCCCAGCTGAACCAGGCCTCCGGAAGTCTTACTCTTTTAGACCAGTTATGACTGTACAAAAGAGTTACTGCAAGAGACAGGAGCACGCTTCACACATTTTGCTCATCTTGCTTCCCCAAAATATAAAATAAGCTCAAGGCAGCTTCTTTTAGGATATTTGGGGGCTTGAAAGGCCACTGGAAAAGTCCCCAAGAAATGAAGTAAGATCAGCAGAGCGAGGAGGCAGAGCGTGAGCACGCGGGTGCAGACCTGCCACCTGAACACGGTGCCTGGAGACATTCCAACGCTAAGAAGTCACAGGTGAGAAGAACAGACATGGTTTGGTAATGATCTCTGTCCACCAATGAAAAAAGCCTTTTAAGTATCAAAAATCATTTTTATGCTTTAGTTGTTCCTTCGGACTCTGTAGTCACCAACACTGAACCCAGCAGAAGTTGTTTATTCCGGCGGCTCACAGATAAATACAAATGTTTCCCTCTTCCCTGCGGTTCTGACTGCAACCCAGCTGGGCCCTGTATGGGATGCAGCCAAGAAACTCATAATCACTTTGCCCTTTCCTGGGAATGAGAAGGCAACTCTGACAGTCTTGCTTTGGAATACCTGAATTTTGACTCAGATTCATGAAAAGTCCTATTATCAGCCAATCATTAAAGGTTTCTTCTGAGTATTTCTGAGGAAGCCTCCTGCTCACAGTGGCATTCTAGATTTGGACCTGCACTGCCTTGGGACCCCCAAATCCAGGCTTCCTCTGCTGTGCCCTGGCCAGGAGACCCACCCTCAAGGTGGTTAGAGATGTGATGGTGTGCCCGTGGTGCCCAGGGTGCCAGGGTGAACTTCCCACTTCAGCTGCCCCCACCCCCAATCAGATCAGGCACTTGGTTCACAAAAGAAGCCAGACTACTAGGTGTCCCCTCTGTTCGAATCCTTCATCCAATTTCATTGGGTCATTAGAGTTCTTATTATTGAGTTGTGTAAGTACTTTATGTATTCTAGACCCAAACCCTTTATGTAATGTACCAGTCATGAGCATTTTCTTCTATTCTGTGATTTGTATTTTTACTTTCTTCATGGTGTCATTCAAAGAGCAAAAATCTTTAACTTTGATCTGGTCTACTATATCAATTCTTTCTTTCATAATTCAGGCTCTCTGTGTTCTATATAAGAAATTTATAATCATTCCAACTTCACCAATATCTTCTTCTAGAAGTTGTATAGGTTTTGGCTCATTTTGAGTTAGATTCTGTATATGTTGAAAGGTAACAGTTAATGTTCTTCTTCTTTTTTTTTAATAGGGAAATCCAGCTGCTCAAATACCATTTACTGAAATAGTATCACCTTGCTGTTGAGTTTTCTTGGTGTCTTTATTGGAAGTCAGTTGACCGGATATGGTGGAACTTACCTGTATACCCTCCGTCCTGCACTGTTGATCTCTCTGCGTAACTTCACCAACACTGACACCAAGACAAACTACCTCGGTTACTGAAGCTTCATTGTAAGTTTTGAAGTCGCATACAATAAACCCTCCAACCCATGTGTTTATGTTGCCACTGCTTCGACATTCCAGCCCCCTGACATTTCCATATGAATTTTGGAATCAGCAGGTCAGTTCCTATAGCAAAAACCTTCTAGAATCATCTGCTGATGTAAAGCTAGGTGTAATAGTCATTTTCTCATAATTCTTTAAAAACATTCTTGCACTATCTCTGGGGTTTCTGATGAAAACCCATGGTCATTCAAATCATTGTCCCTGGATCACTGGTCTTCTTTCTCCAGCTGTTTCCAGGTTATCTTTGTGTATCTTAGGCTTTCAGCATTTCCATTATGATGTGGCCAAAATGGTTTTCTCTGCTTTTATGTTTTTTAGGCTCGTTGAGCCTCTGTGGTCTGTAAATTTATATCTTCCACTGAGTTTGGCACAATTTCAGGCACTATATCCTCAAACATTATTTTGTGTCACAATCTTACTTTCCTTTCCTTGTTGGTTTCCAAAGACAGGAATGTCTGTTTTTACTGGTGTTCCAGTAAAAAGGCTCTGTCTACCCCAGCTGGGTCACTTTCACCAGCTTGATTCCGAGGGGATGGATTCTTCCCTCTGTTATATCCATTCTGCTAGCTGTCTGTTCCGGGAGTCCTTTTAGGGTTATACATTCCAGTTCCAATTTCCCATTTGTTTCTTTTTTGTCATCCTTATCTCTGCTGAGAATGAGTTCATCGTCCTTCCTCTCACGGAGCTCTGCTCCATCCCTGTTGTTTTCAGGTCTCTTCCCGGGGGTTCCGGTGTCTGTACTGGGTGCACGTAGCATGTGTGTGTTGATGTCCCTTCATAACTGTCAGCTTCCCTGTTCTTCGAATGTCCGTGATTTCGGTTTGAACCCTAGATGGTATGGATGCTACTTATGCGGGCTCTGGGCCCGGTAATGTTTCCGGGACAATGTTCATGTCCCTGTTGGCCGGTCGACCCTACTGGGTCAGATCTCCAGCTGTGAGGGCAGCCCAAACCTCAGGTCAGAGTTTCATGTCTTAGTTTTGTCTTACCTTTTAGTATTTTGAATTTACATTTTTGATCCAGTTTTGTTCTATAATCATAAATAGTCACATGGCTCCAAAGGAAAGCCAATAATTCGACGTATTACCCACTACTGTTTCCTTGTTTGTTCTGGGGAGCACATGCTTCTCTTCTCAGACAAATGACAACACAGCATATAAACTTTTCCCCTTTTTGTAGGACTAAAGTCTTGCTTTAATTTTGCCTAAGTATGTGAAACAATTTGCACAATTATGGTGTACTGTTGTTGGAAATACTTAAGTCAACAATGATTCATCGAATTATTTACCTTTTCTCATTCCTGTATGAAGACTGACAAATGGGTCAGTAATTTATCTTATTAAATCGTAACATAACTGAGATCAATATTATACCTTAGTAACAAAATCTCCATTTACATATGCTCCGAAATTGAAATTTTTTAGTCAACATTTAAATTTCGATTTAAAAACTGAAAACGGCCATTTTGTCAGGCGTGTCTAACGCCATGGACAGGACAGCACGGCTACACTGTTTTTAGGGCTGCAGTTCCTTTGCTTCTGTGTTCAATTCTGGCATTTCCCCCCTTTCTGTCTCAAGCTTAGCCCACGAGTTAGTAAGTAAGCGTGCGGAGGACGCACGCGTCAGTTCCTAACGGCAAAGGGACTTGAAGCCGGCAGGTGACAGGTTGTTAATCCACCTCGTGCTGCCCTTTGGAGGCTGCCTGGTGAAATGTGTGTCGCGATTAAGACTCTGATGTGCTGGTGCTCAACACTGAGGCTCCAGGACCCAGCCGCACCGTCTTGCCGGCAGTTGGCTGATCCAGCGCGAAGGAGAAGAAGAATTTCTGAGACCTTACTGGGAACATATGGCAGGCTCTGATTTCCTTACTAAATCAGATGATATTACTAGAACTGGGTCATTATGCACACATTGTAATCTATCGTTAAGCCCAACAAAGTAATATTTAGCTAGTGCTTTAATTGTGCTACTGGGATTTATCTCTGCTTTTCAAAGGAAAAAAAAAAGTTAAGCGGAAGGGAATGGGGAGAAGCAGTGAATTTTCCATTTTAATAAAAGAGATTGTCTGTTTTGACAAACGATGCAGTGGAGTGAGCAGCTATGCGTCCCGACGCGCGTGCAATCGTGATCTTACTGGATGCAGGACGCAGGAATGTACTATTTGGAAGGGGTGTCCTGGTGAGCAGTTTCTGGCGAGCAGGACCCCACAGGGCAGCGTGGCTCCGGTCAGCTCAATGAGGTTGGCACCCACAGCCCCTTTTCGGTTAAAGTAAATACACTAAATACAATTTCAGTCGATTATTCATGTCTTTCGGACTTTTCTACAAGCATGCTTTTCCCTCCAATATTTTATCAACCCTCCATTTCTTTTGAGGTGCTTTTGTATTTGTAGTCAGGGATAAAATCCTTGAAAACCTGTGGACCACACAGGTCTGCTCTGTACGGGTAACCCCGTCTCAAACTGACGCTCACCCCACCTGTCTCGGGGTCCCTTCCACACACTGTGAGGCCCACAGTGTTCTAAAAAGAGTAAGCCTCTTAGCCTGAACAGCCCTGTGCTTTCCTTTGGGATCAGTTCCTGCCGGGCCACAGCCACCTGCTCCCCGGCGTTTTGTGCTGAATGACCATCCCAGCAGTTGGCAGGGGGGTAGCTAGGGGCAGCCATCACCTTGTCCCCCCAAACGTTCAGGGGTCCAGGGAGCTGTTGTGAACCTCGTGCTGGCAGACCTGCTAAACACATGTTTTCTCTTCGCAGCGTGTCAGGAGAACGGCCCAGACAGATTCTGGCTCCGTCTCCAACAGCTGGAGATAAAGAACCTTGTTTTCTTCCTGTCAGGGTTAATAAAACAAGCAACTTATTAAATAGCATTTTGACAAGCACAGTGGATAATGAATCCCGTTACATAGTTAAAGACTTTTAACAATTAAAAAGATTTATGAGCTGAGCCCGAGCACATCAGTGCCCAAGGAGCGGATGGAACTGCCACTCACCCCTGCCGAAATGGGGCTGCGGACGTGCAGGGCGTGTCTTTGAGGTGAGGGGGAAGGACACCCAGAGGGGACAGTGTGAGGCTGCACACAGCGTTCTCACGGCCCTGCCTTCTGCGGCTGGGCCCAGAGTCCTGAAGGTCAATCACATGACCCAGGTGCTGTTTTCTGGGGCAGGTGCTGACCACTTGGGTCCAGGAGCAAAGGGCACGGCCTCGTCACAGGCCCCTTTCCAGACTGATGAAGGGGCAGTGTGTGCCCACAGATAGGTCTCTACTTGGAGCATCCAAATCATACATGGAAGAACTTTCACTTAAGTATATATGTGTATGTGTGTATATGTGCACATGTGTACGTGTGTGTATGTGTATGTGTGCATGTGTTATGTGTATATATGTATGTGTGCGCGCGTGTACATGTGTATGCATGTATGTAAGCACATATATGTACATGTGCATATGTGCACACGTGTGTTATGTGTGTACATGTGTTATGTGTATGTGTGCATGTGTATATATGTGTGCGTGTGTACATGTGTACGCATGTATATGTGTATGTGTGTATGCATGTGTGTATGCGTGTATATGTGTATGTGTGTATATGCGTATGTGTGTATGTATCTATCTTTTCAATGTGTAGTGTGCAAAGAAAATAACAAAAATGAGAGAACAACACAAGAAAGATTCATACCTGGCAGAGAGGAGGCGTGTGAAGGGGAAAGAAAGCCCGTCCTCCACTGGGTTCAGCTTAAGGTGCTGGAGACAGAGCAAGGCCGAGCCACAAGGACGCCTCCTGCACCGACTTAGACCTGGGATCACACCACGTCGACAGGCTCTCAACAGTTTCCTAATGGTGACCTCACTGGGCTGACAAGCACACAGTATTTTCAGGGAAAAAGCTGCACCACTTTAGCTGGAAAAACACACATCCGTTTCTGATGACATGATTATGGGCTATGTCAAGAATGCTCAGAGCTCGGAGACGGTCTCTCTGCAGCTTACTTCTGTTTGGATGGGGCTAGGAAGGTAAGCCTGAGGAAATAACCTCAGTGGCCTCCTGGGTCCGTCTCGCCTCGGTTTCGAGCATGACACAAATGTACGCGCACACACTTGACTCTCCGCCTGGCTCCTGTCTGGTGAGAAGCAGGTGCTGCAGGCTCTTGGCCGACACGGTCACGTGGATTGTGACTCAGGAAACACTCTGTTGTGGTTGTCTTGGAATTTTCATTTAGCACAAAGGTGAAGGCACTGTAAGTTACATCTCAATACACCTGCCTGGGACAGTTTCTCCAAGGTCCTCAAATGTCACCGTAGTATTTCTCTGATGCTTGAAAGCACACAGCAGGGTACTAAGAGAAGAAACTTGCTTTCCAGCAAACCACAGAACTTACCATTTACTGTTTGAGGGAGTTCTTAGATCTCCCAGAACTTGTCAGAGTTCTTAATGATTAAGTCCAAGCCACATTAGCTTATATTTGAGGTTCTAGAACTTCCATTTTTTGTCACCAGCTGTGTGCAAGTCCTAACCCTGGTGATTTACAGGACTTATTTCATTTAACCCTGAGAATGGTCTTGAGTGGTGGGCATTAGGTACACTTCATGTATTGAGATTTTGGTTAAGAAAGACTAAGTATTTTTTTTTAATTTACTCTGTTACTCCTATAAATAAATTTGAAATGGACATCTGTTTCTATTCATAGTATATTTCTTACCATTCATCTTATCTATTGGAAATCTGACCTTTAGCCTTCCTGTCCATTTCTAGAAGATGCATGCTTTATTTATATATGTGTCCCTAAACTTTTCCAATTTCTATCTATTCAGTAACAGAAATCTTTTCAAAGAATTCAACTTTGTGAAAGTGTAAGCATTATCCCCAAAGAAAATCGCTTTTCGTTTGCTTTGGGAAGCAGCCAAATTTTGGTTGACTTTTTTTTCATTGAAACCAAGTTTTAAGATTGTTAAAAAAAAAAAGAAGATAAAAAAAGGAAAATAAAAAAAAGCTGAAACCACGTTTGGTCTTCATAGCTAACTTCTTGTGTATTGAGGTGAGCATATTTTCTATAAAATGACTTGCTGATTCTAGTTCAATCTGTATTTAATTAAGAGGAATAGATCCCGTTTTCTTCTTCGGAGCAGTTGGGAAGCAACAGGTCACCCAGTTTTCAAACTGCACGGTACTGTGAGTCACAGCGCTCGGCGCATTCCCCAAACTTGGGAGTCGTCGTGGCGGGCGGATTGTTCGTTAGGGCTGGTTACTAAATTGCATTCTGCGCTGCTAGGAGGCTTCTTCCGCTTGAACAGTTGTGCTGAGAAAACATCCACATTTACCAAAGTCATCTCCTCGAAAAGGAAATCTTGCAATGACGTGTTAATAGCCCTGTTTTATATGGCACAGCAAATTTAGCCTATCCCTGGAGGCACAGCAAATTTTGATATATTCTGCCTCTCCTTGATGATGCTTATCTGCTTGGTATTTAATTTGCAACTGGTTATCTATTACTCATGCTGTTTGCCAATTTCTCTTCTGTGTTTCATACCACTGTCAAATTAACTTTTTACTGGAATATGCCTGGAAAAGGTAGGTGTAGCACAAAATAAATGGGTTTATCATTTAAATTTCTCTTTGCCTCTGGTTTCTAGAACTTTGGCATTTTATAGATTATAAGTCAAATTAATGTGTAAGAAGATTTGTTGCTGTAGCTGGGAAGAAGTCTATCTATCTATCTCTATCATCATCATCTAGCTCAAGGTCCATCCATCCGTCCGTCCACGCAACCATCCATCCCTGAACCGACCCATCCGACCACGGTGCCCATCCAACCCTCCTTTCTTCCTCCCTTCCTTCCTCCCATCCATGCATGCGTCCATCATCTGTCTGTGTGTCTATCTGCATCCACTATCTATCATCTGTGTAACCTATGTGTACACATACATATGCTCAAACTAACATATGTAGTATTTGATAGAAAAGGGAATTTTCTATTCCTCAGTGCAATAATTAACTTAATTTGCCATTTATCCTTCTATCCTTGGAGGGAATAAGAAGTGGGAAGAGAGCAAAGCAGATGTTGTCATGATCCTCTTTAATTTTGAACTAATTAGTAGGTATTGGTTCAGTCATAAGATGTGTAAGTTCTGGATATCTAATGAACAGCGTGGTGACTATAGTTAATAATAATGTTTTGTATACCTGAAATTTCCTGAGAGTAGATCTTAGATGTTTTACACACACACACACACACACACACACACACACACGTGGTAACGATGTAAGTGATGGACAAGTTAATTGCTTGATTGTGGTGAATATGTACACCTAAATACACATAATTTTTATTTGTCAATCAGACTTCCATAAGGCTGGAAAAAATAAAGAAAACAAAAACTGAATGTCTTATTTTATGAGAAAGTTTCCTTCCGTTGCAAAATAAAAATACCTTGACCTTACCAACGTGCGTTTCTTTATTCAGTGGGACTACAGTTCCAGAAATTGTACGTCGCTTGTAAAAGCTGCTATGGTGTGTGTGGAGGGGGCTTGCATGTGTGCCCGTGTGTTTGGGGGGTGCATGGCAGAGGTAAGGAGGGGACGGCAGGGTGGGGGGTTGTGGGTTCGCCGTAAACGCCCACACTGTAGTGCATTACTGCGAAGTCGTGCTGCCGACGCGTGAGGTCAGGACAGGCGTGGACACAGTGGGGAGCGAGGGCTGCGGGCAGGCTGCGGGCTACAAGGGGCTGCTGTCCCGTGACTGGCTGAGGGACACCCGCACTCAGTCACTCACGGGCGCGGAGCGGGTCCGTGCTTTGTGAAGATCTACGAAACGGGTCCTGATGCTCCCTGTCCTCTTTCATTCCCTTTGTCTCCCTGGGACTCTCTGAAAACTTGGGAAGAAAAAAGGGGATTTCTGTGAATTTTTCCAGCTCCTCTCAGGATGGAAGTCTCAGGGGCTGGTTGCCTCGGCTGCCCTGGTTTCGCAGGTCGCTGGTGCTCTAGAAGCCATCCGGGATGACCCGGGCTCGCCTTCCAGACGGAAGCCAGCAGGCAACTCGAAGGAATGCCTTCCTCCCTCCCCTCTTCCTCACCAGCGCCGAGGGGCGTTCGAGAATGAACCTGGGGCTTTTACGTAGCTGATGTAGGTGTGTCCGAGGCAAAGCACAGTAGAGGGAAAAGGCAACAGCTGTGGGCTCCCGCGTGACACGGTGAGGGCTGTTAGGGACAGACAGTCCTCTCGGCGGACTTGCTCGACACTCTGGGTGCTGTCCCGAGGCCTGGGGCGGCTGTCTGCCTGTCCACGTGCCCATGCCTCCTCTCCACTCACGTCTGTCTCTGTCGTCCGTGTGTGTGTCTGCGTGTACCTGCCCCTACCCACGTCTCCGTGCGTCTGTCCGTGTCTACACCATACGCAAGTGTGTCCATGTATCTGTCATTGAGTCCTACACCTCAACCATCAGGACCCATGTCCAGCCACAGCTGTGTCGAGATCTGATCTGCGTCTGGGTCGGCACCCACGTGGCCGTCTGTCTGCACCACCTTCTGTTTCTAGTCGACCTCCCACATCTGTACCACACCGCTGTCGGTAACACCACCGTGGGCCGGTCCTCATAGCCGGGGTTCCCAGTGAGCTGTCCCCTGAGTGCCCCGTGTCACACGAGGGTTGCAACCCTGTTAACAACCACAGGAGAACTTCACTTGGGGCAGAGACAGGTCAGTTGAGGGCGAAATTAGATTACAGACTCCAGGTTATGACCGGTGAGATTTTTCTGCTTTTAAAGAAAGAGGAAGAAATGAAGAATTTAATAAATTACATTTTTACCAAAGAGGAGCACAGAAGCCAATCATTCCAATTTTCAGTCTCCATCTTTAGGGGACCTCTGGGGCGCCCTGCAGATATCCGCTCCGGACGTCCATCTCCGCTTTCAGAGGTGGGAAGCCCCTTTGTACCTGTTTTCTTCTCTGTAAGAACCAAAATGCCAGACCAAAATTGGTCATGCTTCATGTGGTTTTTCACTGATCTTGATTTTCTGAGTGGAACCAACAAGGCCTGTCTTAGAATGTTAACGGAGCTTTCCTGGGGCCTGTGCTGGCTTCTGAGGGACCAGCCTCCGCCTGGCTCTGCGGTGGCCACGAGAGTCTGGGTGCCTTCCTGGCCGGGGAGGCGCTGCTCCGCCAGAACTCCGGGGCTGCTGCGGCGGTTGGGGCGGCGCACGGGGGAAGCCAGAGCTCCGCGGCTGCCTGGCCGTGCCCTGTGATCCCGGGACCGTCAAACCGGCGCCACCACGCAGTGTCCTGACTCCCGAGATGGCAGAGCCCGCGCGGCAGGTTTTCTGTGCGCAGCGGCGGGACCGGAGACTGCAGCCGCGGAGGGGTCAGCGGCGGCCTCGCCGCAGGGGCGGGCACAGCGGTCAGGCGGGGGCGCCGGGGAAGTCGGTCCGAGCGCCCAGGAAGGGGCTCCGGGGCGCACAGCTCAGGACCAGGAGGCGGGAGTGGTGGACGCTTAAGGCTCTGGGCGTAGTTTGGGTTGGATCCGCCTTTGGGTTCCCGGCCTCTAGCGGCCTCGCTGAGAGTACCGTGTTGGAGGGACGGCCACCCCTGGCCCCCAGAGGACACACATGCCCCAGGGCCTGGAGGAAGCCCCAAGTCCTTAAGAGACAGAAAGCAAGCTGTCCCTGGCTGACCTCCGTCTAGGGACTGCACCCCTCCTCCCCTTCCGCACGTACCCCTGCCTGTCTGAGGGCGGGCTCCCTGGTCCGATGGCGGAGCACCTGCTGACCTGCGGGCTGGGTGCCGCCCCTCCTCCCTGGGGGTGACACGCCGCGTGCCCGCCCTTGCGCGCCTTTCTGCCCTCCGCGCGCTCCCTCCACCCGCTCTCTGGGGGTGCGCCCTGCCCTTGGCGACTCCCGGACCTGCAGTGCTAAGGCTCCAGGCGCCCCCTCCTCCACGGGCTCAGTGGGGGATGCAGAGCGAACAAATGTCTTCTCTCCGAGCTTTCTCCGCGCACAACCTTCTGAGACAGCCCCGGTCCCAGGCGGCAGGTGGAGCGTCCCCCTGCGCGCTCCTCACAGGGGGGCCCAGAAGCGCGCTTGCCTGAGTGGACTCGGGGTGAGGACGCGCAGCGGGACAGTCTGGACGGCTCAGGAGGACGTGCCTGTCAGCGCGTGGCTGGTTTCTGCTGCTATTGCCCGGCTTCAGAGCGAAACCCCTTGCTAGTCCGGCTATCACAGGGGAACGCCCGCTCCTCCTTCTCCCTTGTTCTCCGGCTTCTTCAAGCCTGACCTCTGCAGCCCTCCATCTCGCAGGATTTGCTGCGTCCAGGTGCGAGGCCGGAGCCGCGGGTCTCCCTTGAGCCAGAGGTTAGGGTCTCCTGTGTCTGCCTCGTTCACTGCACTGCTGAGGTCCGCCGGACCCAGCCCCTTGAGCCAGAGGTTAGGGTCTCCTGTGTCTGCCTCGTTCACTGCACTGCTGAGGTCCGCCGGACCCAGCCCCGGTTCATCCATTCAGATGATCAGATTCCTGGGCTGTCCTGACAAAACCCTGCAAACTGTAGATGTGTTCTTTCACGGGTTGGTTACGGAGCTAGAAATGCTGCCACCAACGTCCTGGGGCAGGGTCCTTCCTGTGTCTCCCAGCTCTGGTGTCGGGGGCAGTCCTTGGTAGGTGGCCGCCTCCCTCCGCCCTCCGGCCATCTCCCTGGAGCTCCGTGTCCATCTTCTCCCTTCTGATATAGCACTGGCTATATTGGACTTAGGGCCCAGCCTACTCTGCGTTGACCTCCTCTGGACTTGATTCCATTTGCTAAGACCCTGTTTCCAAGGAAGGTCACATTCCACGGAACCAAGGATGAAGATGTGGAGCCATATTTTGGGGGACGGTGAAGGACAAGAGGAACTGGAGCATCTCTTGGAGCCGTTCCGGAAGACGCGCTCTGCTGGCTGTTCCAGCCCGAGGCTCTGCATGGGCTGCCGTCGCACAGCCCCTTCTCGGACCACACAGTGCACTCCCCAACCCCGGGATGCTGGCACTCCCCGACGGGGCAGACACCTTGCACATCTCTTTGCCAATCTTGAGTATGAAACCTGGATCGGCCACGGGCTGCCATCTCCCAAACACCTGCTGGAACAGGTGTCCCGGGGCGTGGTCTCCTGTTCCCTTCCTGACCAGAATGTGGGGTGAGGCTGCCGCTGACAGGGAAGGCTGTCCTGGGCAGTACGGTCTTCCTGGGCTGCGGTCACCCCAGGCTCGGGGTCTAGCAGGACACATGTGGTGGGGGAGGTGAGTGGGCTGGAGATGTGCCATCCTTGTCTTCTCAAGGGTTCTTTAATTTGCTGGAGCTGCTGGGACCCTGAAGGGCTCAGAGTCCGCTCCTGGGGCAGAGAGAGGACCGGGGACTCTTGTTCATCTGCTGCCCGACAGCTGCCCCAGTGACTCACCTCAGATGCACCTGCATTCCTGTGTCTCTGTCCTACAGACGCCAAACCCTCACTCTGCAGCCTGTGACAGCTGCTGTCCCCCGGGTCCCCTGGGGTCTAACGGCTACTACCGATGACTTACTCCTTTGGCTCTCAGCCCCCTGCCGGAGGGTTGACGTTCTGAGGGAAAGAGGTTCCTTCCAGGACAGGCTACAAGACCAACATGTGTTTGTTTTCTAATGGGCGGTAAGTGTCATGGTGCCTTCGTTTGATGAGACGTGAGACTTGGCTACTCTCCCGTCGAACTCAGGAGACAGGCATTTCCACTTATGGGAGCTTCATGAGGACAAGCCGTGTCCCAAGAGCTGCTCATTGTGCACCGGGGCTGGGCAGGGAGCAGGGGAGTGTGGCTCACAGTGTCATGACTTGGGCTGTCTTCTCTGGCCAAGATACAAAGAACGTGGCTCCCCAGGAGGCTGTCTTCAGTGAACGTAGAAGACGGAGATCTCATGGGACCCTGGGCCCTCACACATTCTCATCGGGAGACTCCTGGGCTTACTGTGTTGATGAAACGCTTCAACCCCAGTCTCGAACGGGGTTCTCTTATCTTGGGACGCACGCTCACATGCAATCTCCACAGTTTTACTGGATTGACGCTTGTCCCTGTGCATGAGGCGTCAAGTCCATACATGGAAATGGCCAAACTTGAAACGGTGTTGACAGAAAGACAGGGTGTGTGTCCACAGCCAGAGTCCTCTCCCCTGGGCAGACCTCCGGTTCCGCTCTCCCAGGCACGAGCAAAATAATTCAGTGCCCGCTGGCACATCTGCAGCTCCTGCCCTCTGGTCTGTGAACACACACGTCCTCGTGATGGAGGTTCATCTCAGCACAGAGGCAAAAAGAGAAAATACACCCATTTGAGGACATTCAAAATGGAAAAACTATTTTGCTACAACACTAATGACAGTCCAGATAAAATTTCCCTCTTTTTCTCTGTTACCTGGGTAATTTACTGAGGTCTTCCTAGAGGGGAAGGGTCCTCAAGTGGAGAACCACGTCTGCAGGGGTGGGGTTGACGTCTGTGCTGGGGCGTGACACCTGCATGGCCCCTAGAGAGTCCGAGTCAGGACGTTTACCTGATGCCGGCGCCTCTCACCGCGGGGGCGTGCGCGGCACCCTCCATGGTCCATGCGGGGAACTTCTTTAATGGGGCTGTGGCTGCGCCAGGCGCGGCAGCTCCGTCTTCATCGGATCTCTCTTTCCTAACCGTTTTGACTTAATTTGCCTCAAACACCAGCATAGCTCTGGGGTGTCCTAGGAGGACGTTCCCGGGCTCCCTGGTTTCTGGCCTCTTTCTGTGTGTGTTTCGGGACACGTCCTCTCTTCCTCAACCGACACTGGTAACTGGTGAGGAGGACCAAGGTCTTAGCTTCTGCCCCCTTTTCCGGATGAAGGAGATCCCTTCTGCATCTACCACGCAGAATCCGGGGTGAAGAAAGCAGAAACAAGTGTCCTGAGAGATGGACAAAGTGGCAACACGCTACTGTCTTGGGGGTGCAGGGGTCACATGGGCGCTGCGGGCCACACTCCTGTCCAGCTCGGAGCAGGGCTGCCCCCGCCCAGGGCAGAGCGGCCTTCACCAGAGCACTGCGGAGTCGTCCACGCGGAGGACTCATCACCTTGGGGGGGTGAGTTCCTTGGAGCCGGGAGCGCACGACGTCTTCAGGGATTGCACGTCAGCTGCAGCACACACGGTTTCAGACGTGACACCTGATTCATCAAAGTGCGTTTATTGGTTACTTCAACTTAAAATTTGAGACAGAAAATTAGAATGTGCTAAGGCAATTTTTGTGACCTTATCCACCCCTGGCCCAAAGAGGAATCATTTAATAAACTGAAAGTGTTGTCGTGGAGCCGGCTCGGACGCCCTGAGGTGGTCCCCGGCACCCTCCTGAGGCAGAAGCCAGTCCAGGCCCCCGGGGATGCCCCCACCCTGGCCTCCTCAGGCTGCTCTGTGCTGGCAGGTCCCAAATGTTTGCAGCGAGGTCCCTGCGTTTGGGTCCGGGCCCCTGCCAGCCCTTTGATCTCCCCGAGACTCAGCCCTGAATGCTTTTGTCCCTGGTGCCTCTCTCCTTGGATCTGGTTTGTCACTCACTTAACAAATTCCCAGGAAGCGCCAGAAACAGACACTCTGGGTGGCATCAGGGAGAACCAGGGACTGTGCTGAGTCAGATGTTGGTGAAGTCTGCACTGGTGGGGAAGTTGTTGCCTGCGAACGGGAAGCCCTCAGTTGGAGCCCAGCCCCAGGAATATGGGGGGCAGGCGGCCCTGGTGGCCTGTCGCGTCCCTACTCTTGAGCGACGGGCCTTCTATGGTGCGATCAGTTCTGCAGCTCTGGACACACAGGACAATCTCCGGTACTCACGGCTGTTCCCTTCCCGCACGCTGGCAGGGGGACTCGGTTCCCCGCCATCTGCCTGTGTCCCAGCAAGCTCAGGACGTGAAAGGAGGCTTCTGGGACCTGCCCGTGACCCCCGCCTTGTTGTGCTGTCCTGGACACGTGCCTCCGCCTTCCAGAAGCGGTTTGTCCTCTTCTGCACAAGACAAGCTCTCCTTCACAGTCTTGAACACACTTTTCTGTGAGTGGCGGTGCACGGTCGAGTGTGGAAACGGAAAGCCGTGGCAGGGAATGAGCGTAAGCCCCCTTCCACTCAGGCCCTGTGTGTCCTCCTTCCCGAAGTGGAAGGCTACCGTGTGCTCTCAGAGACACCCTGTGCCTCCGCGGCCTGGACCTGGAGCAGGGTGGGTGTCTACTACCGTTCCGGGTGGCTCCGAGGACATCCCTGTGACCCGCGATGCATCTCCCAGGCTTGGCTGGTGGGGCAGAGCTGCGTTAACACCCTGTGCGTCCACGGGGCTGCACGGAAGCTTGCGTCGCTGCGTGTCTGCCCAGGGAGCTGTCGTGCGCAAGGCCAGGAACACGGTGACTTCAAGCATTTTGTGGGGCACCTGGTGGCTCAGCCGGTGAGGAGTCTGGCTTCGGATAAGGTCATGCTCCCGGGATCCTGGGATCGAGCCCTGCGTCGGGCTCCCTGCTGAGAGGGGAGGCCTGTTTCGCCCTCTGCCCCTGCTGCTCCCCTTCTTGTATGCGCGCTCTCTCTGTCTCAAATAAATAAAAGCTTTAAAACAAAGGATTCAAACATATTTCAGGCGTGAGGGGTCCCCGCCTACCTGCCCGGGCTGTGTTGATCACCGCGCACCGAGACACAGGACGGCACCCGTGCCCACTCCGAACGGCACCCGTGCCCACTCCGACAGCGATCCGGGCCACGCGGTGGATGGGAGGTCGCGTCCCGGTGTCCGGTTAAAGCTCCTCTTGCACATGGGCGTTCGGGCGTTTTCGGCGTGTTTGCATATTTCGTCTGTGTTGCAGTCGCCCCGTTGGCCTTTCCCTTGCCGGCGTGTGGAAGCCTGTCCGTGAAGAGGAGCGGCACGTCCGCGTGACACACGGTGTGACGGGGCCGCCCGCTGGCGGAGGTCCCTGTGCAGACCCTGTACTCCACGTGCTGAGCGGGTCCGTCTGCTCTTGGGGGACGTGGATTCCTACTTAATCGCGCCGTGGTGACCCGTCCTGTGCCGTTGGCCGTCACGGTTGGCTCCTGTGTCAAGCTTTCCTCGGTGCGGACTCGGCCCTCGTGTCGGGAGGAGGCTCGGCACCTGCTTGGCCCTTCTCAGACGCCGCTCACGTCCCCGTGTTTCCTCAACGATGTGAGTGAGGCCTGCGTCCTACCGTAAACCCTGCGTGTCGGTGTTCGGGGCTGTTTCTGGACCCCCTGCTCCGTTTCGTTGATGTGTCTGTCCATTCGGTGCAGCGTGGGGGACGCTGACGTCACGGTCTGCCCAGACACTTGGTGCGCAGGGTCCCTCCGCCTCTCTCCTGGCCACAGCGATCTCACGGATGTTATTTTATGGTTTTTTCCCTTATGGAAGTTTTATCAGCACTGCCTGCTGTTTTTAAATTAATTTAAGTAGAATCCATATCCTCCTAATGCGGACTTCCTGTCTGAAGGTCGAGTGCGACTTTCATGCAGAAAAATCTTCCTTTTGGAGCCCTCAGCCGAGTTCTAACGTGGTCTTCACACATACGCCGTTATCCACCATTGGACCTTTTGCCCATCCCGCCGTTTCTCTGGCGGTTGGTTACGTGCGGGCGGGTATGGTGTCTCACTGTTCACCCAGCGCCTCGCTGAATTCTTTGGTAAATCATAACACTTCAGGTGATCGAGTTTTTCCCCAAGTATATGAACTTACCATCCGGAAATGATGAATGCTCCGTCCTACGGCTGCCCGCTGCCTCCTGCTCACCCTGGACCCCTGCCCTCCCCACGCCCTCTGGCTCTCCCTCCGCTTGGCTGCCTGGAGAGCTGAGCTTTGGAACACATCCCTTTTCAGCACGCCTAGTTTTGATTCAGTATCAAGGACCATTTATTCCACAGTATCAAGGAGGGGACCAGACATTTCCTGGCTATTCCGTGTCCAGTCTTGACCAGGTCCCACCCTTGCTGTTCTGCCGCACTTAGTGGGCCTCAGCGGTTTGCCTCCTAGCGGGGCCTGCAGAGCTGCCCGGCCTCACATTTCGGGCCAAGATCATGGGTTAGGGCGTCAAGCACGTCAGTGCGTGCTCAGGAAGGGTTTTGCTATCACGAGGACACAAGATGCTCTTTTGCTGTTGTTCTTTGCAAGGCTCCGTGGACAGGGGAGAGCACAGCACGGGCTCATCCCACGCGGAGCCCAGTTCCCCCTTTTTTAGTAAAAGGCGAAAGATTTATGCGATCTGAAGAGAAACCAGAGTATTCAGTTCCCCCTTTTTTAGACGTCCTCCCCTTCTCCTTCAGGGTCATGGACGCTCCGCCTGGGGGTGGGCACTTCAGGGTATGGAACAGCAATTAACTCTGCGCCCCCAATGCCACGTTGACGAAGCAGCTTCCTCTGGGTTTCCGGGACGCTGTGGTCTCAGGGGGGCAGAGACCTTCGGGGGACCCGCGCGTCGAGAGCGTAAACAAATGCATTAAATTCGACACACGTGAACTGGAAAGTCACGATGCCCGGGAACTGCGGTAGACACAACCATTATCAGGACAGCGTTAATAAGGAAATTTTCACACGACCCTGGCTTTATGCCAAGTACCTGAAACGTGTTAAAGCCTTTGATTCTAAGAATGACCCCACAGGGCCGATATTCGCCTTGTATCAGGCTTTGGGTTTGTAAGTGCAGGTTAGTGTCCCCGTTGCTAGACGCCCACTGGGCGGCCCGTGGCGGAGCCCGTGGTCCTGGCCGGCTGCCTGGCTGCAGCCCGCGTGCCCGGACCAGTGCCCACGTGGCCGCCGTGCGCCGCTCTGACTAGGCAGGTCCCGGCCTCGAGCTGCGCACGTGGTCCTTGGAGGGTGGCCTGCCTGGGGGCGTGCCCTCGACGTCCCCGCACGGCACCCTCCGAAGGCAGATCCCAGATGGGTCGTGTGGATTGTCACAGGCCGTTACCTGCATCAATGTCTGGAATTTACTGTACGGGGAGGGGGGGCGGGGGGACACCGTTTCATGAACTGCTTTAAACCACGTAAAAACCTGACTGCGAAAACTTCAAATATTTGTCTGGAAACATTAACTGCTGTCCCATGAGACAGAGATCTTTTTTCCCCCTAATCTAAAAAGTTGGTCACTGATAGCTCATTTTGTGGGGTGGGGGGCGAGTCTGCACTTTCTGCTCTTTCGTTGGTCACTGATAGCTCATTTTGTGGGGTGGGGGGCGAGTCTGCACTTTCTGCTCTTTCGTTTTTGTGTGTGGGGTGTCGTGTTTCCTCTTGTGGCAGGAGCTAAAGATTTCTCCTCTGCCTGCGCGTCCAGCCGTCTGTACGGTGCACGTGGAAGCCCACAGCCCAGAACCTGACTGGGAAGTCAACCAGCAGGCAGCAGTCACGCGTGAGGCCTTGAGCGAGCAGACAATGAGCCCCTGAGCTGTGGCTCACGGTCCAGCCTTGAGAGCCAACAGGAGAAATTCCACTGCAGAGAGATGGCCTCAGACCAAAGGAAATACACTGATAAATTTTATCTTTAAGTGTGAGAACTAGATATTCAAGAAAACCAGTGACCTCACAGCCCATTTCCTTCGATTATGTTATGGAAATACTTGACCAGCACGAGCTACTGTGTTCTTCTGGCCTGAAGGAGGGGGAGCGGGACAGCATTGACACGGACATCCCCAGTCAGGCTCTTCGAGCTGGAGTTCGTCTGCGGTCAGTGCCTGACAAAAGCTGGGTTTTCCTGGGTTTTGTGCCCTGTTGTGTACGAAGGTAAATGACGTTGGTACAGCCAAGGCAATGACCTTGAGACAAAAGTAGTTTTAAAACGTCCTTTTCAATTCAGAGTGTACCACACTGGCATGACCTCCCGTGGGCTTCAGACCTGGAACTGGGGTGATGGGTCTTCCGGAACCTTATGGTCGATCCCAAGGGAGCCAGGATTGCCACCGTCCTCTGGAGAGCATGGACCGACTTACCAAATGGCAAAAAGAGGAGAAATGTGTCCAAGAGCATGAGTGTGCTTCCGCTGGAGAAGCCTCGGGTGTCTAGCACGGAGGTGCCAGTCACAGCGAAGACACGTGCCAGTCACAGCGAAGACACGTGTCCCGTGAGGCCGCAGTGCGCGGCCCGACTCTGCAACCTTGAACGCGTTTGGCCGCCATGGGCTTCTCCGAGGATTTTTTAAGAAGCACGTGGACACGGGGAAACTTGTCTCGGAAGAAGCGCCCGGTTCGGTGATGACTGTGCGCCCGTGCGCAGCGTCTCCTGCATCTGCAGGGCAGCACCTGCCCGCAGCTCCAGGTAGCGGCGTCCGCCAAGCAGACGGAGGCTGCGGGCTGCGGGCTCCGAGGCGGCGTGCGGAGCCGTGCGGCAGGACCTGGAGAAGTCGTCTCCGTCCCGAGCGAGCCCTCGGCGCTCTCCGCGGCTCTGATCCCGTCCAGACTCTCCCTCTGTGTTCTCCACCCCCGGGCCTGGCCTGAACAAGCCAAACTGTCTTTTTCTTAAATAAATAAGTAAAAATTAATTGCTCATTTCCTGCTAAAGAAGATGGATTCCGAGCATCGGTCGGTGTTACTACCAATGGAAACATGCTCACTTGTTAGAACCTCAAAGAAGAGTCAAAGCAGACGGCGGGCGAACGCGGTCCCTCCATCCACTCCTGGCTGGCAGGCAGAGGATGACTGTGGGGAACGCTTTCGTCTGCCCCAGAGAAGGTGGGTTTGCTCTTCAAAGGCGGGCTTGGGGGAGCTCGGACGCAGGGGCTGCCCGGCACGGAGATTCTCTGCACGGGCGCCGTGAGGGGATGGGCAGCGAGGCCGTCCTTGGAGGAACGCAGCTGGTCACAGACCCCGGTGATCGTTGGGAGCAAGCGTATTTCAGAGTCTCCCCGGGTGCGCTCGGACCCCTGACGTCTGGGTCTGCCTCCCTCTGTTTCTGCCCGTCTCTGAGGGCGTCCGGCACACACAGCTGTGCTTGGGGTGCTGCCTTCTGCCGTGAGGTGTTACGGCGACAGTGGGGCGGCGCGGTTTGTCACGGTGCGGGAAGGGCAGCCGGGGGTCTGGGCCCGCGACGGTGTCCTTAGCCAGTGAACGGTGGTGGAAAAACGGTCAAAACCCACCAGAAAAGGGCCTGCCCGGCACTCCAAGGGAGGACAGCAGTCACCAAAACTCAGTCCCCATGACATGTGCATCACACGGGAAGCCTGGGTCCTGCCCCACAGGAGTCCGCAGGGCAGGGGAGAGGGCTGTGCTGGACGAGGAGGAGAGGTGTGATCGGCTCTTCCCAGAGCCTGGTGTGCCGGTGCCTGGGGCTCCACGTCCAGGGCCGCCGCGGGGAGGAAGGCTCGGTCTGCAGGAAACGCTTGTGGTTCCTGTAAGGTGGTTCATGAAGGCGGAGACTTTGTGACCTAATTTGAAGAAACGATGCAGCCTCTTCTCAGAACAGATAGTTCTGCTCCCTCTGCATGAACAAGATTATAGGGAAAAATTATAGGAAGCCTTGCTGGGGGTTTCCAGTGGACGGTGGTTTGAGCGGCAGAGCCGACTGCGTTGCGCTTTAAGAAAGAGAGAAAGGAGCCACGTTTCTTCCGTGGGGGCTGAGGGACCCGCCCGTCCTCGGCCCGGCCCGCCGGCGAGCTGTGTGAGAAAGCCGTCTCTGCAGACTTCTCATGCGCGTGCGAGGAATCGTGCCATGGAAAGGGGCGAGGGATTAGGACAAGATAAATCTGTACCAGCTTTGCACATTCCATTGACAGATTCGCCGTTTTTGCGTTGTTGCCCCCGACCTCCCGGTTACCGAGGGGATGACATTAAAGTGGAGAAAATGGCTTATTCTGTGCGATAAATTCAAACAGAGATGACGCACTTTGCCCACCAAGTATATCTAAGAAATTGTGGGGAAATGTCAAGCCTTTCCAGAGAAGCCGCTGTAAATTCTGATGCTGGAGACGCTCAGGACTTCGGCCGAGCAGAAAGGGCCCTTTGTTTGCATGGGGCCTACCCTCAGCATGTGGGGTACCGTGAGCCGGGGGTCCCGGGAAGGGAGAGAAGAGGGTGGGAATGCGACAGCCCAGGCTCTGGCCCGCGGGAGTCGGGAGCAGGCCACAGGGCAGGGCCGGGCGGTGGGAGCAGGAGGACTCTGGGCGCTCCAGCCCCAGGCCCGGCCTCCTGGGCTCCTGCCTCTCCCTGCACCCACCCTGCACCCAGGATGGGCAGACCAGTGCCCAGGGGCCTGAGTGCAGTGAGAAGGGGGCACCCGTATCTGGAGGAGCCCCCGTGCTCCCTGGCAGGGGTTGACGCCTGACCCAGCCCACGGGAGCTGCAGGGGGGTCATTCCAGAAACCCGCTGACTAGAGCCAGGGACGCTCCGTCCCACAGACTCTGGGGACTTGTCAGGGTCTGGATTACATGTCATTTGAGAAACTAAACGTAAGGACACACAAACCCCATGGACACTGGAAACAACACAAAGAACACAGTTCTGCCAGTGGAGTGTAAAGCACAGCAGAGGCCTGCGGGGGTCCCTCGTGGGCGTCCGAGTGCGAGGGGCGGACAGAGCGGGACCAGGGGGAGGAGGAGGGCAGGGACGCCCACACGCACACCCCGCGGCCACCTGGCCGTTTCACCGTTGTGGTCACACTGTACGGTTTTCTCTTGATGACCTCGCGTGTCAGAGGCAGACGGGGCTGAAGGTGATGGGGCCGCCGGGTTGGCAGGAAGCCCCCACCCCATCTCCGCTCCCAAGAGATGAGGCCCGAGGGTCCCGCTGCACCACAGAGCACCGGATCCCCCTCCGACCCGCAGCTCCCCCGCGCTGTGCACACCCCCAGTCCCCAGCCGCCCCTCTGCCCATGCTGCAGCCTGCACACACCTGGGCCCCGTCCACCTGGTCACGCAGAGACGAGCTGTGCTCGCAGGCCGGCAGGCTCGGCGGAGGGGACGGCAGCCCGGGCGCCCATGGGCGTTCCTCGTCGCTGACCTGTTCCTCTGGGTTAACCTGAGACCACCGTGCTGGTCCCCGCATCCCTGACTGTTTAATCTCCTGAACCGGGGGCGGGCTCCTTCGCCTGTCAGAAGACGTCATTGATAATCGTCGTGAGGTGGGGACCTATTGGCCTTTTTTAATGAGAGGTGAAGATCATCCCGAGAGATGACAGAAAGGCAATGTGCGCAGCCGGCTTCCCTCGGTCAATGCCGTGTCCTGCTAGGGCAGCATCATCGAACTTCCATCATGCGACACGCCGCAGGCCTCGATGGGAAGTGCAGCGCCAGGTCATAGATCTCCTCCCTTGCGGGGCAGCCCACCGGGTGCTGCTGGGTGCGGGCCCGCCGCAGACCCATGTCCCGCTCCCTGGGCGCGGCGCTCAGTTCTGCTCTCACGGAGGGAGAGCTTAGTCCTCGCTCGCTGTGGCACAGAGACGGGGTCACTAGCGGGTGATTGCAGTGCCACGGGCAGATGGGCACGTGGGGGCGGGCGGGCCCCCGGCCATTGTTGGGAACCCAGAGACAGAGGGCCTGTCCCAACTGGGGCTGGGCCAGGAGGCTTCCTGGGACCTTTCAGGATGAAAAAAGCGTTTTCCCGTCTGTCGGCTGCAGGGAAGGTGTTATTACAGGGAAGGGAAGCTTCGACCCAGGGGTCCAGAGCCAGAAGGAGGATGGCCCGCGACCGTACAGGGCAGGAGGGCGGGGACTGGGGTGTCAGGGCCGGAGGCCGTGGGCTCCTGCCAGGGGCCCCGCCCGCACTTCGGAGCCCCGTCTCGGGTCGGACCCCGTGCCCTTGCCACTGCGTGTCCCTGTGGATGGAGACAAAACTCCGAGAGAGAAACCGCAGCTCCCTCTGTTGCAGAGAAGCTGAAGTAGACTCCAGTGCTCCTCGCGGGCTCTGGGGTTAGGCGCTCCCGCGCCCACCCAGGCATCTCCGGTCCGTGATGACGGCAGCGCGCCGCGGTCCGACGGGGCCGGCGGGGGCCGGCGGCACGTGCCGGGGTAGACACTCTGCCACACTATTTCCTTTTCTGGAAGAAGAAGGGAAGAAACGGCTCACCGGGGAGAGCCGGGCTGTGCATCGGGGATGCGAACGGCCCCCCAGGGCCCCATCCGAGCCTCCGCACTGGCGGGGGAGCGGGACCCAGTAGGTAGGGTCTCGGTAAGAGCAGCTGCTTCCTGTGCGCATGAAGGAGTGTTTACCCAGATACTGTCAGCGCGGCCCCATTTCAGTCCCTGGAGGGGCCGCGCGGCAGGTCGCCTCCGACTGCGGTGCTGGGTCCCAGCGAGCAGCTTCCCTATTAGCCCAGCACGTGGGCCTCGCACACCACTCGCCGGAGGCCTTAATGCGCATTCTGAGTCCACGGAGAATTCGAGCTTCAGATGAGCGGTGGTGCGGGCCCAGTTAGCACCGGCGGAAATGCAGAAGCTGCCGCCGACGGGGAGGCTCTGAACGCAGCCCTGGGCCGGGCGGAAGCCGAGAACCTCTGAGGTTAATACCACCGGGGCGGGGCTCCGCTCACCTCCGTGTCACGCCCGTGCGCTGGGCGGCGGGGGACGCAGGCCTCTGGGGTGCCGCCGGCGGGGTGAGAAAACGAAGCCTCCGTGCTCCGTGCTCCTGCAAGTCCTTGTTGAAACCACTGTGCGTGCCGCTGTCTGTCTGGCGGTGAGTTCAGGGTCCGGTGTCCTCCACTCCAGACCTTTGTCAGGACAGAAGGGTCAAGGGTGGGACTCGGCCTTCCAGCCCGTGCCTTGGGGGTTGGTACGGAGGCCGCGCCTCGCCAGCATCTGAGAATTTACCGACCCACACCTGTGGGATTTCCTTGCCGCTCCCAGAGCCTCTCCTTAGGGATGGCATCATCACCCGAAATGAAGTGAGCGTCCGTGCCGCGGGGCTATGACTCGGGGCCCCTCGACTGCACATCTCCAGTCGCTTTCCCTAATATTCGCGTGTGCGGTGGCATTGCCTTTGACCAAGCCTATGGCCGCATTAGGGTCGTGGTCACGGCTGCCCCCGATTGCCACACCACAGCTGCCTTTGTGGTGGACACGCGTGCTGCCTAGCGTGTCCAGCCGAAACCTTGAAGCAGGGTGAGACTTTCCGGAATGGCACGTTCTTCCTCTTTGGGGTTACTCTCCTGGGTAAATGGGCACGCATCCCATACGAAGACTTACCCCCCTTCTGCTGCTTCGTAGAGAGGGCACAGACACCTTGGTGCAACAGGTGGGCTCTGAGCAAGGGAGGTGATGTGGGGAGGGCCTGCCCTGAGCACCCCACACCCAGACGAGAAGCTGCTCGCCACGCAGGGGTGTGGCCGGGGTGGCCGGGCTGCCCAGCCCAGCTCTGCGGATGTGTGCGGGGCCTCATGCCATCACTGGACTCTGCGGGGGGGCAGCCTTGTCGCAGGCGAGGGTGACTCTGAGGACGCTGGAAGGACGTGGAGGCTTCCCTGGTCCTGGGGCCATTTGAGTAGGGATGGAGGTCGCAATCGGGGCCGTTCCAGTGCGGGTGGAGGTCGCTGTGGAGAACAGAAGTCCCCAGTGAGTGATGAGATCCAACATCAGGACTAAGGTCCTACAGATGAGGTGCCAGGGCTCCCCGTGCTGTCTTCTGCAGCACCCGCCCCCGCCATTTGGGGCTACTTCCTTCTGTGGCCGTCGGCTCAGCTGAGATCAGGAGACACGCCTCTGCCTCTCTCGACAGGAGACCTTCTGTTTAAACCTTCTGGCTGGGCCATGACCCTCGTAGTTGAGTCCTGCGGCCGCTGTAAGAAACCAGCACAAACATCACGGCTTAAAAGAATAAAATGTGGGGCGCCTGGGTGGCTCAGTGGGTTAAAGCCTCTGCCTTCGGCTCAGGTCATGATCCCAGGGTCCTGAGATCGAGCCCCGCATCGGGCTCTCTGCCTAGTGGGGAGCCTGCTTCCCCCTCTCTCTGCCTGCCTCTCTGCCTACTTGTGATCTCTCCCTCTCTCTGTCAAATAAACAAATAAATAAATAGATACATAAAACCTTAAAAAAAAACACAAAAAACAAAATGCGTTGTCTTACAGGTTCAAGAAACCCCACGTCTCAAGTCAGCTCTTGGCTGAAGTCAAGGTGCCGGCAGGGCCTCTGTGCCTCGACGGCTCTGGGGGGAAGAGCCGTGTTTTCACTTCTGGGGACTCTGGGCTCCACTTCTGTGGTCACGTGCCGCCTCCTCCCCATCTATTGTCCCGCTGCCTCTCCTGTCTGGACAGCGCTGCTGGCATAGAGCCCACCAGACGATCTGAGATAACGTCTCCTTTGGAAGACTCTTTACTTTCTCAGATCCGCAGGGACCGCTTCTCTGCAGACGGTGGTGTCTACAGTTCCAGGATTAGGACCTGGAAAAGTTCAGCGGACCACATGCCTTCTCTGTCTCCTGCTCCCCGGGGAGCTCCATGTCCTCTGGTGGCCATTCACCATGTTGTGTGTCTCTAGGGACCTTCAGTGATCACGTGCTCTCACGAGCGACCCCGACCCCAGTGCCCGTACTAGTGCCAAAGAAGATACACAGCCCCTCTGACTCCCCAGCCGACTTCAACATGACGTTTGTGGCCCCATTGCTGATACTGGCATCTGTGAGTTTGCAGACTGATGTCTGAAGCTCCCGCACAGCCGTCCAGCTCTGTCCACATTGCTGAAACTTTCTGCGTTTTAACTTCTTCCCCTCCAGAGTGGGTCTGATTATAGAGCCTTCCTTATGAGGATTCCCTGGGTGAAGCATAGACCGTCCTTAGCTCGGTGCCTGGGGCCCCATACCCGTTTGCTGAGCACCAGCTGTGGTATCCTGGGGCTCTCCGGAGTGTGACTCACAATGACAAAGATTCTTCTCCAGAAACATGACCGCTTGGGCTCCTAGGGGTAAAAGCATTCTTGTAATACTTCCTTATGCGCTTCCTACAAAGGCAGTGTCGGAATCTCCTGTCAGTCCTGGGTATGGGGCATTTCCCTTAGGCAAAAGGACAGGCTGTGGTGGAGACAAGCAAGGGACGGTGCCTCCATTGTCCTCCCCAGCACCCACACTAGCAGCAGAGGGACGCGTTCTCTCCATCCTGACGCAATTCCCACCCCGGGCGAGGGCAGCCGCATCGGCATTGAATGGCTCGTCTGCGCACACCCGGTCTTGCAGTTGTCTGGTCCTGCTTTGTGAACTTTAAGTCCCACCCGTTACGCCTAGCCTCGTGCAGGCTTGGGGAGGAGGCGGGCGGGATTCCTCTCAGAGTGCGGCCGGGGAGGGGAGGAGCATACAGACCGGGGAAGGGCGGGCCCTGGGACCCTTGTCATGTTCTGGGGGAGATGCAAGTCCGGAGAAAAAGGGCTTCTCCAGCGGGGACCGGGCCCTGGGGGTGTAGTCATGTGCACAGATCTTCACCAAGAACCCGTCTGGGCACCGGCACAGGCCTCCTCTTTGAGATTGCCTACTGCTCCGTGATATTCAGGCAAAAACAAATAACAGTAAGTGTCAAGTTTTGCAGGCGAGGTAAACACAACACCAGGCAAGGCAGGCACAAGGCAAGATTTAGGAAAGGCATCTCTGGCGAAGTTTTGGGGCTCAGGAGAAGAGGAGCCAGGAAAGTCGCGCCAGGAAGAGGTCGGCACCCTCGGGGGAGGTTCCACAACTCGGGAAGGGGGAGTGGAGGAAGTCGTGCTAGGAGGGAGTTGGCGGGGTCTTTTATCGGGCTGAGGCAGGGGAGGGCTCGCATCCATATACGGTAAGGTATTGGTGATCGGAAGGTATGGTGGGGGACCTGATACTGCTGTTTCCTGCATAGTATCGGGTGACCTATAGATACGTGACCTGGGCATACATCCTTTTGGCGGGAGAATCAAGGGTTAAGGAAGCGGGGGTGTGGGGGCTGGAAGATGGCGGCCCCGGCGGTCATTTCTATTGTTTCTCCTGCACTCCCGGAGCCGCTGATCCAACAGTAAGGAACACCTGCCGCCCTCCCTGGTGACTCCTCTGGTCCGGCCAGGCCTTGCAGATACAGCCCTGCAGGGAGGCGGGCTGTGGCCCTGGGGCTGGAGCCTGAAGGGGATGTGCCCTCAGATGGACGGTGCTGGGAAGCCCTGCCTGCCCTCTTGGCGGGGCGGGTGCACAGCCGGCCACACCTGCCCTGTCTCAGCCGCGCGGGCCCAGGCACTAGGGCCGGGTGGAGCAGAGGGCGGGAGCTGAGGCCCTGCCCTCTCCGTGCCACGCAACAAAAACCGACTTCCTGCTGTCCGCGCGGCGTCCACTCTCAACCAGAGACGGGGCGGTCTGGAGAATCACACCATAGGGCACGTCGGACTGGAGTTGGCGCCTGTCCCAATGTGGCACGTTAAAGCAAACCAGTTGGTACAGAGATATGGGGCTGAAGGTAGCATTGTACGGTCTGGTGATTAAACCACGATCACTGGGAATATCTGCCAGAGGTCTGAACCTAAGTTGGCCCAAGAGGCTACGCGTCAACGCCCTTTTTACGACATCCCCCAGCACCCGTGAATACCGTGGCATTTAAACGTCTGACAGCCTGTCTATTCAAACCCCGCTTGTGAGGGATTTATAACTCAACCATAAAAATCCACTCTAAGCTTAAGGTTGGCATGTGAGAACTCGGCTCAGGAGTGAATTAATTAATGAATTTGTCCTTTCTTTCATCAATTTGACTGACACTTTCACACATACCCCCTTGAGATGTGATCTCAACAGATCTCATAAAACAAGAAACTTCAGGCTTGGCCACTGCCTTCAATGCGAGAATGCTCACAGAAATTACCAACCCTGCAGGAAAATGCAGTGATGGAAATCAGATCCCTTTTGGACCCCGACAGCGGGGTGCTGTAGATGGGCGAGCTGGGGCGTGGGACCTGAGCTGAGTCCTGGCCGTGGGCAGGCTGCCCCTCCTTGCCTCACACGGCTCTCTTTTCCGCAGCACAGAGGAAGCCCTGTGGGCTTCGTCTCCACCACCAGTGGGAGAGTTCAGTCTTTCTGGAGGGCTGGACAAGAGCTTCTCCTCCTTGGTGCTCTCGTTTTTATTTGAAGAGGGAATAACTAATCTTCTTTCCAGTGAAATTTGCCTCCAGCTAGGGCATGCCAAGAGATGACTGCTTTTGTCCTTTCTGCTTAGAAAGAAACCTTCCCCATGGGCCAAGTGATTCCGTGCGAGGAGGAACCTATTTGAAGACTAGAGAATGGCCATACTTGAACATGTGGGGGACAGAGCCTGGAAATGATGCCGGAGAGGGCGATCTCAGTGCAGGCGGGGGACGGACGTCACGGCGGGGTCTGGAAGGGGCTGCCCAGGCTGACACGGAGAGAGGATGGAACTCCATCTGCACTTCTCTTGGATGTGGTTGGGTTGGTTCCCACTCATGTGGGTTCATGCAGCAGCGAAACGAGTCTGTGTCCAGGAATGAATCGATTGTTGGTGCTGTTACTTCCAGTGAGCTGGCTTGCGTGTGCGTCCCGTCCAGACCGACAAGGAAATAAGCACATGTGTTTACCGTGTGGTTTACCGTGTGGTGTTGTGTTCATCTCAACCTGCATCAATCCTTCCCACTCGATTGTTTTAGGCTGAACTGCTGCCCCTGTTCACAGGTGGAGTGGTAACACCCAGTGCCTTCCAATAGTACTGTGTTTGGGATTAGGGTCACTGCAGATGTAATCCGTTAGGATGCGGCCAGAGTGGCCTGGTCACTGATCTGTGACAACAAGGGTCTTTATAGAAAGGGGAGATTAGGGCATGGAGACAGACACACACACAGGGAAGACATCATAAAGATGCAAACAAAGGTCAGGGTGCCGCTTCTCCGAGCCTAGGAACACTGCAGATTGCTGGAAATCGCTGGATCCTGAAAGGACCATCAAGGGGAGGCTTCTCCACAGTCTCGGGCAGAACCAGACATGTCAGCTCCTTCCTCTCAGACTTTGGTCCCCTCAAACTGAGAGCAAACACATTTCTGTTCTGTTTTTACAATCCACCAATTTGTGGGACTGCGTTGGCAGCTCTGGGAAATGTATGCCAACGGTGCAAACAGAAACCCCCTTCTCTATTTTTCCTCTGACCAGGTGCTGAGTAAAGGGGAATGCCTCCCATATGCTCAAGGAATATTTCTGTTCTGGTAATATCTCAGTCTTAGTTCTCTCAGAGAATCTGGATCAAGCCCCTTTTGAATAAAAAATAATGGCCTCGTGAGAATTTGACGGCCTCTGTACTGTGCCATCCCTGCCGCGTGCTTTCCATACCCCCAGCCCCATGCTGAGAAAGTCAGCCCATTGTGTTTTCCTTCAACACTGGTTGCCATGTTTTTTACTAGGTGATTTGTCACTCTAATAACTGATTACGATGGCAATCAGATCCTGAATCAAGACCTCAGTTCCCATGCTAACCAACTGACAAAGACTGCCGGACAGAAGTCCCTGTAGTGGTTCTGGAGAGCCAACCTCATCAGAACCAGGCTTTGGGGTATGATCATGAAACACAAAGAAAGGACACAGGCAATGAAGGAAAAGAATACTAGTGACATGAGAAGACACAAGAGAAGCCATGAGATGAGGGAAACCATGAGTCATCAGGGTCAAATGGTAGAGGTCAAAGAGACAGACAAGAGAGGCGGAGACAGAGAGACGGAGAAGCACTGAGGCGGAGACAGAGAGACGGAGAAGCACTGCCTAAGAAACGTGTCCTTGAAGCGGAGTGTAAACCAAGAGGAGCACGCAGAAGTCTCATGCCAGAAACAGAAAATCACAGTTACATTAAAAGAAAGTAGATAGCAAAAAAAAAAAAAAAGAAAAAAGAAAGTGGATACTAAGTAAAGATTATGTCACAGCACTCGATAAAATTTGTAACAGCTTCCAAATCCTAAGGAAAAAACAGACCCAAATAACAGAGCTTCAAATAAAGAGTAAACATAGTCAATAATTATATTTTCCCAATATCACAACTGATAAAGATCACATCTTAAAAATTGTTTTTTAGTGATTTCTGTAGCCCATGATCTTTTATCTATGAGACCACAAGTCCAGACTGCGTCGAGGAAGGTGTGCAGCAAGGGTCGGTTTCATAATTCAGTTTGGTCTTGGGTTTTCAAAGTTTTCTTCATATTTTAACCTTAAGACTGTCTCTAACATGTCTCTGACATTATTACATTACATTGATAATCTCATCAACTGATTCAAATATTCATATTTGGGGAAATTGTTACTTTGTTTGAAGGTCAAGGTTACTGGGCTCATGCCTCTCCTGAGAAGTGGTTTGTAGTCTTTTGGCTTTCTTAGAGGATGTTACCAGACCCCTCAAAATGCTGAAAGGAATAGCGTTCTCTCACCTCAGAAGCTATACTACAAAACGAAGGGAAATGCTTGAATTACCTGCATATTTGTTTTTTCATTAATTCAACAACTACATATTGAGTATTTCCTCTGGGCCAGACAAAGTGGGGCACAGAGGCTCACAGACGATGTAAAATGTGGGCATGGCCTAGAAACAGAGATGGGAAGGAAGGGAAGAGGAGAGGGTTTGGACAAAAAAGAGACACGTACAAGAGCTTCAGATGTATCCAGAAAGTCCCAAGTGCAGATTTAATTCCAAAGCTTGCCAGTTGAGTATTTAGCAAAGATGTGACAAGAGACAAGATCACAGAATTCAGGGTATGGACCGTTTTTGTGACATGTGAAGGAAGGCATGACCATCTGTAGTGGGAAGGAGCCAGGGAGGCCTTACAGCAGAACTCTGAATCTGGAAAAGCAAGGCAGAAAGGAGCGAGCTAACTGTAAAATGGTCGTATTGGTCTCCAAAGAAGTGCTGAGAAGAAGGCAGTGATAATGGTGTCAGGCCGGAGAGACTGTCTTTCACAACATGAAGGAATGCATTGAATCGCTGAGATTCCATAAAGGTGGGATCAGGGGTGTGGTGGAGAAAGCCTTGGCTTTGGTGACTGGGTAGAAAATGTTGGTGTCATTAATTGGGGGAAAGACAGTAGGTAGAAAAGTAGATAAGAAAGGGAAAGGAAGGCAGAAGAGAGAATAATCAGTAGAGTCTTAAACACATTGAGTTTAAGAGTTCTGTATGTTATTGAGTAAAAATAATAGTTTACACTATAATAGTTCACACTATGATCATTTACACTACGATTACACTAAGATGCATTGCATTTTGATAGTTCGCACCATGAGTCTACGCCATGCTAGCTCACGCTATCATAATTTATGGGTAGATCACAGTGAAAGTCATGGATCATGTTCTGATCGCTCACACCGTCATCGGTCACACTGTGGTCGTTCGCTCTGATAAACCACACCATGAAAGTTCACACCATGAAAGTTCACACTGTGACAGGACATACTGATAGCCTAGAAAACCTGGATTATGTCATGACAGGTGATACCATGATAAATCACCTTATAATAGTTCACATAAGAGATTATGCCAGGATAGATCACACCAGGAGGTTCACACTACAACAGACTATAATGGTTCACTGTGGGATAGTTCGCACGGTCGTGTCTACTACAATAGTTCACGCCAGGACGGTTCACACGATGACCGATCACAGTATGATGGCGCACTCGGGGATAGTTCGCACTGTGATGTCCACTACGATAGTTCACACCAGCACAGCTCACATGATAATGGACCATATCATCGTGGTTCATTCTAGGGTCCTTCACACAGGGTAGTTGAGGTCGGCTCAACGCGATAATTCACATTCTAATAACCCATACTATATGGAAGACCTACAATGTCGCAGACATGAAGCTCGGATTTTCCATCTACTACACTGAAAACAATTACACGAGGGAGGTATTACTATCCATCCAACAAGGAGAAAAATGGCATCTCTGAGGTATTAGGTGATGGGCACAGTCCAAAAATTAAGCATCAAACTTGATGATCTCACATCCTCTGGCCCTAACTCCTTTCCTGTTTCTGAAGGCTATCAGTGAAAATGTTTGATGCAAAGGGACAAGCGAAGGTCCAGGATTCATGCAAAGTTTCAGGCAGACAGAGGGAGAGCGTGTAGTCAGCAGAGGAAAACTTGTAATTCCATTAAATTCAGTCCAGCCCTTCATCCTGCTGGAGTGCCAGAATGTAGTTGTAGTAACCATGAGCCAGTATAACTTTTCACCAGAGTTATCCTGAGTTCCAGGGAAAGCCCCACAGGAAAACCGCATGTCGAGTGCAGTTCTGGATGTCAGGGATGCCGTGGGTCTCAGCAGAACGTGCCTGTCTCTCCCAAAGACAACATTCGTCTGCTCTGTGGTGATCAGCTTGCACATGGCAGTGCTGTTGCCTTCACTCCTGAAAGCGAGCTGTCTAGATGTGTGCACATCTTACGGGGACAGGGAGGGACGTGAGCATGAGAGGCCGGGACTTGCTGATGGTGGCTTGGCTGCCTTGTTTGCTCTCGGACCCCCTAGACCTGAGGAGTGAGGGGGCAGCGCTCTGCCTCCCACCCCAGACGGCCATCTGGGTTTCCGTGTCTTCCTACCTCAAACTACCCTCTTCCCCAAAAGGTTTTTCAGAATCTGGAATCATTTCCCCCTCCTTTTTTCTGTGCATTTTTGGCTAATGAATTAATGCCAGCTGGACTAGATTCCCAAAGGTAGAAAAAGGCAAAGGTGAGAAGAAAACACTGCTTAATATTTGAACATGTTTTCCTACCACGAATGTTGACTGAATCCGCGGGGGTAGGCATGCTCTTCCATGGAGAATGCAAAGTGAGGTGAGAAGAAGCCGGGCACTCTGGGGACAGGTGTTTTAAAGGGAAGTAGAGGCAGCAGGGCAAGGAAAGAAGACAGACAGTCAGGAGAGCTGGAAGAGAACAAGAGGAGTGTGGATTCAAGGTACCAACGGAAGAGAGAATTTCCGGAAGGAAAGAATGCTGCTACGTGGTCAGAGAGAGAATCCCAAACCACCAAGTGCTTTAAAATGGTCTGGTCTTTTCTCAAAACAGCAGACATCGAAGGCTGTTTCATGGCCCGGAGTGCAGACCTGGGAGTCAGGCTCTGGTTTAGCTTGGTTTTTGAGGACAGTGGCAATGGTTTTTGCCATCGATGAGAAGTATCAACAGAAACATGGAACATACGTTGTTCATAGTACTCGTGTGTGCAGTTGAAGACAGCCTTCCCGTGGCCCCTCTCCCGCTGGCGCTCCTATGTAAAGGGGCTTTATGTAAAGGGCTTTCCTCTCCCCTCTTCTTCTCGGCCCGTTTTCCTCCGGGCTGCTGACACCCGTCAGGCACCCCTGTGTGCTCCGTGTGCACCTTCAGGAGTGAGTAAGCCACGACGCCGTTCTAACAGGACCCCTCCGTGCCTGCTGAAGGGCAGCCTTACCAACTCCAAAGTCTGCAGGCCCCAAGTCCACCTGACACCCCAAAACTGAACACACACCAGAACAAAATATCTGTGGGATGGGTGAACAATCATTGTTGAGAATGCGGAATTATCCAGAATATTTCTGTTCACTACTGTGGGCTGAATCGTGTCCTTCCCCAAGTCATAGGATGAAGCCCTCCCTCCAGGACCTCAGACGTGGCTGTCCTTGGAAGAGGGTCTTTAGAGCAGTAATTAAGTTAAGATGAGATTAGCCTTGGCCCTAATCCAATAAGACTGCATCCTTCAAGATCCTACCCAGACACAGCCGCGCGCAGACGACCCCGCGAGATCACGGGCCGGCATCGCAGCGTCAGGAGAAAGCAGCCCCGGGCGCCCGGCTCCCGGCCGTCCGGCCTCCACAGCTGGGAAGCGTACCTGCGTGTTGTTCACGCCTATGGGGTCTGGGCGCTTTGTCACAAGCCCGGCAAGCTCAGGAAGACACAGGCACACACAAGCACGGCAAGAAGATTCCCCAGTTCTGGGGAGCTGCTCCTCCCGTGGGATGACGATGCCCTCTGTGCCTGCTGTGTATTTTTGAGTGATTACAATTCATTCATTCATTCATTCATTCATTCATTCCTTTGAGCCCAGTACTCACGAGGGCCTACGCTGGCGTTGAGCGCGGGGGCTGCCCTGGTGTGGCGGCCGCTCGCAGCGGCCATGGGTGATGAAGGAGCCGTGGCCCTTCCCACAGCTCCCGAGGGAAAGTCCGGACGGTTTCCCCAGGGCTCGGCCCAGTGCAAGGCCACGTAACTTGTGCCTCACGCAGGCTCCTTCTCTGCATTGTCCAGATTTCGGCTATTCTTAGAGGGTTTCGTTTGCAAGGGCCTAGGTGCCCCGGGGCTCCCTTCTGGCAAGGCCTCCTGCGCTCCGTGTCCGCTCCCCTCCCCCTTGCTCGCCCTTCTCCCGCTGGGGACGCGGGCGCCCTTCCGTCGGCTGCGGGCAGGCGCCGCTCCGCGCGGTCTGGGCTACGGGACGCGTGCGGTGGCCTCCCGCACGGGCGGCGGCTGCGGTCCTGCACACCGGCTCGCTCGGGCGCACACGGAGTGTCCTCGCATCCCGCTTCCCGTCTCTTTGTAGTTCTAGTCGACTTTTTCTGAATTCGTTCATAAAAAAGACAAAGGACATGTTCCCTATAGATCTATTTCTCTGTGGCTAATTAGGAGGGAGATACATCAATGAAACAGAATATTTTAAAAATTGGACAATTTCATGAAAAATGAAAATGTGGAGTAAATCTCTTGTCAGGACTCAAAAAAGAAAGGGGACGTCGCACGGTGCCGCCGATGAACTGGCGGCCATTTGCGATCCTTCTTGCCACGTCCATTTATAATCCGCTGAAGTATGTCATAGAAACAAAGTAAAATGCACATCTCAGAATTCCCACCCCTTGCCCTCCCCATAATCCATTAGTCTAAGAAATTGTCTTAAAAGCAGCATGTCATTATTTTGGAGTTAAACAGTTAAGCGTTTTTATACTGGAACATCAAAACCATATATGCTTCAAACACCAAACCTTTTTTTAATGGCTTTCAGATAAAACAATTTATTTATGCAATTAACAACAACATGCAATTTCTAATAATTAGCAGATAATAGTTATCTGCAAAGTACTTTATAAAATTGCCTTTGAACTGCATCCGTTCTGTGGGGAATCACTGAAAATTGGACTATAAAATTACCAGAAAATGTACTGCATTAACAAGAATTTTCTGTATTTGGTTTCTCTTCAAATTTATGGGCTCGAATATTTGTAAACAGTTAGTTTCGTAGACAGAAACCCTGTCACCTCACCTCTCTTAAGGGGAGAAAACACATTCTAGCACATTTGGTTATTATAGGATTTTTATTCTCTTTATTTTATCCGTGGTTTCTCCTCTTCCTCCAACCACCCCCATAATAAGGACATTATTTTGTTATTATTTCTTCTTTGAGAATTAAAAAAAAAATCCCTAATATGCCATTTTTATTGGTATACATCCGTTCTTCCTAATTCCTTCTTATAAACAATATTCTACATTTAGTAATTGTAAAACATTTCTATTAAACTGAGCTGTCTTTGAAGAAAGAACAATAAAAAACATGAAGGAAAACACGTCAAAGGGGCATCAAGAGGACACCGAATGTGGAGACGGTGTTTCCTCCCTTTCCTCCGAGTCAGCCCACGGTGTTGGGAAATGTCATTATTTAGAGGCGCATTTTCGTCTCGTTTCTGGCAGAACCTTCTGTGTAACAGCCCAACACGCAAACCCGGGCTCGTGTTTGCCCAGACCAGAGGGAGAAGCCAGGGACACTTGTGGCCACGGCTTGTGGCACGAAGCTGGCCCCGAGGCCCGAGGCCCTGGGAGCGCGCTGTGAGGTGCGGGCCGCTGCCCCTCCCGGCTGCCCGGCGCTCCGCGATCCGGACGCCACGTCCCACGCTGAGCCTCCAAGAGGCGGCCGTGCAGTCTGCCAAGGCGATTTGCTGCCTTCGGTCAGGAAAATGACTTCTCCCCGTAGGAGATGGAAATGTGGCATTACGAGGAGGGAAGACGTGAACGCAGAGTGGTTCTCAAGCTGGTCCCTCTCTGGGCAATTTGGCGCGCTTGCTGGGAAAGCAGCTCCAAGAGGACGGGCGAGGGGGAGCGCTTAAAGGGACATCAGCGATGTCCTACAGAGACGTTCTGAATGAGGAGCCCAGTCCCCCTCTCGGAGCTCTGCCCGTGTCCTCTGCGCAGAGCGGAGAGCTGCCTCGTGGGGTGTGGGCACTGGACGGCCGGCCCTGGGGAGGCCGAGGCCTCGCTCCTGCAAAACCCCGCTTCCGAACATGGTGTTGGCTGATCCTACGGACACGCGTCTCACTAACGCCACGGCGGCACGGGCCACCGCTTGTCTCCCTGACGAGAAGCTTCCGTGCGGCTCTTTGCCTGCAGTGTGGTCAGAGCCTGAGGATTTCGAGAGCCCAGACACCCCCACATTTCCCCAGCCCTCTTCAGCCTGAACCCCTTGGGCCTGGGCTGGGCTGGTATATCTCCAGGCCGGGCTCCGGCGACTCCCAGCAGACCCCGGGTTAATACTCCAGGGCAATCTGGACTTCCAGCGCCTTCAAACCCATATTCTGTCTGTCTCCCCGCTGAGTCCCCTTCTTGGGTAGCTCACCCGCTGAGAACCCCTCTGCTAACAGGCCAGGCTGGGGTGCAGGCTAGCCTTGAGGTGGTCTTCCTGCTCCCCGTGTGGGCGGGAAGCCCCTCGTCCTGCACGGTCTGGTCAGGCGGAACGTCCCCCATGAAGCGGCGGGGCTGTCCTGACGCCGGACCGCTCCCGTCCCGATGCTCCCGGACGCGGTCCGCAGCCGTCTCACGGGCCCTCCGCTGCCGTCCTTCTTTCTCCAGCTCGCTCGTTCTTCCAGCTGAGTTCGGGGGGTCCCGAGCGCAAGGACTGCTGAGTCTGGGGCGTCTGTGTATTTCTGGAGTTTGCGAAGCAGACGGTGGAGAGAGGGCCGTGCCGATGCCCCGGGAGTTCGCACTGGGACGCCTCTGCCTGCAGAGAGCAGGTGCGGCGATTGGAAACGGGGCTGGAAAAGGTGCATATGCACTTTGGCAGTCCGGCCCATCAACCGAAATTCTCTCAGAAGCCCCGCGACTCCTGATGCCAGGTTCCTGTCTACCCGCAGAGGCGGTGGAATGTGGCCCCAGTGGGGTCAGTCCAGACCTCCAGGCCTCGGTGCAGACGTCCTTGCAAGGACAAGACCCTGGTCCCCAGGGGCCACCGAGGGAGCCCAGGACACCCCTTGGCTGACTTCAAAACACGCTCCACGGTGCACGGACGGTACGGCCCCGAGCATCTCTTGTTACTCGAGCGGCATTCGGCACCGGGGTTTCACAGAGGACCCAACACTCAGAGCACAAGGGGCGTGTGTGTGCGATTGTTTACTCAACATTTTGAGTTCATAAGTAATCAGCTGAATGGAAGACTCAGGACAAAGCCTCCGAGGGAGCTGACGTGGATAGTGGCTGTAAGCGACATCTCGAAGGACCGCGGGCTTCCGACCGGTCAGCGTCCTGCTCTGCTGGGACGCCTGGCCCCATAAGGGTCCTTCCCCTGGAGGGTGCCTCTGCAGGCCTGCCTCCTCCCTGCTCAATGCAGGTATGCAAATGGGGGCATTCCTCGCCTCAGTTTACCTCATTAAGTGGCCCACCAGCCTTGGGCAGGACAAGGTTAGCGCTGCCCTCAATCATGTGAGACAGCAGACCACAGGTCGGGGCGGGAGTCACAGGTCAGGCAGATGGAAGAGAGGTAGGAAGAAATGCGTGCCTGCTTCCCTGTGCTGGGCGTACGTGCAGACACCCCAAACATCTCCAGGATGCTCACGCAGAAATCCCAGTGTGCTTTTCTCTCCCCGGTCCCAAAAAATAAATTTTATAAGATCCTTTATATTTGTAATGTACTCAAACTAGAAGTTTCTAATTTTTCATAAAATGGAAGGTATCATTTAGAAGCTTCAGTAAAAGTCAAAACGCCATATATTTTGTAAGTTCTTAATAGCAATGAACTTAGGCAAAGAGATCATTTGCCAGACGGTCGATCAGCAAAAGCTGTTCTGCCAATCGGCTTTCGGGGATGGTTTGGATCTAGGAATTGCTTTATCAGTGGGTTGCTCTTCCCCATATTGATTTAAGGCAAATTAATCTTTGATAAATTGACCTGAAGTTCAATCTTTCATTAGAATTTTTTAAATTAAACCTCTTATTTTGAGGTCACTGTGGAGCCACAGGAAGGTGTAAGAACAGAGAGATCCCGGGTGCCCCTCCCCTGCTTTGCCCGTGGCAAGATCTTGCACACCTAAGCCCAGTCTCGCGGCCAGGGAGTCGGGTGACACAGACAGAACTGCCACCACCCCCGGTGCCCCTGGTGCCCACCTCCCTCCCACCCTCTGGAACCCCCCAGTGACCGTTAACCCGCCCTCCCCATCCTTCGGTCAACCCGGAGTGCCCTGTGAATTGAGTCCTAGACTAGCCACATGTCCCTTTCTCCGTTTTGTCTCAGCAGAGTCCTCTGGGTGTCTGTGAAAGTGGCTGCAGGTTCCCTAGGTACCCATTTTGCCACAAGCAATGTCCCATGAGATGACACTCTTTGTTTATCCACTCACCTGTTTGGCTGAAAGGTTTCTAGAAACATCTGTGTACAGATTTTTTTGCATGCACCTAAGTTTCCATTTCTTTGGGATAAATGCCCAAGAGTGAGATTGCTGGGATGCACAGTAGCTTCACCTTTAGTGTCGTGAGAAAATGCCAAGCTGTGTTCCAGAGTAGCAAGCGTGTTCCTGCTCCCACCAGCTCCTGGGAGATCCCCCTGCTCTGGCCCTCGGCAGCCCTCAGTGTTGTCTGGGTTTCATTTTAGACTTTTTTTTTTTTTTTTAAAGATTTTACTTATTTATTTGACAGAGAGATCACAAGTAGGCAGAGAGTCAGGCAGAGAGAGAGGAGGCAGGCAGGCTCCCCGCTGAGCAGAGAGCCCGATGCGGGCTCGATCCCAGGACCCTGAGATCATGACCTGAGCTGAAGGCAGAGGCTTAACCCACTGAGCCACCCAGGCGCCCCCATTTTAGACGTTTTGGTATGTGTATAGTGGTATTTCAGGAGATTTTGATTTGTGCTTCCCTAATAATGTTAAAAATCTTTCCTCGAGCTTATTGGCCATCTGTGAATCTTCCTCAGCAAAATGTGTGCTTGACTCCTGTCCATTTCCCAGTTGGCTGGCTCCTTTTTTAGAGTTTCAGAGTTCTTTATATATTCTGGATACTAGTCCTCTGACATTTCAAAGGATTGAAAATGTTTTATCCCAATCTGTAGCTTGTATTTTCATACTTTTAATAGGGCTTTTCACAGAGAAAGCTTTAAAATTTTTTTGAAAAGGTCAGTTTACAATTTTTTCCTTCAACATTTCATACTTTTGGTATCAAGTCCATGAACTCTTTGCTTAGTTCCTGATCATGAAAATTTCCTTTGATTTTTTTAAAAGATTTTATTTATTTATTTGACAGACAGAGATCACAAGCAGGCAGGAGAGAGGTGGAGAAACAGGCTCCCCACTGAGCAGAGAGCCCGAATGCGGGGCTCAATCCCAGGACCCTGGGATCATGACCTGAGCTGAAGGCAGAGGCTTTAACCCACTCAGCCACCCAGGCGCCCTCCTTTGATTTTTTTTTCCTAAATGTTTTATAGTTTTATATTTGAGTTCCATGATCCCTTTTGAGTTAATTTTTGTACAAAGTGAGAGGTTAAGGCTAAGGTTAATTTTTTTGGTTCTGTTTCTTTAACACGATGTCATAAAAAGGCTACCCTTCTCCCGCCAGATTTCATTTCCACCTTTGTCTGTGATTAACTGGGCATATCTGTGTGGGTCTCATTGCTACCTCTTCTATTTCACTGATCTCTATGTCTATCCCTATACCCAGACCCCAGTGTCACAGCCCACAGCACAGTCACAGTTATTCCTGCTAGAGAGTGAACATTAACATCAGATTGATTGACCCAAGCTTGTTATTTTTCCTTTTTCTTTTATTTTATTACTTTTTTTTAAAAGATTTTATTTATTTACTTGACAGACAAAGATCACAAGTAGGCAGAGAGGCAGGCAGAGAGGGAGAAGCAGGCTCCCTTCTGAGCAGAGAGCCCGATGCGGGGCTCGATCCCAGGACCCTGAGACCATGACCTGAGCCCAAGGTGGAAGCTTTAACCCACTGAGCCACCCAGGCGCCCCTGTTACTCTTCTTTATAAGAATTTTTTCACTCTACTAGGGCCTGGACTTTTCTAGATAAAACCCTAACCCTAACCCTAACCCTAACCCACACTTATCTGTGTCTACAAAACCTTGCTCAGATTAAAAAAAAAAAAAAAAAAAAAAAAAATATATATATATATATATATATATATATACATTTATTTATTTGTTTGTGTGAGAGAGAGAGAGGGCAGTGGTAGGAAGGGCAGAGGGAGAGAATCAGAATCCCTGTGGAGCACGGAGCCTGATGTGGGCCTTGAACCCAGGATCCTGATATCATGACCTGCTACCCAGGTGCCCCAACCTTGTTCACATTTTAATAGGAACAGTATTAAACCTATAGATCAATTTGTGGCAGAGTGACATCTTTATTATATCAGGTCTTCCATACCTATAACCTCATTGTTTCTCCCTTTATTTAGATCTTTGCTTTATTTAGTAAGAATATTGAATTTTCAGCTTGTATAACATGTGCATCTTTCATGGGGTTTTATCTAAGTCTTTAACTTAGCTTGGAAGTGATTATAAGTGGCACCGTGTTTTCTTTTTTTCTTTTTTAAAATTTTTTATTTCTTTTCAGCATAACAACATTCATTGTTTTTGCACCACACCCAGTGCTCCATGCAATCCATGCCCTCTATAATACCCACCACCTGGTACCCCGACCTCCCATCCCCCGCCCCTTCAAAACCCTCAGATTGTTTTTCAGAGTCCATAGTTTCTCATGGTTCACCTCCCCTTCCAATTTACCCCAACTCCCTTCTCCTCCCTAACACCCCTTGTCCTCCATGCTATTTGTTATGCTCCACAAATAAGCAAAACCATATGATAATTGACTCTCTCTGCTTGACTGATTTCACTCAGCATAATCTCTTCCAGTCCCGTCCACGTTGCTACAAAAGTTGGGTATTCATCCTTTCTGATGGAGGCATAATACTCCATAGAGTATATGGACCACATCTTCCTTATCCATTCATCCGTTGAAGGGCATCTTGGTTCTTTCCACAGTTTGGCGACCTTGGCGATTGCTGCTATAAACATTGGGGTACAGATGGCCCTTCTTTTCATGATATCTGTATATTTGGGGGAAATACCCAGTAGTGCAATGGCACGGTCATAGGGAAGCTCTATTTTTAATTTCTTGAGGAATCTCCACACTATTCTCCAAAGTGGCTGCACCAGCTTGCATTCCCACCAAAAGCCTAAGAGGGTTCCCCTTTCTCCACATCCTCTCCAACACACGCTGTTACCTGTCTTGTTAATTTTGGCCTTTCTAACTGGTGTAAGGTGGCATCTCAATGTGGTTTGAATTTGAATTTCCCTTTTTCAGTTCCAATTTCTATATATTCATTGTCATGTTTTGATGTTTGTGTGTTGACCTTGTGTCTCATAACCTTGTAACCCCACTTGTTAGTTCTAGAATTTTTTCTTTAAAGATTCCCTGGAAATCTCTATATAGACAGCTATGTTATCTGCCAATGAGCAATGTTCTATTTCTTCCTTTGAATTTATACTTTTTAAAATCTTTTTTCTCCTAACTGTGTTGGCTAGTATTTCCCATATTATATTGAATAGGAGGGGTGACAGCACATATTTTTGGCTTGTTCCCAGTATTAAAGCTAAAAACATCCAATTGTTCACCAACAAGTATGCTGTTAGCTGTAGGTTTTTTTTTCCTTTTTCTTTTTCAAGTTTAGTTATTTCCCTTTTATTCCTAAATGCCTGGGCATTTTTTTAAAATCATAAATGAGTATTGAATTTTTTCAAATGCTTTTTCTGCATCTATTTATATCATTTTTTTCGTTAATCTGTTGATGTGGTGCATTCATGGATTGATTTTCAAATACTGAATACCTAGGATACAGCTCATGTGGTCATGGTGTGTAGTTCTTTTTATACATTTTTGGATCTGATGTACTAACATTGTATTGAGAACTTTTGTGTCTGGGGACTTCAGTGCCTCCTCTCTGCACAAGCAACTGACAGAATTATTAGAAGCAAAATCAGCAAAGACACAGAAAAGCCAAACATCATGACCCAGCACTACTGGGTCTTTGGTACCAAAAGTACTTTTGGTACTTCTGTACCAAAGTACAACTTTTGTGCCTATGGTCATAAGTGATGATGGGTCTGTAGTTTTCTTTCTTGTGTGAATTTTCTGTCCAGCTTTGGCATCAGATTTTTACAGATCATAAGTCTCCAATGTGTTGGGAAGTATTTTTTTCACTTCTAATTTCTGAAAGCCATTGTGTAAGTTTGTTAATTTTTTTTTTAAAAAGATTCTATTTATTAGACAGAGAGAGAGAGAGAGAGAGAACATCAGAGGAGGAGGGAGAAGGAGATTCTCTACTGAACAGGGAGTCCAATGAGGGACTCAATACCAAGACCCCAGGATCATGACCTGTACCGAAGGCAGATGCTTCACCACCTGAGCCCCCCAGGTGCCATTATTAATTCTTTTAAACATGTTGGTAGTATTCTTCGGTAAAACCATTCACACCTGAGATTTACTTGGGGGATTTTAAATTATGAATTCAATTTTGTAATGCTCACCAGCTGACTCAGATTCTATGTCTCATCTTGAATTTTGTAGCTTGTGTATGTCAAAGAATAAGTGACTTTCCTGTAAGCCGATGACTTCATGAATCTGAAGTGCTTGTAATATTTCTTTATTGTTCTCTTAATGTGTGTAGAATCTGTGTTGAAACCCTTGTTTCATTCCTGCTACTGGTGTTTTGTGTCTCTCTCTGGCATTCTCATCAATCTTCTTAGAGTCTTACTGATCTTTTTGAAATCATCAGCTTTTTGTTTGGTTGATTTTTTTCTATTGTTTTCCTGTCTTAAATTTTACTAGTTTCTGTTCTTGCCTTTATTTTTTCCTTACTTTTGCTTGCTCAGATTTACTTTATTCAGCATCTGTTCTTGGCGTTTGAGGCGGAGTGTTCGGAATTGAGACGGGCAGGGCTATGCATTTCCCTCTCGGTGCTACTTTAGCTGCACTCCATCTATTTTGGTATATTTTGTTTTTATCTTTAAAAGGTCTACATGTTTCTTAATGTATTTCAACACATCTTCTGAGCTCCATGGATTGATTAAAGGTATATTATTGATTTTCAAGTGAAAATCAATTGATGTGAGACTGTTTCCTATGGTCTTTTTGTTACTGGTTTTTAACTTGACTCCACTATGGTCAGAGCGTACTGAGTGTGGTGTCTGTTCCTCTCATGTTGGCTAAGGTCTGATTTTGGCTCAACATATGGCGGATTTTGGTGAGTACTCCCAGAGTGCTTGAGAAAGGTGTATTCTGCCACCACTGCTGTGGGTGTTGTATTGTACAGTTGGATCCTGTGGTGCTGAGTCATGATGTTTGGCTTTTCTGTGTCTTTGCTGATTTTTCTTCTTACAGTTCTGTCAGTTGCTTGTGCGGAGAGGAGGCACTGAAGTCCCCAGACACAACTGTGGATTTGCCTTTTCCCATTCCAGGTCTACTGTGTTTACTTTGAAGATTTTGAGCGTGCTTTTTTTGGATGTTCTTTTGCATTGATCTGGCTACAGCTCTGGATACATCTGAGATCATTATGTCTTCCTGGTGGGTGATTTGTTTTTCATTAGGTACTGTCTTTATTTGTCTCCAGTATTTTTTTCTTTTCTTTTCTTTTCTTTCTTTTTTTTTTTTTGATCTTGAGCCCACTTTGTTTTGATATTAATATTAATTTTTTGATTTTTTAAATTTTTAATGTTTGTGTGGCTTTTCTTTTTCCACACTTTCACTTTTAACATAGTGGTAATGATGAATTTGAAGTGAATTTTTTTCAACAGCACATAGCTGGGAGTATTCTATTTTATTTGATTATTTATTTTAGCAGTTGCAAATTTATTTTTTTAATTTTTCATTTAAATGCAATTAGCCAACATGTAGTACACTGTCAGTTAGTTTCAGATGTGTGTTCAGTAACTTATCAGTTGCGTGTGACACCCAATATTCATTGTTCCACAGTATGTTATTTTAATCTACTCTTCTAATCTCTGAATTTCAGTTAGTGTATTTAGAGCATTTACATTTGAGGTAGTAACTGGCATGTTCAGGTCAGCCCACCGTTTTATTACTTTATACTTGGCATTTTTTTGTTTCTCTTTTTGAGAAGGATCACTTGATGCTTTTTCAGGATTTCATTTTGTTTATTTGCAGTTTTTGGTAATATCTCTTTATGTTTTCCCGCTCGTTGCTCTCCCACTACAGCAGATGTTTGTGGTGCGTCACACCACCCGACGTCCAGTGAGAAGCCTTGCCTCCTCTCAGTTCTGTTTACCTTTCCCAGCCCCACACATGATAGGGGAGTCCCATCATGTGAAATGTCCTTGGTATTTCAAGGGTGTCAGTATGATGGAGTATGGGTGTGCGGGACAAGGGGTCTGAATTTGGCTGGAAAGAGACCCATGGGCAGACCGTGCATCTACCTCTATGACTGAGGAAGTTAAATGTTTGCACCGAGCGTTACGATCTCTTGCTCTGTTCCTTTGTTTCATCAAAGAGTGAGGCAGGAAAGACGCACTAGAGTGTGTTTGACAAGTTATAGAAAGACAATATGACAGAAATAATGAGAAATAGTTATTTTGCATCTCTGAACTGAATTGTGGACTTTTCATTCACGGCTAATTGTGTAATTTCACACAAGGGCGAGGCATATCAAGATCCTACTTAGGGTTACATGCACCGATGAAGCATGTTGAAAAAACGTCCATTCACCCCAAGATAGCAAATGGTCCCAAGAAACAGAAATACGTGTCTATACCACATCAGTCACTTAAATCATCTGGGGCACAGTTACTCCTCCTGCACATCGGCCCTGACACCCCACATACGCCCTCTGTCACCCGCATGGAGCCGTTGGTTCTCTGGCCTGATGCCCCTGCCTCCTTTCCTGCTGTCCCCTGCATATTTCTCCCACACAACAAGGAGGGCGGATCTGGGGCCTGGAGTGCCGGTGGGAAGAACCTGACGTCTAAGAAAGCTGAATGGGTTGTGCTTTTCCTGACTATGACCTTTTCTTACAGGAACACAAGGAGCTGCTGAAAATCCATCTGGACACTGTACCGATTTCCAATAAGAGATCCTAAAATCACGAACGAGGAGAAGCAGAGTGCGTGCCAGTGGAGAAGAGGAAGTGGAGCCAGGACAGGGAATTTCCTTAAAATGGGACGAATGCCGCGCTTCAGACTGACCACGTGGTCATGTACTTTGTTAATTCTCTGGTACGTGTCACATCTTGCGGCGATCGTGAGAAGGCCAAGCGGAGGCCGGCGTGCGCAGGTGCTCAGGGCCGCTGCTGCCCTGCCCAGATGTGGGGGGAGCTGGGGCCGGAGGTGTGGGTGCGGCGACACCAGCTTCACACGACCCCGTTGGACTCTGGGTGCATCGGATGACCTCTCCGAGCTCCTGGCTCCTCCTCTCTAGCACTTCCGCTGCTCATTTCACAGAACCGCACACGTGTGTGTAAGCCGTATGCATCTGCATCCATCATATTTAAAACGCAACGTTGCCTATAGATGTGAGTATTTATGTCATCCTTGAACATCACACAACAGTGAAGGTGATACAGGCTTAAGCACCAACGTGAGAACAACAACGAGCTGGACTGTCAGAAGCCCGAGTGAATCTAGACCGGTTTTGTGATCTTAAGCAAATAACAAAACCACCCCGAACCATCAATTTCCTTGTTTGTAATATGAAGGGTTTGGATTATATGTTCCTTTCACTCCAATGACTCTTTGAGTGGTAAAGGCTGTAAGTGGCACAGGAGTTCAAAGAAAAAGAAATCAATAATGCGGGAATAATATGAGGAAAAAGAGAATACAAAACGCAGCGAAGATAATAGGAAGAGGAAAGCAACGAAATGCATTAGAACACAAAGAAGGGCCAAATTAGTCTGAAATACAGGCTATCTTCCGGTGAGAACGGTGACGGTTGGCCCCTGGGCAGCTTTCCGTTTGAATGCCGATGACAGCCGCAGCTGGAGCGCGGGTTCTCGCCACCCGGGAGCACGGAGCGGTTGGCAGCCAGCGGTGGGCTGGGCGTGAGGGGCTTTGCCAGCCGGAGCAGCGAGGGGCTCTGAGCCCGACATGAGGCCACGCAGAGAGCAAGGAGGAGGATTTCCAGCTGTTGTACCTTTCCCTGCACTGCAGTCTTCTCAGAGCACGGCGCTGGGCAGAAGCGGGTGGTGCCTCCTCTTCTGGGCCCCCAGCACCTGCCCCCAACACCTGTCCCCAGCACCTGCACCAGGACCTACCCCAGTACCTGCCCCCAGCATCTGCCCCAGCCCCTGCCCCAGCACTTACTCTGCACATCATCCTCCTGCCCATGGCAGACCCATTCACAGCATCGATGCCTGGCTTGGCCCGGCATTGGCCAGCAGCATCCTTCACCCTGGAATATAGTATTAGACATCGATTCAGGCAATTATTTTAAACTTTCAAGAGACACATCTTTCTCTTCCTATTTTTTCAGAGAAGACAAAATCAGAGTGGTTTTTTTCCCTAAATCCTCTTTATAAAGCCAACAGAATCCAGACTACTAAATCTGATAACGTGTACACAGAGCAAAGCATAGACCAGTCTCCTTCACGGACACTGCAAAGACAAACAGGAGAAAACACGAATCCAGTAGTAGATTAAGTAAGAAATACACTAAGATCCATTTTTATTTCAGCAGCATAAGGGTTTTTCCATATTGAAGGATTTCATTAATGTGATTTTCACATCAAACATTTAAGGATCCAAAATCCCTGGGACCAGGTGCAAGTATGTTAATAAAACTGAACACCCAGCTCCATGGTAACCTCGCAAATAGGATGATACAGAGGAGTAGAAGGATCCCAGAGACAGAAGGAATAATTTTTAAAAAAACCCAAGTTATCCTTCGTGGTAGAATATTGACAGGTGTCTGCACCGTGGTGGGGGGAGTGCAGACCACTCTGTCGCGGGGCAGGGACTTCCAGCCCTGGCCCTGACCGTGCGCCGGGTGATCTGTTGTCCTTGGGGGTCCTCCCCGGCTCTACAGGGTGCTGGCAGCACCCCCACCCCCGTAGCGACTGTCACACAGCTCCGGACATTCGCCAGTGTCCCCGGGGGACGACATCGCCCTGTGAGAATTCTCCCTGCAGGGCAGCTTGAGTGAAACATTAACGAAGCCTGGAGCATCAGCGACGGGCAGGAACCTTGAGCGTGAAATGCATTCAGTGGAATGGGGGCTCAAGTTCAGCATTATTTCATTTTAATTAATTTAGGTTTAAATGACCCTCGGTAGCTAATGGTGATGCTATCAGAAAGCTCGAGTGTATGACATTGGACCCAGGTTCCCCTTCAGAGGTTTGTCCAAAGCCGTGTGTGGATGGCATCGTAATTTTAATGACCAGGGGATGGAAGGCTCTCCAGGGCAGCAGTAGGAGAGGGGTCGCTGCGGATACGTTCATTCCGAGGGTTTGCTGGGGCGGAGGCGCTTGTGAACTCTGACTTGGTTCTCTTCGGCAGCTCAGGCACAAGGAGCACCTCCAGGCAGGCTCCACCGTGTGGGAAAAGTCATGAGGAACCAGACTAGTCTCTCCTGGTTTTAAAGACTCCCACTGCCACACCCTGTGCTCGGAACGTTAGAGCATCCATCGTGTACATGGACTCATGTCTTTCTAAAGTGCCCGGGAGGTGGGGTTCTGCCCATTGTTCCCGTCCAGCCAGAACCACCAAGGCAGGGAGCCCAGCGGTGAGGACGGAAGGAGAAGGGACTGCCTCCCGGGAAGCAGCCCCGACCTTCGCGCGCGCGCCTGGGAAGGGCTCCCGTGCAGAGCCAGCTCTCCGGCAGGAGGGAGCGCGTCTGGGAGAGCTCCTGCGGTTTGTGCCGGGTGGGGGACGCCGCTCTGAGCGTCTACGTGAGCCGGCGCCATCCTCTCTGGGACCGTCTATCTCCTGTAGGAATCGGTGTGGGACACGGGCTTCCGAGAGGCTTAGGTCGCAGAAGACAAGTCACGCATCCTGTCCTCTGCGTCCCCTGGTGGGAGTCCCGCGAGATCTGCCCAAGGGGCGCTGGGAACCCCTCAGGCCCCTCTGATGGGCCCCCAGTTTCTCTTACGTTTGAACGTGCCTGACTCGCCTTTGGGAACGATTTTAACACGTGCTTTCCTTTGTTGAGAACTCTTCTTGTCTTCCTCGGCGCAGGAGGTGATCTGCCGTCCGAGCCACGCGGTGGCTGCTCATGGCGTCGCCGCACCCTCCCCGGAGCGTTTCTGCTCTTCCTTCCCACGGCTTTGTTCTGTGGTAGTTTCCTTCGGAGCCTTACTGTGGAGAGCCTCTCACGGTTGCTTTTGCTGCTGCTTAGGGAGTCACGGCACTGTTGTCTTGGTTTTCGATTTGAACGTTTGCTGCCTTTTAAAAAGCGATGTGTCAAGTAGAGCGTGTCTGCTGAACGCCGACGGGCTCCGCGCACACCGATGGGCTCCGCGCACGCCGACGGCTCGCCCCGGTCCACTGGTGTGAAGACGGTGGCCTCCGACGGGCGAGGGGCGCAGGGCTGGGAAACAAGACCCTCTCCGGCCGGCAAGCCTACCTCGGACCAGACTAAAGCATGTGTAGTCGCCCATTTATTCAGCACGTGCTATGCTCGATGTGGGGAGAAGGCAAGGGTGGCTTTTCTTGTGGATCCCACACTGGGCAGTAACACAGAAAGTGACGCTCTTACTCCGGAAAGGTCAGCGTGGCTGTTCCAGTCGTGCAGATACGGAAACCAAATCCTGGTCTTACGTGACCTCGTCGGGATAGCTCAAAGCTTGTACCTCCCTCACTCACTCACCCAGATGAAAGTATTTTTAAAAGTCAGTTTTTATACGGATTTGAGAAACATAAATGATTTGGGGGGATAAAAAGGAAATTACTTCTCTATTTAGTTTGCAGTATCTTTGGGGGATGGAAGAAAAGCAAACAGTACCTTTTCCGTGGTTGAATCCTACTGTGTAATCATCTCAACAAGGCCCGAGCCAACATTGCGGGTCTGTGTGAGGACGCAGCGGTGAGGGGCTTTGGGCTGGTCTGTTTTTATTCCTGCGATGGCGTCCTCCCGACTGTCCAGACTAACTCAGCGTTTCGCCTTACCTGGAGACAGAACGTTCTCCTGTCCTAGTTATGGGGAAGTTCTCGGGGGCGGGCTCACGCCGCTTTTGTAGAAAGCGCACGTCCTGATACAGATCAGGACCCACGATCGGGCCGGTGTTTTGTCTCGTGTTCCTGCGGAGAAAGGCGAAGGCGCCCATCACGGGAGACAGACCGTGGCGGAGGTCGGGCTGCTGCCGATCTGCTCGGTGGTTTTCCGTGTGGGGTTCCTGTTCTCTCCACAATGATCCTGCGGGTAACAAATAAGAGCACTGTCCCCCGGTGCTTGTAAAGAAGCTGAAATCGGGGAGTCCAAATGATTTGCCTTGACCAAAGAGACTCAAAGAAGCAAGAGAAATTCAGGAGAAAGAGCAATGGAGGAGACATCTCTTGAAGGTGACCTGCTGGGGCCTGTGTCCACTCCCCGGCTCGCCCTCAGGGCGCAGACAAGGAGCGTGTGACCTCGCCCCGTTCTGCAGTCGAGACCTTGAGACCTAGCATGGGGTGAAGCCGTGCATGGGGGGGGTCCACTTCCCTGGGTTGTGGGGTTGCCATCGAACATGCTAGCCTCACAGTTTCTCTTCCCCATCACGACGGAGTATTTCTGGCGTCAATCTGGTGATGATTCTTAGCAGCGCTATTGCCCGTGGTCCTGAAATGCACGGTTTTCCAAACTAAGGGCATGTGCTCAGAAAACAGGAATGCGCTGTGCGTGCTGATGGGCAGGACCGGATGGAGACTGCCTGTCACGGCAGGTAACCGAGAACGGGAGCAAACGCCTGCGGAAAGGCACGGTCGTCCCCGGAGACGGACGACATCGAATGGGAGAGGAGTGATTTTGTTTTCTTCACCATTCTGCTCCGTGCTCTGTGGAGGTAATCACTCAACACAGTGAAGACAGCCGAAGCCCATCACGCCGTGCTCCCATCCGCCGGGCATATTAACCGCCTCCCGCGCGCCCTCTCCACGCGTCCGCCTCTCTCCGCCTGGTGACTGACGTGTGTTCCTAAGACTGCGGGATATTTTATGGACTTCGTAATTATTCTGTGTGTGTGGTTAGTTCACTTTATATCTATGTGTAAGCTTGTTTTATGCTCTTTAAAATGTAATAAAACTAAATTATATATGATTCTCCAAGAGTAAGGAAGGTCTTGGGGAGGAGAGATGAGTTCTGCCTCACATGGTCTCGAGTCATTCACTCCAAGATGGTGCGTCCCTCTGCGTGGCTGCACCGTGTAGGGAACTAAAGACGTACAGAGAATCGCGCCTTCACAGAAGCTTCTGGTTTGCTGGGGAAGAGAGGAGCGTAAGCCCAGGGGTTCCTCTGGGAACGGTGCAGAGAGAGCGGCTCAGGGAGTCAGGGGACACAGCGCTGTCTTCTGGTCCCCGCTTCTGCGAGTTCTTACGAAGGCCAGGTTGAACTGGATGCTGAAGGACATACAGTTCTGAGAAGCAGAGAAAGACGGAGAATATTCCTGGGGAAGAGGAGAAACGGAGAAAGGAATTTTTGACGGGAAGCGGTGGTCAGTGCGTGGGTATATTAAGACACAGAGCTAGAGACCAGGATGATGAAGGTCCAGAAACCCCACGCATGTGGTCAGGGGTCCTTGGCAGACGTGGTGAACCTGGCTCACGTAGCTCGGGGTCAAGAAAGCCTGGCTTGGAGGCTTATTCTGCTGTGTGTTGAGGGATGGGGGAAACCTCATTTCTAAGGAAACCTCAGTTTTTTGGTCTGTACAGCGGGACTAGAGCAGCGAGGACAGTCACCCATGTCCGCGCACGTCCAGGGCCCAGCAGGCCGTCTCCACGAGGGAAAGGTGTTGTGTTAAGGACAGAAACACGGCAGTTGAGGCCACAGAGGCTCGGCGTGGAGAGAAGGGCACAGGTGCACTCAGTGCAGGAGAGACCAGGGAAGGCGGAGCGGCCCCCGCGGACAGGGACGCCTGGGGCAGGGTGGCGGTTTCTGGCGAGGATGCAGAGAAGCTCAGGGGCGCGCACCACGGCAGACCCACGGCACGGGTCGACCCGGCATTCAGAAATGGCTTCTCTGAAGGTCGTTTTACAGAAGGAGGAGGAGGAAAGCAAATTCTAGAAGCTCCGTCGTGGGGACGTGACGTCCAGGAGACGCGTGCTCGAGAGCTTCGATAAGTCGGTGAGGAACCGGCCACCGTGCGGCTGTCGTAGGAGCTCCTGCGATCGAGGCGGGAGGTGACGGCAGGAGGCACCGAGGGAAGAGCGGCACCGAAGTCCCCGGCCAGGCAGAGAGGAAAGACCCACGAGAAGGGGTGCGGCGTGGCGGGGAGAGAGGGGTCGCGGGCAAGGGAACTGAGAGGCCACCCCGTGCTCCGGCCGCGATGGGCGTCGGAGGCTGGGATTTCCGCTGGAGACTCGCCGGTCCTCCCACGTGGCTCTCTGCTCAGACACACTGTGCTCTCTGGGCTTCAACGCCGTCGAGGCCCTTTGCGCGCTGACAGGAATCTCTCCTTTTTTGCCGGAGCTCTGGCTGGGACAAGGACTTCTCACCCCAGCACAGGCAGATTTTAGGCCATTTTGCAGCTTAACCAGCATGACTCTGACGGGAAGGGCTGGAGGTCCGCGTTTCAGAAGCTACGACTCAGGTTTCAAATTCAGCTGCTACTTAAAGTTCGAAATAATATTACAGAGCGCAGCACGCGGCCGGCATCAGCTTCTTGACCTTTCCCAGATCTGTCCCCCGGGACGGCTTCTCCCGGACGACACAGATGTCCCAGACGCTGGGGGTGCCTGCACAGCCACTCGGCTGCTCCGTGCCACCCTCCAAAATAGGGCCGCTGGGGTGGGCGTCCGGCGTGAGGGCTGACAGGCCGGGCGCCACTGGTGGAGCTGGAGAAGGGGGCCCATCTGGGGAGACTCCGTCTCTGTTGGTCACAATCTCTTTGCAACAAGACCAAAGTGTGTGTTCCTGGGGTGGCCCCTGAAGGCACAAGGTTGGGAAGAAGCTGTCCCTGGCAGGACCATGGCTGGACCTGCCTTCTGGTGCACCAGGACGGCGAGCGCTCAGGGACCACAGCTCCGTCCGTGGGAGAGCATGCCGCACCCCAGCTGGGGCACTGTGCTTGTTTTTCAGAAAGTCCCTGCAACAAGACACTACGTTAGGGAGCATTTGAGGGTCTGTGCAGTAGAAAAAGTGAGTTCTTCTGCACAAACATGCCAGTGGTTAACATCCTACTGTATATTCCTCCAGTACTTCTGGGCACACGTTTTTGGAGTGTTTGAGTAATTACAACCCCACCCCATTAGTACTCTAATCTCCCTGCTTGTACCTAACAGACGCCCCACGTCCTGCACTGTGACGAGCAGATTCCCTGCAGAGGACGACCTTTTCCCACGGATGGAGAAAGTCTTTACTCCCCCGGCTGAGGACTGGGCCGTGCGGCAGAAGGGCTGGGAGCCAAGTGTGTGAGCCGAGGGCGCCATCATTGTCATGAACGTGCAGCACGGCCCTGACAGTGGGCAGATTGAAATGGGCTCTTGTACATTCAATGAAATTCAATTAAAAATGAGTTGATCTGAAAAACCGGAAAGTACCTAAGACTCGAGAGCAACTTTACTTGGGTTTAAATGTAGATCGTGCAGAAGTAGGTATTTACCCCAAAGATACAGATGTCGTGAAAAGAAGGGCCATCTGTACCCCAATGTTTATAGCAGCAATGGCCACAGTCGCCAAACTATGGAAAGAACCAAGATGCCCTTCAACGGATGAATGGATAAGGAAGATGTGGTCCCTATACACTATGGAGTATGATGCCTCCATCAGAAAGGACGAATACCCAACTTTTGTAGCAACATGGACGGGACTGGAAGAGGTTATGTTGAGTGAAATCAGTCAAGCAGAGAGAGTCAATTATCATATGGTTTCACTCATTTGTGGAGCATAACCAATAGCATGGAGGACAAGGGGCGTTAGAGAGGAGTAGGGAATTTGGGTAAATTGGAAGGGGAGGTGAACCATGAGAGACTATGGACTCTGAAAAACAGTCTGAGGGGTTTGAAGTGGCGGGGGGGTGGGAGGTTGGGGTACCAGGTGGTGGGTATTATAGAGGGCACAGCTTGCATGGAGCACTGGGTGTGGTGAAAAAATGAATACTGTTTTTCTGAAAATAAATAAATTGGGAAAAAAATGCAAAAAAAAAAAAGAAGTAGGTGGGCCATCGCAGAAAGCAGGTGGAGGAAGGCACCATCGTTAGGGGAGTAGGACGGATCTAAACCCTCAGTAAATGAAATTGCCATCTGCGTGGAACAGCAAATCAGAGCTCGGGGCGAGGCTGAGATCCCATACCAGGCCCACCGGAGACTGTCTGGTGCTCCTGTCGGAGCTGGGCTCAATCCGAGTATTATCTTCATAGAGCCCAGTGCTGGCGTGTACGTAAGGATGAGTATCACACGCGTGGGGGAGAAGCACATCTTTTCAGACTGCCCAAATATCGTACCTGTGAGGAATGATGATTCTCAGGAAAGTATCACCTATGGAGCCTACCCAGGGGGTCTGCCCTGGGGGTCTGTTGAAAGGGTCTGTCCGGGGGGCCTGTCCAGGGGACCTGTCCAAGGGTCTGCCCAGGGGTCCTGACCATGGGGTCTGCTCAGGGAAGGGGAGCTGCCCAGGATAGCTGCCTACACACGGTGCCTGAGTGCTGTTCAAAGCCGCCCCTGGGCATCTGCCCAAGGAGGCTAGGGCACTGCCCACTGGACACCGGGTCTGCCTCCACTCCAGACAAAGCCTCACTCCCAGGAGTGGCTGGGAACGCTCTGGGGTCCCATGGGTTTCCTGAGGTGCAGCCCTTCTCCAGAGGGACACACATTGCCCAGGACAGGGCTATGCACACAAGGACAGTTTCACTGCAGCGAAAGGATGCACACAGGACCGGCCACCACGAAAGGACCTGAGGCAGATCTGCGACTGGGAGGCTTTCATCATCCCCTGGGACAAGGTGCCCCCCAGCCCCAAGCATGGCTGTATCCTCAGAGTCACCACCCCAGGAAGCAAGCCAGCCTGCCATCTGGAGTTTTTACTGGGCTTTGCTAGGTGCCATGACTGATGCCAGCTCTGACTGGTCTCCAGTCCTGGCCCTCTGTGAGGTGTGGCTGCTCTCCCCTGGCTTGAAAGCCCTCGTATGGTCATACTTTCTGGTGGAACCGGCCCCTGTTGGGTCTCAGCAGCACTGAGCCTGGTGTGATCCCGGGATCCACCATGAATTACAAACCTTTCCCATGACTCAGGACATGTCAAGAATAGAGAGGTTACCTACCAGGAGACATGGATGGCCAGAGCTCTCTTTGGGTAAAGCTAATTCACTGCACACTTACTGAACTCCGTTGGGCACCCAGTGACTCTAAGAACAGGTGACATATTTAAAGAGGGTCTTCGACCAGAATCTGCCAGTTGCCAAAGTGAGGCCCCTGTTAGGCCTGGATGATATACAGGTGCTTCAACCAAACATGAGGCCCGCGAATGCTAAGAGAAGGTACAGAGGGAGAAGCAAGTGCCTGTGTGTCAACTGACTGCCCCCTGTCCCCAGCACACGGCCCCATGACCACCGCACATGGCAGACGAGGAGCTCTGGCCAGCAGCCCAGACATCTCCAAGCGCAGCTCAACTCCTAGGTGGGCTGACCTTCCCAACGGGCAGCAAGACCCTGCTGGGGCAGGAGACACCAGCCCTCCCATCGCTCTGAGCACATCATGTTCCCAGGCCACCCCGAGAGTGTGAGGAAGCCTCCCTCCCCATGCCTAACAGCTGAAACACCGGAGTGTCTTGCAGCTATGATGAAACAGCTCACTATCCATATGATGGGCCTTTACTTGCTAGTTGTAGAAGATTTTCTTTATACACAATTTTGTGCCAGATACTACTTTTCTCTAAAACAATCATGGTGGGGGAGCCTGGGAGGCTGCATGGGTTAAAGCCTCTGCCTTCAGCTCAGGTCATGATCCCAGGGTCCTGGGACCAAACCCCGCATCGGGCTCTCCGCTCATGGGAAAACTGCTTCCTCCTCTCTCTCTGCCTGCCTCTCTGCCTACTTGTGATCCCTATCTGTCAAATAATTAAATAAAATCTTAAAAAAAAAAAAAACAACCATCATGGCGGTTTCCATCGCTGACGCCCATTGCCCCATCCTCTGCACACAATTGCGGTGTCCACTTTCTGGCCACGGTCGGACACCGGGATGTCCCCTTGCAGACTGTGGTCTGGCCTCAGCAAACTCTTGAGCCTGGAAGGGTTCCCCAAGTGTCTCTCCATGGCTGGACACTAATGATGCTTGCCGTCTTTGGAAGGAGGTTGTTTATTCCTCCGGGATTCGTTTCATCATATCACTTGGACTTGGGAATGATGTTAGTGACGTTGCTACATACAGGAAAGCCATGTTCTCATAGGTCCTCACGTCTGCACGATTCACAGTGACGTAGGACTCTTTGCCTAAATAGCTTGATGTGAGTTAAGGAAATACACAATCAATGTAGCACACATGAAGAATGTGTCAAGGACCCGACGGTGTGACAGGGGAGGCTGAGGTTCACATGATCTTTACCCTCCTTTTCCATTAACAGAGCCAAGAAAACATGCACAGAAAAGCCTATCTGTGAACATCTACGAAGCCCCCCAAACAGACCCCGCACCACTCAGACACCAGGCAGACAGTCCTTGGTGGGACTGAGAAGCTCCCTGGTGGCCGAGGAAGGTCTCCAGACTGCAGTGTGGGGGCACGCGGGCGAGTGGACTGTCCATCTGAGATGGGTGCAAAATTGAAGGCATGGTCTGAAAGGTTCAGACATGAAAATAAATAATGCAAATTTAAATGCAATTAAACAAATTAAAAAAATTTAAATGCAATTTAAAAAACCAAATTTATACCCCCCAAATTCAATGTTGGAAACTAGCAACATGGTAAAAATAAAGGTAAGATTGGTAGCAACGTCCTGCAGAGCCACATCGGCAGAAGGTAAAATCAGTACGAGTGATCATGTCTTTTGACAACCAGCTGATGGATTTTTTCCTCTAACGCTTATTTATTAAGAAGCGTCGCACTGAGTCTTTATTTAGCTTCATTGCTGAGATTTCTGATGTCCCTTAAGTGCTGTGCCCGAGGTGAGCGCCTGCCTGCCGCCCCGACGCGGCTGGAAGAGAACATCAGGCAGAGGTCTTGCCTGCCTCCTGCCTCCAAAGAGTTCATAAATCTGCTCCCGAGATAGACGGTGAGGGAGTGTGCAGGTCTACACAGGTCTCTATCCTGAAGTCATTTATTCAGCGGTGTTTGCTGAGCACCTACTGGGAGTCAATTTCTAACCCCCTCCAGGAGTTTGCAGTCTAGCAGGGGACAAAGATGCCGGGGCTTGATGACGCTGCCGCCTCGGGGCGCTGGTGGGGAAGCGCTCGTTGAGGGGAACAGGAGGACCCCACCTGGTTCGTGCTCGCTGCCTCCCCAGCAAAGGCTGAGATCTGGAGGCTGTGGGAGGCAGCAGGAGTGCAGGGAGGAGGAGGGGAGAGGAGCTGGCAGAGGAGACCCGCGTCTTGACTGGAGCTGAGGACGAACTTGGCCTCCGCTGGCGTGGCCCAGATGTGATGCGTGGAGGGCCAGCCAGCTCCCCTCTGTCCTCACCTCTGAGCTGTCTGCTGGGGGAAGAGGCCACCATGGGGAAGCTCCAGCCGGGCCCCGAGGTCATGTGAGTTCATACAACACACGAGTTCAACCCACCCGAGAAATTTTGGAGGAGAAAATAACGCAGGTGGGCAGGGTTGGCCCGAACGCGTGTTGAGCAGGAAGATACCTAACGCAAGGAGTGGGTTCAGCAGAGCACAGGCCAGTGGATAAGCCGGGATGACCTTGCGGACAGGTGCTCCGGCGCATCAGTGAGCATTATGTGGGATGAGGCGGTTGACCTTTTCCTTCTGCTCTGAGCATTTCCGGGAGCAGCTACCACACACCGCCAGCCTTCTCCCTGTGGCCTTCCTACAAGGGGTCTGCGGTCTCTGCTGCCGGAGAGCTGGGGTGTCCCCATGCACTGCGATGGGCACACATGTCCAGTCCATTCTCCTGAGCTCATGCTCGTTCCAGAGCCTGACGGGAACCCTGGCCCATCACACGTGACATCATGGCTATATTTCGAGACCACTGGGTCACATACCAGCATACTGTAGTAGGAGTGCTTGATCTGTGGGACAGTAACAGGATAAAAACTCACATGATACAGTCTTTCCCGGCATGAAAGAAGAATCTTCCCTCTCTTCTCCTCCTTACTTGCTGTCTCTCGCGTCCAGTCCCTGCTTCTCTTATTCCTTCCTTTCCGCCTCTTGGCCTCATGCTCCCAAGTGGGTCTGAGGCCCCTGGCTTGATCACCAGCACGCCATATGTCTTTTGGGGCTTTCCCCAAGTTTCCCCTAAGGAAGCATGACAGCGGGACATGGAGCTTGGGATGACGGCCTCTGGAAAGGTAGAGTGATGTCAAGAATCAGAAAGAAGACAGCGGGGAGAGAAAGGACAGACTCCAAAGTGCCAGGCCACAGCTCCTAGCTATGCACACGGATGTGGACGGGAGCTGTAGGAAGCCAGGCAGTCTATGCGGTAGGCACCACTGATCAGTAGACCTTAAGCAAAGAAGATTTCCCTTTGCTAATGGGGTGGGCCTCATCTAATCGGGTGAATCCTTAAGTGCAGACACTGGGGTTTTCTGGAGGAGGAGTGTCCTCAGGCCTGCACTGTTATCTCCTGTGTGAGTTTCCAGCTGGCCGGCCTGCCCTGCCTGATTTTGGATCTGCAGGTTCCCACTTCTGCCTCAGCCAGCTTCCTGCATGTGTGTCCCCTCTTGTCTGCATGTGTGTACCCCCTTGTCTGCATATACTCCATTCAGCGTGTGTGACAGAAGCAGTTGGTTCTACACATACGTGTGCACACTGGCGTTGTGGACACACGCGGACTCTCCCTCCCCAGCCTACCTACGGGACAACTCAACACGTTTGCTGGGAAGTGCGGTGTTGCTGGAAAACGTACCTATGAACAGGATGTGTACGTGGCATTGAACCCCTGGAGGAGGCTGGGGGGCTCGGAGGCCGTCGCACAAACTGCCCGGCTGTGCGAAGCAGACGGGGGTGGGGACGTGAACCGCAGACTCGTAGGCTGTTTGCAGAAACCTGGATGGGAGGACAGTGTCAGGAGGGCACTCAGGCAAAGCGGAGGGGGGGATCAGTGTTGCGCAGGACTGTGCCCCAAGGGGACAGCGTCTGCAGGGAGGGGACGAGTACAACCCGTAAGCCGGGAAACCCGACATTCAGCGAAGGGCTGAGGTGGTGACCTGGCTTCCACTGTACGGATAGGCAAGTGTGAGGAGGACAGAATGTTGGGAGAAGGTCACATGCAGGTTACATGCAGGTTACATGCAGGTTACATGCCGGTCACATGCAGGTTACGTACAGGTTACATGCAGGTCACATAAAGGTTACATGCAGGTCACATGCAGGTCACATGCAGGTTACGTACAGGTTACATGCAGGTCACATAAAGGTTACATGCAGGTCACATGCAGGTCACATGCAGGTCACATAAAGGTTACATGCAGGTTGCATGCAGGTTACATGCATGTTACATGAAGGTCACATAAAGGTCACATGCAGGTTACATGCAGGCTACATGCAGGTCACATGAAGGTTACATACAGGTCACATGAAGGTCACATAAAGGTTACATATAGGTCACATGCAGGTTACGTACTGGTTACACGCATGTTGCATACTGATTACATGCAGGTAACATACAGGTTATATGCAGGTTACATGCAGGGAACCATGCCTGGATGATCCGGGAGACTCTCAGTCCATTCAGACTGCAAAGTGCTCGGAAAGTACGAGCTCCACCCAGACAGTGCCCCCGAGCAGAAGCTGAGGATGTGGCTGTGGCGACCTCCGTACACTGAGCTCCAAAGGACCCGAAGGCCGGAGGCATCGCTCACACAGAAGCCTCCGGAGGAGATGAAGGTGGGGCAGAGAGACACCTCAGTCCACCAGAGAGCGTCCCCCATCGCCGGCCGGGCCCCCGCGTCTCCGAGCAAGGGCCAGAGGGATGGAGGCTGCATCTGCCACACCTGCGGCCGAGCCTCCTGTCTGGGGTAGCGGGGCCTGCGGCACTCAGGTGGGGTCCCCACGCTTGTCCAGGACTTCAGGTCCGTAAAACGCTGCCACTGTGGTCTGAAAGGCAAGGAGAGGTCACAAAGTGACAGAAGGCTGCCAGATCCCCAAAATTCGACAGGCAGAAAACAGCCAAAAAAAAAACCCACAAAAAAACAAAAAAACACAAACCATTCAGTAGAAAAGAAACGTTATCTTTCAAGAGAAAAGAAAGATGATTCCGGGACAGAGCCACGAGCGACAGGGGCCGACCTCACACCTCAAACCCAATGAGCTTCCCCATGTTGAAATTGCTTGGGACCAGTGACTCCTTTTCTTCTCATTTTCTCCCCTTTGAACCCAAATTCGACAACGGGTACCCAGTGCTCACCATGTCACTGTATTTCGAGGGCGGATACTTGCAAGGGTCCAGAGATGAGCTCTTCGCCCTGCGACGGATCATTCTGACTCCCGCCCATACCTGATTTGGACGATGAGTAGTGAAATCTCGTATAACATTTTAGGAAGAAATTACACAACATATGGGCAAGAGCTGGCACCGTCGTTCCCCAGACTCTGTCGCACGCCTGCTCATTCGAAGCACTGTACTTCCGTGCACGGCTATGGTCCTGACAGGTACTGTTGCCGCTATGACTTTTAAAGGCCAATATAAATGCAAATCCGACATGACAGTCTTAATGAAGTTTCATTTTCTTTTCAGAATAAAAATGAGGTTCATGATAATTCTTCCCATAAAAGATTATATCATAATCCCACATTTTACTAAATTATTCTTATCACCAATTAGCAGAAAGTCATTTACATATAAATTTTAGGCTAGTCAAGTCTCACAGGGGCTTGGGAAGTTACCGTGAATCTGGTAATATTATCCCATTTCATAGAAAAGAAAATACTTGGAGAGTCGAGCCTAAGGAAACACCGCAAGGCAGTGGCCGGCGTGGGAATGGGACAGACGTCGTCGCTGAGTCTGAGTCTGAGACGTCGTGTTGAGGATCCGCCATTGCCTGGTTTCCCTCCCGGGACCTTGAGCGACCTTGTGATGGGTCCCCACCCTCAAGGGAACTGGTGCGGACTGGCCGGAAACCGCCCACAAGGCCGACATCTCCACGAGGAGCTGAGACAATCAAACTCTGTGGTTATCATATTATACTGTATCCACGAATGGCATAATTACAAACCAATCCCTAATCTGAGAATTCCAGAGAGTTCAGAGAGGTCAAATGTTTAATTGAAATGGAATATTTAAGCCAAATTGCTGGTGCACTACTTCAATATTATTGAAGTACTAATAAATACATTAAAAGACTGTTAACAAAAGTGGTTCCTGCTGAAGAATGATCATCCCCAGAATAACATCGGCTCACTTTGTAATATACACAGTGTTGTTTCAAGCTAATTAAATGCCACGCATTTTTGATAGCACTTAACAATATGTGGTTAATTATTATTATGCAGGATTTTCTCTATAGCATTAATTATGATGAACTCATTTGGCTTTTCTAAGAACAGGAAATGTGTTGGTTTGGGAGGTACAGTGTTTATGGGGACTTATTGTCATTTAGATTTAAATTAATAAACTTTGGAACTTTACATGAAAAACAGAGTTTTCTTAAGAAGTTCCACGTTAAGACAAAAACTAGAGCTAAGGGAAGAATCTTGGTATGTTTGACATGTTTGTAAAAGAGTAGTTTGTTCTACATTAAAAAGCACCTTTTTATGCAAATTAGCATGAGAGATGCGAGAGGGAGTTAATTCTCTGGACCCGCAGTCAGGCTTCCTGTTCTCAGGGTGATTCGGACCTTCCTGTCCCGTAACTGTGCCCCTGGGAATCCTCTACCACAGTATCTCACATGGGTGCTCCCTGGAAGCAAACTCAGAGCTTCTCCGTGTCAGGGAGGCTCCCCAGCTGGGGTCCTGCTTGAACCCCCTGAAGAGGAGGCCGCGCCGTGTCGGGGCCCATCTCCACCGGTCCCTGTGCGGGGGGTCTGCAGTGGGGTCTGCAGTGGGTAATTTCCAAGGTGGCCAAGAGCCTTGGCTGTGGGTGAGGCTTCGAACGGGCACCGGGTCTCTTCTGGGGATGATGAGGCTGGGGCTGTGGTCATACACCTCCGTGAATGCACGAGAAGTCACGGAGATGTACGCTGAAAGTGATTGCATGTGATGCTGAGCTGCCAGTTGATGTGGGAGTTTCAAGGGGACGTGGGTGGCGCAGGCTTCTCCGACCACCCCTTCTTCCTGGGCTCAGACAGGTCCCCGTCCCCATAGCTCCCCAGGTGCGACCTCACATGCGGGGTTCCTCGAGCGTTCTGGGCTATGCACCTGTGTGGGTAAGCCTGGCTGCAGTTTGGGAAGTCCACGTGGCTGGACCCCATCCTGTCCGCATGTCTTTCAGCAAGAGGTCTTCTTCATACACTGGTGGTGTAATTAAAGGTTAGCGATTTCCTGCAATGTGCAGCGTCATAAACCCGTCATCCGAATGCAGCTGAGAATTTGAGCAGTAACTGTCTTTACGCAGCACTGCACAGGGGCACGCCAGCAGCCGCTGTCGGGACAGCGTGAACCCAGGCACCAGGACAAGGCTGTGCCGGACATCAGCGCAGCCCGAGGTACAGAAGGGGCCATGTCTCCGGTGGGCACGCCGCCTTATTTGGAATTCTTCGATAGCTCGTAGAACGCCGGCATCCGCGTCCGTGCTTCCCAGGGCATCCCGGGTCCCAGGAGCGGTCACGCCGCTCACACCCACTCTGGTCTGAGGGATTGGGGGGCGGTGAGGCCGCCCTACGGCAGAAGAGACCAGTGCAGAGAAGGCGGGCAGCGTAAGGCCCAAGGTCATTTTTTTAATGTTTTAACTAGTAAGACGATTTTAATTGTGTTGGCAGAAGTATTCTATACTGTCAAATCATGGAAGGGTCTTTAATTAGGAGGAAGATTGGTTTTAAGTAAAAAAATTGTGGGGCATAACAAATAACACGGAGGACATGGGGAGATGGAGAGGAGAAGGGAGTTGGGGGAAATCGGAGGGGAGACGAACCATGAGAGACTGTGGACTCTGAGAAACAGACTGAGGGTTTTGAAGGGGCGGGGGGGTGGGAAGTTGGGGGAGCCTGGTGGTGGGTACTAAGGAGGGCACGGATTGCATGGAGCACTGGCTGTGGTGCATAAAGAATGAAACCTGTTACACTGAAAAGAAATTAAATTAAACTCCTGGGTATTTACCCCAAGGATACAGATGTCATGAAAAGAAGAGCCATCTGTACCCCAATGTTTATAGCAGCAATGGCCACGGTCGCCAAACTATGGAAAGAACCAAGATGCCCTTCAACGGATGAATGGATAAGGAAGATGTGGTCCATATACACTATGGAGTATGATGCCTCCATCAGAAAGGACGAATACCCAACTTTTGTAGCAACATGGACGGGACTGGAGGAGATTATGCTGAGTGAAATAAGTCAAGCAGAGAGAGTCAATGATCATAGGGTTTCACTTATTTGTGGAGCATAACAAATAGCATGGAGGACATGGGGAGTTAGAGAGGAGAAGGGAATTTGGGTAAATTGGAAGGGGAGGTGAATCACGAGAGACTATGGACTCTGAAAAACAATCTGAGAGGCTTGAAGGGGCGGGGGGGTGGGAGGTAGGGGTACCAGGTGGTGGGTATTAGAAAGGGCATGGATTGCATGGAGCACTGGGTGTGGTGAAAAAATAATGAATATTGTTTTTCTGAAAATAAATAAATTGAAAAAATTTTAAAAAAACATAAAAAAAGTTGAAATGACATCTTGTGTGGCTGTTGTGTGGCTGTCTGCCGGCTGCGGCCCGTGTGGGAACGGGATCCCGCTGCCCAGGCCGCCTGGGCCTGGAGCCCCATCCCGCTGGGTGTGCAGGTGCCCGACGGGGAGCCGGCCTGCAGCAGGTCTCCGGACAGTGGCGGCGACCGACCTGCATCGTGGCTCATTTCCTCTTCCGCAGCTCTTGTCACTTGCTCTCTGAGAATTTCCAGACAAGTACTTTTTGCTCCCTTTTACTGATTAGTACAATCCTGGGGGCCGGTGCTGGGCGTGCGCAGAAGTAGGCTCTTCACACATGCCGCTTGCTGTCACTAAGCTCTCAGAAACTGTCTGTCTTACTCCTCAGTGTTAAATATTTGTGTTCTTTTAAGGAAGATTGAGCGAAGGAGGGATGGGGATAATAGGGAAGGGAGCAGAGGGCTGCCGTGACGCGGGGCACGCCATCAGGAAACAGTCGTCAGCCTTTGGGCCCATCGCCCGGACACACCCCCGAACCCCCCAGGTACTAGTTGTGTGAGCTCGCAAAGTCCCCAGCGTCTCTGAGCTTCCGTGTGCGCATCTGGGAAGTGGGTTCATTGTTGGGACATCAAGTCTGAGTAAGGGCCAGGAGCAGTTCTGCGAACGATGCTCGGCAAGTGCTCAACGTGCAAAGCGGGAGGAAGGGGCTGCCCTGAGAGCCCCGCACACCAGGCGCCCCCAGATGCTGAGTGCTGCCTGCCCTGATCCCGCCGTGGCCTCTATTCCTCGAAGCTCGGGCTCCGGCAGGAGCAGACGTCCGGTTGGCCTGGTTGACAGAGCCGGGAGGCAGGGGTTCTATGAGCTGCCGAAACGGTTTCCGCCTCGCGCTCGGTCCCAGGTCGAGGCGGCGGTTCCATGAGCAGAGCGCCGTGACGGATCGCGTGCGAGCGTCGCCTGTTGCCTGACGGCGCGGGATGCCACGGAAGTGGTCTCTCTGCACCCCCGAGGGTTAGAAGGAATTACCGGTGTTAGACAACAGTGCAGGTAGACAGCAGTGTGCAGCATGAACCAGCATCAGCTGCGAAACACAATTGTTCAATAGTCTGACACAGCTGGAAGCTTCCATTCATTGATAAGTTCTTAACATAAGCAGAAGAATCAGGCTTTTACTGTCTGGTAATGTGTTGTTTCTAAAATTCAGGTTTACTTCTAAACTATTAATAGTTAACTCAGACCCATCCCCTCTAGTGCTAATTACCAGCGGAGAAAGGAGGAGAAAAAGCTAATTTAGACTAGTGCATTAGTCTTCTGGAGTACATTAGAAGAATGAAGGCGTGTACAGCAAACGCGCCATGAGATGTCGACTGTTCTCGGCTCTGTCTGCCGCATACATGCAGACTGAGAAAGAACAAATACACATTTTTTAAATATTCAAAATTATAAGGATTATAGATGTAATCTTGCACTAGAGCTAAAATGGCAATTAAGTACTATTCTTTGTCAATCTCTTTATTTTAAATCGCACCAGTTACAGTGTAACTGTTTTCATAGAGAAGGCGATATGAGATACTAACGAAGATGGAGCTACAAGCACCAGTTGAGAGTCGAGGTTTCTGTTTGGGATCTAAGTGTGAGCACGACAAAAGCTCAGAGGGTTCTGTTTGACAACTCGAGGGTGAAGACACTTCCCATGGCTTCTCTCTCCCGGGATATGAAGCGGCTTCCCGACCGCAGCCTGAAAACAGGCAAATGTGCGCTTAGAAATTGGTCGATGTATTTATCAGCTTTGAGCAAAACCTGCTGACACACACCAACCATTTCTTACCTCTTGGCTTTTGAGTAAAGAACAGAGGCCGTCACAGAGCTGTTTAGTCTTTGTTTTTATTGCTCGGCTGTAGTAATTCGCCAAAACTCCTGGTGGGCTTGAGGACGAGGCGCGTGCAGAAGACCCCACAGCCGTGACTGTGGGAAGCCTTCTTCCACGTCCCTTAACGGCCGTCTGCGCAGGGAGCCCACGGCCCGCCGTGACGGACCGCTGACGCTTCAGCAGACGTGCACGGTGCCGTCCTTTACACGCCACACGGTGCTGACGGTCAGAAGCCCGGGGCGCATGGGTCTGCCGTCGAAGCTGGGGGTGTGGGGTGGGAGCAGGGGCGCGATCCCGACGCGGCTGCTGACTTCAGCCCAGGCCCGCTCCCTAGGATCCTCGGACCACACGTCCACCCAGCCAAGCCGCGTGTCCCGTGCCGGTTGAAGATCTCTCCAATAGCACAAAGGACGTAGTCCCCAGATACACCGACTCAGCCAGTCTCACAGGCTCTGTGGGGGAGCGGTGGGATCCCCGGACGGATCCGGGAAGACCGAAGAACGTCTGACATCGGCGCCAGCGAGGATGCTGGTCGTCAGCACAGAACCATGTCGTCGGGACGTAACCGAGCCAGCCGCAGAAATCTGCCATTTTTCTCCGTCAAAATAACCATTGATGTTCATTGCATTTTTCCTCATTAGTTTCTTTGGAGACCCTAATATATGCCCAATAGAAAGCCAGTTGCTTCTGGAGACTCAAAGTAGTACACGAGAAAAATGCCCGTTAATGACACTTTCTGTCAAGACGGAGAGGTGACCGAGCTGAGAAGCAGGAAGAGCTTACGCGGCTGATGTCAGGGACCTTGGTTTCCAGAACAAAAGACTAGAAATAAAGGTCAGATTTGAGCTGAGGTGCTTGCTGCTGTGGCGAAGAGTTACGGGCTCTTCTCAGACTGAGGGCAGACGAGCCAGATGCGGCTCTCAGCTCATGGGGAACCTGCACGTGACCTTGGCGTTCCTCCAGACTCCTCTGGCATCTGGTCCTTCAGAAATTTCGTGATTCTCACCTCATTGTGCCCCGAATTCAACTGTACACAGAACCTGATAAACATGTTGTGTGCTTGAAAAGAGCGGATTAATATTCACTCTGTGAATTTTTACTCCCTGACTCGTGGAAGCCAATCGCAGGGAGCTGCCCCCGAGAGGACATGTCCGCAGATTCAGCTAGCTTACTGGCCACAGGCTGCGAGCAGCATCCGCGGCGCTCTGAGCGGCCCGCTCCTGGGCACCCCCTCCCGCGGGCACCCCCACGCAGTCACCCCCCCTGCGGGAACCCCCCAACACGGGTACCCCCCCGTGGGCACCCCCCCGGTGACACCCCCTCGCAGACCGTCCGTGCTCCGCGGAGATTTTGCCTCATGCCACCAACTCGACGCAGTCATCCAGGCCCCTCTGTCCAGTGGTTTGTAGTGTCCCCCCCGTGGAGGTCCCCCCTCGGGGCCACAGAGTACAGTCCGCTCGCCACGGTCCCTGTGTTGGTCGTGCTTAGGGGCCGTGTGCAGAAGACAGAGGTGACAGACCGAAGCTCAGGGTGAGTGACCTTTGTGGACAGGACGGTGGCGTGTCGGGTTCCTGCAGCTGCCACGGCAAAGCAGGGGACGTACGACACTGTCTCCTCCCTCGCTCGAGGCCAGAGGCCTAAAACCGATGTGGGAGCAGGGCCGCGTGCCCTCTGGCACAGTAGGGGTCCTGCCGTGGCGGTTTTGGTGAGCTTTGGGGAGCAGCCGCCTCCCCCCAACCTAGACACTGCTCCTTCGTGTCTCTGTCTCCTTACAAGGACACTGACCCCATTGGGTCGGGCCCTCCCACCCCACGATGGCCTCATCCTCACGAGTTACATCTGCGATGACCTCACTTCCAAGTAAGGCCTCATTCTGAGGTGCTGGGGATTAGAACTTCGGGGTTTCCTCTGTGGGGGGTTCGATTTAACCCACTATAAGTAGGAAAAAGTAGAAATGAGCTCTGAAAAATGGCTCCCACATTCGGCGGAGCAAAGCCCCCGGATATGTTTTCTGCGTCGCTTCAGCTAAGTCTGTAGGCGGGAAAACCGGGGCTTGATGAGCCTGGCTTGGCAGGTGACGTTCGGGATAGATACAGTCATGGAGCCGTTTCTGGGAAAGCAGATAGGATAAGCAGAGGTACATTTGGGACAGGTGAGAGTCTGAAAAGCAGGAATGACCTATGAGGAATATTTGAAAATATAAACATGCTCCCTTTAGGACGAGAAGATGTGGGGAGCCTGAGGGGATGTGGGGACGGGAGCTGGGTGCGTGCCCTTCCGAGGAGGTTGTGCAGGAAGGCCGAGGGAGCCCTGGTTCAGGTCCGCCATCTTCACTGTCCTTGCAGTGTGGAACCAGGGGTCCCCACTCTGTGTCCGACCTGGGGGGTGCTCGTGAAGTCCCTCCCGGTCCCCTCCACCTCTGGGCTGTGGCTCCCACCCCACAGCCCAGCTGAGCCCCCCAGCTCCCCCGGCTGCGGGCCCTTCCCCAGGACGGCTTCCTGCGGTTGCTTTGTTTTCTCTCCCCGTACACTCTCCCTGATGTCTCTCGCTTTGTGTAGCCACCCCTGATTCTCACGTCTCTCACGTCGAACCCAGGAACATCCTGCCAGTGGTCCTGTGCGTGGGGGCTGCTGGGGAACTGCAGGGTCTGCCCTGGGGCTGAGGCTCCGGGCGCTGTCCACGGTGGCCGGGTGCTGGTGCGGGTTTCCCCCGCAGGGCTGTGGGAGGCGGCTTCCCTCCTGTCGGCGGAGATCCGGCCCTCGCCCCGGCCACCCGTCCCAACCCTGGAGGTCCAAGCCTGGTGACACGCGGCTCTGCGGGCTCGCCTCTGCCCACCGGCCACCACTGTGTCCTGTTCTCCGCGATTCTGTGCCATCGGTGTTACCTCCCTTTAGTGGTAAGCTGTGTTTTCTTCCTGAGAAAGGGTGACCCAAATACATCAATCAGGGGCTCCTGGGTGGTCAGTCAGTTAACTGTCTGACCCTTGGTTTGGGCTCAGGTCATGATCTCAGGGTCTTGAGATCAAGCCCCATGTCCGCTCCCTGCTGGACGTGGAAGCTACTTGAGATTCCCTCTCAGACTTTTCTCTCTGTCCCCCAAAACAAAAACGTGTTCTTATTACCCAATTATGAAAAATCTTCTGTGACATGTTTGGTTTGACAGCCAAAAAAAATTCCCCCCCATCCCCACCCCAAGTATCAGGGCAGGATTTCTTTTGACCACATAATCCTTCACACTGATCCAGAGATTTCCTTTTAATTGTCAGAAGGAAAATATGAATGATGTTATTGCCTTTATCTGCCGGCACAACAGAAGACAAAAGGGTTATTTTCTTCCCTCTTAGGAAATCACAAGTGTCTGCAGATTATCTTCCAGAAGATGTTTGGGTGTTTTCGTGGCTCCTTAATTTTCATACGTGGAAAATAGTTTTCCCCAGCTCCCTCACCTTTTATATATATATATATACATACATACGAGACTGTTTATAGGTAGACACTCGAAGCTGTATCTACAATTACAATCATTAGTATCAGGCAGTACATAAATATCCCTTGAAGATGCTATTTGATACCTTCCACAGTCTTGAAGGAAACAGACTGGATACTCCTGTTTCCAAAGCAGCTAAATGTATTACAATAAATTTGCTTTCTCTGTGCTGTGGAATTGGAAACCTATAAGATGTTGAATAAGAAAACTGATACCACTGCTTATCTGTCCAAAAGCCAGTGGTGTTAGGAAGCCCAGTAATTGAAAAATGGATAGCATTGATATTTGAACCTTTTTATATAACCTTTGAAGTGTAAGCCTTTTGGGGAATAAATTGCTTTTTGTAACAAGAACAATGTCAGATCCCATATTTAGAAACCGTGCACTTAATTCATTTTCAGGCGGAGAAACTCATGTTGTCTTGTTGGGAAAAACATTGCAAAATGGATTAAGCTTCACCCTGGAGAGATGATAACCTAATATAAATGACTGCGGGCTGATCTTTATTAGTTACGGAGCGAATATTGCCAAATAGGACAGGCGACCTTCAATGGTGATTGATCTAGGATAAGTCATCGGCAACATTGTCTTTGGAGAATAACTTTGGGGCATTTTGGGATCTTTAGTCTGTTCTTATTTAAGGGGATGTGGGGAAGCTAATGTTCAGGAAGAGTAAGTTCATCTTATTTAATGGTAAGGATTAGAGCTCACAGCATGCAGGACAGCGACATCCGATTCCAGGGTGGGCAAGCGGCTCAGTGTTGGTCGAACTGACCACAACTGTGGGGGCCAGGTACTCGGCCGAAAGCCTACACCTGACGAAGCCTCTCCGGTTTCGGGGAGCCCTCCTGAGCTCTGGGTTTCACCAGTTCTGCCTGAATGAATAATTCAGTCCATGTGACGTGGGGTAGCCCCGGACTGTTGCCGGCTGGGGTGTGTACGGTAGCTCAGAACGAGAAAGAGGGGGTAGATGTCTGTTACGCCCACATCATACATCCAGAAACAGTCCATCCGCTCACAGAGGAAGGAAAGCAACTCAAGGACTGTTTAAAAAAAAAAATAGAAAAAAACAGTAATCAACTTGAATGGTTTCCTCATTTTCTCTTTTCAGGTGAGGGTGTAGGACCAAGACCAGCTACCCTGTTCTGATTTCTGCTCAACCTTCTTCTTTGAACTTCTGTTTAAAATGCAAATGTCTGCATTTTAAAAGCTTCGGTAATGACATCCTATGCCTCCGTCTTATTCACCCCAAACAACTGGACAAAACCGACAGGTCGCAGTGGATGTCGATGTCCAGCCTGTGCTGTGAGCTGCACCCACGCAGCGCTCAGAGCAAGCCTCGGAGGGGCGGCCCGGCCACAGGCAGCCCCCAGCGTGACCGAGAGTCCAGGGAGCATTTCTAGGGCCACTGCATTTCCGAGACAGGGAGGAACGTCTGCCTTCCTTGAACTCCTCCTTCTGGAGCGTCTTCATCGGCTGATCCCACGCCAGGGGTGGGGGGCAGCTGGCTCCCGTCTTGGTCCATCCACCCCGACGGCGGGTGGGGTTGGGCCAATCTGGGACGTGCTCTCTCTCTTGTTTGGGAAGAAGCGGGGTCCTTCAGGGGCTCCCTGGGGCCCCGCCTTCCCCATCTACCACCGAGCCAAACCTGACAGCTGAGGCAGTCTTGCAGAGAAAATGGTCCTGCGTGGTGTGTGCAGGAAGGAGCCTACTGCTTAGTGTATGGGACATGGGCCGGTGTGAGTCTGTATTTCTGATACCTTAGCAGGTAGTTTTCAGGTAAATTAATAAGTGGTAAATTTGTCTTTCTCTATCACTAAAGAAAACGGTAAATTATCAATTGTTTTAAGGTGAAGTTCAATAATTAAGTTTGTACAAGTATGGAAAAATTGCAAAGATAGTACAAAGTTTCGTGTTATTAACATTTCGTGGTAGTGTGACCCATCTGCCAGGGCTAGTGACCCAATACTGATGTGTCATTACTGACCGAAGCCCATCCAGATTCAGATTTCCATCGTTCTCATCTGAGATCTTTTTTCTGGTCCCAGGATGACCCCTGGGACCCCTTCCATCGGGCTGCCATGTCTCCGTGGGTGCTTCTGGCCTGCGACAGTGTCTCAGACTGCTTATTTTTGATGACCTCGCTGGTCTGAGCAGGACGGGCCAGGCAGTGGCTAGGATGGCCTTCTGTCGGAATTGGCCTGATGCTTTTCCAAGCCGAGCCCGGGGTCATGGGTTTGGGGAGGAGGACCACAGAGGCAAGGGGCCATCTCCAACGCATCGTATCTCATGCCAACACGACTTCCTGGCGCTGCTGTTGACCTTTGTCCCGTGGCCGAGGCGCGTCCTTCAGGCTTCTCCACGGGGAGCTCCGTCTGAGCCTCCCCACCCCTTCCCGCACCGTGTTCTTTGGAAGGAAGTCGTGTGCGGCCCACATTCAGACTGAGCCCTCATTCTCCACCTCTGTGAGGACAGTCTCTACAGAAGTTCCTTGGAATTCTGCACGGACTCAGGGACAGTCACTACACTCGGGGCTACCATCCAGCGCTTCTTCATTTGCTTCATCCTCAGGTCGCAAAAGCTCCTCCTCTGGGTCTTGCGACGCTTTGAAGTACTTTTCGACCTCCTGGTGCACCAGGTCGCCCAGCCCTGCGATCAGCCAGGCCTCCAAGGACGCCTGCAGAATACCGTTAGAAACCAAGATCTGTGTGCCAGGTGAATGATTATGTTTTAATCAGAAAGAAATAAGACAACCATCTACAGGCAGGAGGCGGGCAGCGGGCTCCATTCTGAGGGTGTGTGATTCTGCTGCCGTCGCTCAGCCACTACAAGGATGGGCAAGTCGGTTGGTTTGAGACTTAGCCTCCGTGTCTCTGGAAACAGCAGTAGCATCCGGCTCATGGGGCTTCTTGGAGGTTTGAATGACTTAAAGCCTGTGTGGCCTTTGGAACCGGGGCTGACACGGAGCAGGTTCTCAGCAAACTCGAGCTTGCTCAGCTGTCCCGTCTGAGCCCCCCTCCCATCCTCGGGCATCCTGCTCCCCGCTGGATGGTGGGCCACCGTCACCTGGACTTTGCCAGTTGGCTTCTTGTGAGAATCTGCCAGTAGGAGACAAGGTAGGATGTAGAAAGGTAGGAAGAGGGGAAGCTTTTTGCCTGCTGCCACCAGGGGTGGCCCTGGCCGCATGGGGTGGGTGGGTACCCAGGGACCACATTGCGGTGGGGGCTGCAGCAACTTCTCATTGGCCCCCTGGTTGGACGTTGTCCCTTTTCCAGTGATGAGCAGTTGAATGGGGCATGGATCCAGCAGCAGGGGTGCGTGAGAGCCCCACGCAGGGACCCAGCCCTCCGGTCCCTGAGCCTTTGTACTTCCCCATCCATTCTTCTCCATTTCCTCTTGCCGATACTTAACAAGGTGACGAGTGACTTCGTGTTCCACTGCGGTCTTCACACGGCTCAAGAAGTGCCTGCTCCTGGCTGCGGAGACACCGGCAATATTACCTTGGGCTCCGTTGCTCCACTGGTCAGTAACTGAAGGAGATAAGCCACTTCCGCCTCTGTCCACCTGTGTCGCCGTGCCCGACCTCTGCTTCCCTGCCTTACGGATGTGACCACGACTGTCTCCAGGGGGAGAGGAGATCTCTGGCTATGTCTGCTGTCGCAAGATCAGAAGTCACCCAGCAAGAGGGAAATGACCTGGGCACGGAAGGGGACGGATCCATTGCCCCTTTCCTGAGAATTAGAGTTATAGGCCAGTTTTCCTACAACGCATTTACGGCATCAGGAGGAAGCACTGCCTGCTGCTGCCTGTGCCTTCGAAGGCTGGAGGGGTGGGGGGTGCGACCGGTGTGCACCCCGTGTTGTGGGTTAGTCTGTTGACTGGCACGGGGTTTGCGGGGAAGCATTCCCGCTTGCAAGCAGGAAGACACTTCGCCCAGCAGCTGTGTCCAGGGCCGTCCGGTAAGTGCTACTTGAAGGTCCTACAAGGATAGGGCCTGTGTCCTGCTGCCGAGGAAGACACGCGGCAGGGGAGTCACGGCGAACTAGAAGCTCATCTTTTGGAGTTTGGCAAAGATCCATTATGCTCCTTCTATCGTTTTATACCTCTGAAATAAATCTCACTGAGGTCCTCCAGATGGTGCAGGGGATAAATTCCACGTGAACACTTTCCGTGTGTGTTCCCGGCTATATCGACACCGTGATCACAGCCAGTTAAAACTCGAGTCAGGTTTTCTTCTTTATTAGATTGTACGATGCCAAAAATGTTTGATTTTTAACTTAGTCGGGCCGTTTGTTGAACGGCTCACATAAATCCATTATTTTGTTTCAATTCACAGAGTTTGCCTCCAAATCCATCGTACGGTCTTATTGTCCGAACGGGCGGAGGAGGAACAGGGCTGCTGCGGGGCGAGCGGGCTGGGGCCCGATCCGAGGCCCTGCGCTCGCCCCTGCGGAGACCTGCGGGCTCTGAGTGACGAGGAGGAAAGTGGTGTCCCGAGGCCCCAGCTGGCCCAGACGCAGAGAGCCGCGGGGCTGGGGAGGGCTGGGGAGAAGTCGACGGGGAAAGCCTCACCGCACGGCCTGTGGGATTTACGGGGCACCGAGGGCGCAAAGTTCACAGGGATGGAGGCCTGCGAGGAGGAGGGGGCCGTTAAGAAAAAGAAATGCTCCATAATTAAAGGAGATGCATGCAAAGCAGGGACACGCAGAGGCTTTTCACCAACGGTTTAGCTGCCAGTGTGAAGCAGGTTCTCCTCAGCAGTGCAGTGAGGTCTGCTCGGGCCCCGGTCCTCCCCTGCTGCCCTCCCTCTCGCCTCCCTGCCCGTCACCTTCCTTTTTATTCGGAATTGTTTCAAGCTTGTAGAAAAGTATAATAAATGCAAGATAAGTAACCAACTCCGACTTTATCAAATCTTGATATTTCTCTATAATTGTTTCAAAGATTTCTCTTTCCTTCTTTTTTTTTTTTTTTTCCATTTGAAAACAATAAGGCAGGTACATTCTAACACCTGTGCTGCCTTCACCATTTTATTCTCTCCTCCCAGAGTCGTGTCTCCTGAAACGGGGAAGTTCTCAATCCCAACACAATATCCATTTATAAGGTTGATTATTTCCGTACGTGACATAATAGATGTTTGTAAGTTTTTATGAACAGGATCGTTCCATGACTTTTCAGCAAACTTGCCTTTATCACTCTGTATGTAATTTTTTATATTTACAACGTGGACACAGGTAGGTCTAGAACTCATTCATTTTCTACCAGAAATTTTCCATTCTGCTCTGGATAAAAATTTATGTTGTTCTCTTTATTTTAAATTAGCTGCACGGGGACACCTGAGTAGCTCAGTCAGTGACGCGTCTGCCTTTGGGCTCAGGGGTCTTGGGACCGAGCCCCCCATTGGGCTCCCAACTCAGCGGGAAGCTTGCTTCCCCTCCCCCTCTCCCCCAGTGTGTGTTCCCTCTCTCACTGTCTCTCCCTGTCAAATAAATAAATGAAATCTTTAGAGTAAGATAAAATTAGCTGCATACAAAGTTCTTTGGAATGGTCATCTGGGCGTCTTTGGCACGTGGAGATCGTCTCGGATGTGCAGGAAGCAGTCGCATCCCTGCCGCTCCCGGAACCAGCGGGTCCCCAGGAAGTAGTCCCTTGCGTCTTTGGAGCTTGTGCTGGCACAGGTGCACTGCCGGGTACTGTGAAGAAACGTCACATACGCTTCCTTTGTTCGGATAGTGTAGTAGTTCAAATACCATTTTATTGAGAAATCTCTTTCATATCCTGCCTTGATTTATTCCTGGCTGCTTTATAATTTGGGATGTTACTGTAAATATTTTTCTTTCCCCCCCCCCAAGTTCTCCTTCATTGTGTGCAGCTGATGCATAGAGCTGCTGAGGCTGAAATGTGCCTCTTTCTAATAGTTTATTTGGAGTCTCTTGACCCCAAGTGTCATGTCATCTCAAAATAACATATTTTTTTCCGTTGCTTCTGACCTGCAGACTTCCGCTCTGCTTCGCTTCTCCCGGGTGGCAGCTGGGCATCTCGGGGGCACGCTGAGGAGGTGACAGTGGGCCTCCCTGGCTTTAGTGGGGGGTTGGAATGCCTCAGCACTAAGAATCGCCTTTGCTCTAGGAATCCAGTAATTCCCCTTCATCAGACTAAGGAACTCTCCACGAGTTTGTGAAGTTTTCTTAATTTCTAACCATCAAGTCACTGGATAAAAGGTTAAATTTGTTGGATGTTCATTGACACGTCAGCAGGCAATTTTGCATTTTTCCTCCTTTAACTGTTAAAGTGGTAAGTTGTATCAGTCGATGTTTTCCTGTCAAGCCTTTCTTGAGCTAAGACCCAACTTGGTCGTCACGTGACTTTCGGCAGACTGGGCTCATGCGGCTCTACTTTACTCGTCTGTGTCTCCGTCTAGGACCCGAGGCTGGCGCGTGGCATGGCGCTCTCCTGCTCCTGAGTCTGGTGGGAAGGTCACGCCACGTCGCAGGAACAAGGACCACCTGATCCCGCATTGCCCGGGAGGAGGCTGAGCTCACACGGGCTGCCTCTGGAACGCTTGCTGGCGCTCTTCTGGATCGCTGTCTGAGTCGCTGGCTGGTTTGGGCTCTCCTCTGGTCTGTTTTCTTGCTCTGTTTGGGGGTTTTGTTGTTGTTCTGGTGGTAGATTTTTAATAGGAGATGCTATTTTTGAACTTACTTTAAATCTAGCCAGATTTTCCAATTTCTTTGCAACACCACGTGCTAAGTCATATTTTTTGTGGGCGTTATCTATTTCATCTACACTTTCAGGCTTATTTCAGGTTTTCATTCCCGTGGAACGGACTGGGTCTCGTGATGGGGACACAATCCGTGTCCTTCCTGCTCCGTGGGGCTTTCGTTCCTTCCCTGATTAACTGTGGCTCTGGTGTGGCTCTGCAGTGACCCAAAGAACTAAGCTCATCATTCTTGATTTCCCTTATTTATTTTTATTTCATTAAATGTCACACTTCACCGTGTTATTTTTACTTTCTCCTTTGCCTTTTCTCTCTTTCTTGTGATGATGGCTTTCATGACTTACGTTGGACATGTGGCTTTGTTTGTTATTATAATCTGCGGCGACCCGACCTTTCCCTGAGTGTTCCTTCTGACACACACATGTCAGAAGTTGCCGTACCATATTCCCTACCGTTCCTTTCTGGATGTTTTCCAGGTTCTGTCACAGGGTTTTGACTCACAAATTACTTGGAAGAACATATTTAAATTTCCAATTAAATGACATTATTTTTTATTATCTTTAATTTCTTAGACGTTCTGATAGGATGTAGTGTGTTCTGTACCAATTCTGGGGTAGTTTCTGTGACTTAAGTTTTGGTCGGGTGCGTGGCCAACGTTATGAATACTGACGTGGCCCGAGAAGAGCGTGTGTCGTCCAGCCCTCGTCACGACGCACCGTCAGCCTCACTAGACGAACAAGCCGGCTCTAGCAGACGACCCCCACCCCCCGCTCTCTCTTAGAAGTTCAGGGGTGTATTTTGGACTGCTCCACACGGGACTAACGCGTCTTCAGCATGCGATGATTTCTCCCACGCAGCCCGGGAAGTGCCCCGGACCCAGACCGTGGTGCCCAACGTCTAGAGCGCACCCTGCTGCACGTGCCTTTAATCCGGGAAAGTCTGAGCCAGTCTTCCCGGTAGATGACAGCACACCTCCCTTACTACATGAAGCGCAATCCTGTCTGCACATCCTCGTAGGCCGTGGTTCAGCGCAACAGCACTGCAGTGTGAAGACAGTTTCTAGAGCTTACAAAAAATTTTTTTAAAAGATGAAAAAAAAATATTGTACCTTCTCCATCGCTGAGCCAGTGCTCAGTAGACAGTAGACCTGCCTGTAATTCGCTTGATGTGTGTGTTATCTCTTTTATCATTTATTGTCACGGCACTGTGTTGGCTGTTATGCCTATTAGTTATCAACAAAAAAGTGTTAAATTATAACACCGTGATTATAAATTTTTCAACGTTTTCCCAGAATTCTGTTTTCTTTCTGTATTTGAAGCTGTTATCAGGTCATTAAGCTTTAGAATCATGATCCCTCCCCAGTGACCCCCTGTCTTTGAACAGTGGTCGTGGTCCATATCAATGCCCATGGTCTGACATTAATGTAGCCCACGGCTCTTTTTAAAATTAGAATTTCTCACCTAGCACACCTTTCCCCCTTACTGTCTTTCCAGTGTACCGTGTTAGACGTCACATGTCTGTCTTGGGTGTACCGTCCGTATTTAGCAAGCGTTCCTGATGCGACCGGCTGTAAACATTAGCGATGTCCCCCCGCCTCCATCCGTGTGAGTCCGAGGCCCGCTTGGCTCCGAGCCTCCGTCTGCGGCTAAAGCTCGGTACTCGCCAGCTCTTCAGTTCTCGCCTCTCAGAGTTGTCGCTCCATCTGGGTGGAGCCTGCGGAGACAGACCCGTATGCCCAGGGATATGTTTCTCCTCATTCTACCCTTGATCGCCTGATTTCCTTGCTCTGGAATCAGTTTCCTTCTCCGTGAAACAGAATCCTGGACACGTTCCTTCCTTGAGAGTGTGCTCACGGGAAACCATTGTAGCCCCACGAGACACATGAACTTTGCAGAATTCTTTCTGGCTCTTGGACTTCAGCGTTGGCTCTACCGGGGGTGTGAGAGGTATTTCCGTCATGGGGTTCAGGTGAGGTTGACCTCGCTGGCGTGTGTGAACTCTCAGAACAACGTCTCCACAGGCTACGGACACTGTCCCTGCTGATTCAGCCACCGTCCATCCTCACCTGTGAGATAACTTAGCGGGTTGGGTGCCGGGCCAGGTGCGTGGTAGATGGGTCTCAGCCTCGTGCGGGCACGGTGACCTGTTTTCTGCTTTGCTGATGCTGTCGAGAGCGCAGCTGTCTGTCACGTCGAAGCGCCTTTCCCCACGTGTCAGGATCCTCTGTCTGATGTAGCTCTATTTTCATTCACTCCGTTGTGATGCGAGGATTTGCTGTCTTTCATCATTTCAGAGGAACGGTAACCCTTCGTCTCCTCTAGGAATGTCCTCTTCCTTTCCAGAAATCACGTTTGCTTACCGGACCTTCTCATTCCATCCTCCATGTTCTTTAAGGCTTCATTTAGGATGGCACTCACCATGGCCCCCGCCCCGAATCTTGCCCGGGACCCACCCTACATTCCACTTTGGAGTTAGCACGAGGGAAGAACACACGCTGCCCCCTCCACGATGGCCCCAGCAGCGGCCGCCTCCCCTTGCCAGAACCAGCGGCGGGGACGGCAGCAGCATGGTGGGCAGGACCCCTTTCCCTCCAGGTGAGCCGCGGCTCAGGGTTTCTCCTCCACCTCCTGGCTCCAGGTAACGGGAAAACAGCTTCTTGCCTCTGTTCCAGCCCTGACGTCGTTTTCTTTTCGTCTGCTAATGCTAATGCTTCCACACCTGCGTAGCCACGAATTAAACTCCCCTGTTGAAATGCTCGCTTCTGCAGAGTCTTTCCTTCATGTCTGCATTTCTTCTTCTGTTTAGTTCTTTCTCATTTCTACCAGAAGATCCCGGTTTCTGGGTGCTTGGGAAAGAGGGCTTTCTCGCCCCCTTGCTGAGACTGCGGATCCCACCGTCTGCGCTGCCCTCCTCGCAAGCACACCCTGCTGCCAGGTGTCACCTGTGGGGCACAAGTGTGGCCTGGGTTCAGAGATTATCCATCCAAATTCGCAACTGGTGTAGCTGGTTAGGTATTGCGACTCATGTAAACGCGTTCGTTAGCTTGGGGCAGACTATGCATTTACGGACATGTTCCCCAAGGAAAATGTGGTTCAGGCTGCGGTTACAAATTCCACAAAAATAAGAATCATAATAATTCTCCCAATGCCAAATGGGTGGATTTAATCTGTGCACATTAGGGTTGAGGAATTAGCCATTGGGGCCTGGTTCCCACCCCCCGGTTGAGGAGTGCTCAGGTTAATGTCTCCTACCCATCTGTAGACATGGCATCAGTCCCACCCCTGGACCCTCGGCAGGTGCAGAGCTCACCACCTGGTTACTGGGAGGGTAAAGACAGTAAAGAGTCACACTCTTTATTTCCTGTTGCGGCTCCACTTGGTACAAGCAGATCATGTGTCCAAGAGCGTGCAGGCTGTATTTTGCCCAGCACGGTAGACGTCTGTGGTGGGAGTGTGTTCACATTTTCTTGTGTTCATACCATGGAAAGTCAAGTCCTCATCTGACCCAAAGGGTTAAAGCAGATGAGATGAAGGTAATGTACTGAAAATCTCAAAGTCACCCAGACACATAAAAGAATGACCCGCTCTTTTTTTTTAATCAAGGAGATTTGGCTTGGATGCAATAAATGTACCACAGGTCATTATTTTTTGGAGAGTGAAACACCACATATGCATTTTTGCATTTCCTGAGAAGTTATAATAAAGCAAACCGTGCAATCAGCTTCCTTTCTAGGATGAACCAGTAGCTCAATGTTGTAGGAAAAGTATGAAGATACAATGTAAATATGGTTCATGAAGATACAATGTAAATTTGGTTCATGAAGATACAATATCAATGTGGTTCATGAAGATACAATGTAATACAGTTCATGGACACATAATGTAAATGTGGCTCATAAAGATACAATGTAACATGGTTCACGAAGACACAATGTAATACGGTTCATGAAGATACAATGTAAATATGGTTCAGGTGTTTGCTTGATGACCGCTGTGTGTGCCCATGACAGGCAGGACCCAGGAGATGGTGCAAACCAAGCAGATCCCACAGAGATCCCAGAGAGAACACACCTTCTGGAGGGTGTCCAGGGAGCTCATGTTGGCACAGTGGTTTGCCTAAGTTCAGTTGTAGGCAAAGTGTTAAGAATGGACTTATAACTAAACTCACAAACTGTGAGTTTAGACGCAGCATGTAGAATGTGCTTCTGTCACAGGGGTGAATATCAAAATTCACAAGAACCACTGGGAGAAGGTGACTTTCCAAACGCTGGGTTGAACAGCTCCTGTTACAGATGGTGGGTGTGCCGGAACCGCCTGGCGGGGCGGGGAGCTCGAAGTGTAAATTCCAGCAAGCTCCTCTCCCAAAACCTAGATCTTTTAATCAGAGTGATCTGAGATTATAAACCAAATAGGCAGAAACACAACAAAATACTTGAAGCACATACATCTACTCCCTGTCATGATCTTTAGTTTAATTTCATTATTGCTTCTGTGTTCGTGCTGTAATGACAAGATCCTGCAGGTCCGAGGAAGACGTGTGTCCCGAGGCTCGGATTCAAATTTTATACTTATCAAGACAGACACAGTGATTTTTGTAAGAACTAGAACAAAATAATTATAAAATCAAACACAAATAACATAAAATAAAAACAAAGGAAAATAGAAAATAAAATACGACTCACTTGCAAAAGTCCATTTTCTGCTTCTAGAAAGGCAAAGGTTGGCGTTCGCGGGTGGCTCAGTCAGTTGAGCCTCTGACTCTTGGTTTCGGCTTGGGCAGTGATCTTAGGGTCGTGAGGTCGAGTGTGGAGTCTGCTCGAGGTTCCTTCCCTCTTCCCCACACCCCATCTTGCACTTGCTCTCTCTCAAATAAATAACTAAATCTGAAAGAAAGAAAGAAAGATAGAAAGGTAAAGCTTCCTTTAAGTCTGTCTGTGAAGCTTGTCCAGACCAGGACAACAGGAGAGCGAGGATCTAACTCACACACCTGGAATTTAGAAGGGATGGGCTGTGAGTCCCCTCGTCTAAAGAAATACATATGAGTCACCAAATCTGGAACATCTTGGCAGCTTTTCTGATAGTCTCTGAATTTTCAAATAGTTCATATTATGCGTATAGCGTACGTATGTGACTGCAAAGTCGTGACCGTGCCTGCCCTCCACCTTTAGGCAGCAATTACAGAAGCAGCATGTTGGCTGCTGGCAGAGCTTAAATACTGATTCAGGAGGTCTGGGGCTGAAGCAATGATCCTGATTTCACACATTTTGGTGTCTGGACCCATGTGCACACGCACGCACCATCGGGGTTAGGCAATGTCGTAAAGAAATGTCAGAACCCGGTGAGCATGGAGTTTGTACGCACCTCATGTGACTCAGGGAGAGCACAGCGTGGTGACGGCTCACGCACCCAGCAGCTGAGCACAACATGGAGACAAGGAGCCTGCATCCTCTGTGTGCATGTGTGCACACGTGTGCGTGTATGTGCATATGAGCGTGTGTGTGAAGGAAGTGTCACAGCTTGGCAGGGTGAGGCTGTGAGGGCCATAGGTCCACCTGCGGAGAATGCATAAACGATTGGTCTGACTTCATATTTAGGGGCCGATCATGGAAAGAATAAAACATCACTGGTCACTCTAAGGTACCACCATCTGGTCACCCACCCACGCCAACACAGACTTTTCCGGATGCCATTTGAGAAACAAATGGCAGTTCACCTCCAAGAAAGGACTCATTTCACGGTTTCTTCAAGACCAGTATTTCCTGTGTTTTTTAGGGGGTTGATGCTACAGGAAAAGGTCAGGGTGATTATTTAGTGGGAAAAATTGTATTTGCTAGGACTTTATTGGTTCGCTCTCAGAAATCTGACTTATTTATGACATAAGTCATTTTAGGGCAGTTGATAGAAGTTATTTCTCTTTTATGACACTTCTTTCTTTGTGTAAAATTGTGTCATAAATGATAGTGACAGTGTCACACAGCACTACTGTATTTTTTGTATGTTGTAAAACTTTGCTACTTTACGGTCAAGCAAACTAAAGTTGTGACTGTCAGCTTCTCAGGAAGGAAGTGTGAGGACCTTTCATGTTTTGAAGAAAACATTTAAGAGGGTAATATATGGAGAAGAAAGTCCCATAAAAAGAAGGGTAACCCGAACGTTTACTTTTATGTTTCCTCCTAGATGCAGAATTAGTTTTGGGTTGTGTTCCGCGTTAGGAACAATAAACATCCGGGGTCATCAAGGGTTTCTTCTCGCCCTCAGTCCTGCTTTACGGGTGTCCACACTCGGAGTGTTTCACACCTGTCTTTGGTGAGAGGTCTGAGTTAATGAGTTTCTCAATCTGTTTGGACACTCAGATATACGACGGCTCTCAGCTCCACAGAGGCTGCTAGCAAAGCCTGCCGACTTCTGATTCAAGGAGGAGAAAGAGCTTTTCAAGTCCCCTGGGATTTATCCCATTAATACTTTTACCTTGGGTCACTCCAAGGTCAAGAACACCTCAGGATCTCGCTCATGTTGACCTGGGGGGACCAGTGGCGCTAAAGGGGCTTTAGATCATCTGCTTATGCACACAAGTAGTTCCTCTCATTAAAAGTGATTTTGTCTGTTAGCGTGTGTTCAGTTCCTTGGTGTGAGGTGACCGCGAAGAGGCCGACGGGAACCGGGGTCGTGAGAAGCAACGTTGCTAATTGGAAAGCCTGGTATTTGCGGCGGAGAGAATTCCTTCCATGGGAGCTTCACGTAACCAGGCTTCTGTCGACATCTTCTCCCACAGACCTGGGAAGGCCACGGGGAGTTTTTAGTGGAAGGAAGAGCCTCCCAGAAGTTGCCGGATTTCCTCGGCGTCCTACGGCGAAAGGCCAGGAAGGCGGTGATGAGAAGCCAGACCCGAACGAGGTGGTGGTCTCGGTCTGCCCGAAGGAATGATCTGAACCCAGGAGACAACAGACCCCAACAGCGGCCAGCTGTGCAGACGGCCTGCCTGCCTCCTGAGCCGGCTCCTCCGGGGTGCGTGCTCGGGATCAGGCCGTGCGGTGGGCTTGGCCGACACGAGGTGTCACCGCCGGTGAACTGGAAGCAGCCGTGGGAAATGCTGTCCCCGCTCAGAAGAGGAGGTTTTCCGGGAAAGCAGGCCACTTCCCACCTCCGACCATGGCTCGTTGCCTATTTGCTTTCCCTCCTGCCTGACTGATGCCTGAAGGAGCCGCCGTGATCACGGAGCCGGCACTGGGGCACCTCCTCCGAGCCGGCTTTGGCTTCCCCAGCCCCACGGTTGGTCTGTCACAACCCGGCACACAGACCCATTCTAGTTTTCCATTTCCCATATTTACCGCATTTTTAAGTGGTGCGCTCAGCTTTCTAAATCAAATAGTATTTCCAATTTTTAGTAAAAGTTGTATGTGGGGTTAGAAAGGATTTTGAAAGACAGAATGCCCAGATTTCTTCTTTTAATTATGAAAATTAAAGCCGTTCCTTGGCATTTCTGAAGGCCTGTTGTTTGTTAATAATATTTACGTGACATCATTATCTGAATTTACTATGCAGCAATAAATAAGCTCTGTTCTCCAGCGTCTTCAGGTGTTTAATTCAGTGGGGTTCCGGGTATGGGAAGGGTGTGCGGGCTCCGATCACAAGGGCACCAGGGCTGCTGGTGGGGCCTCCGGTCTTGTTGGAGCCGGGCCGGGAAATCGGGTTGGCAGGAGAATCTTCACCAGAAGGCGACGATAGCGAGCGCGGTCTGGCCGGCCGCTGAGAACAGTATTTGTTCCTCCCAGGCCTGGAGCGCGGTGCTGCCTGACTTCTGCTCCACGGGAGTCGTCTGTGTTTGCGTGGGTGTCTGCACCTGTGTGTGTGTCTGCGCACACATGTGTGCACGCTTGTGAGCACACGTGCATGCCTGCGTAATGCTATGTGTATACGCCCATGTGCACACACGTGTGAACACACACGTGCATTCCTGTGTGTGTGTCTGCGTGTGCACATGGCCATGTGCACCTGTGCCTGTGTGTGTACCCGTGAGTCTCTGCCTGTGCACACATGTGTGCATATGTGCACACGCACATGTGGCTGCTTGTGTGTGTGCGTGTGTGTGTGTGCGCACACACTGGATTCCCAGGCACTCCAGGAAAGGAGTGCTTTTTGGTTCTTCCAGCCAGAGTACCTGAGGTGACCTCTGTGCCACGTAGACCTGGGCGGGAGCTGTGTGTGTGTGTGTGTGTGTGTGTGTGTGCATGCACGCGTGTGTGCGTGTGTGCCCATGTGTGTGTGCGTGTGTGTGCGTGTCCCAGCGGAGGCGATGGAGGAAGGCAGGGTCCCTCTGACAGAAGGAAGAAGGTGGGGGGAGGCGGGGGAGACAGAGACGTGGAGAGAGAAACAGAGACAGAAGGTCACGGAGACAGAGGCAGAGGATGGCAGCCGGCGGTGCCCTTCTCCCGCAGCCCCGCGCCGCCCCTTCGCCGCAGGACCAGGGGGAGGACGGCGTGTGGGCGTCCCTGTCCCCGAGGCCGGGCCCGCTGCCCCGCGCGGCGCGGAGCACCAGCCTGGCAGCCCGAGCCGCCGGGAGAGGCGCCCCCTCCTAATGGCTGCCTTTCATCGCGGAGCTCCCCGAGAGCCCCGGTGGCAGATTGTCGACTCAATTACTCTGGTGTCAGGTGATTATCCTAGGTCTCAGTGTAAGCTTCCATTCACACACGCCATATTTCAATTACGGCAGCTATGAAACAAGCTGTGTATTCAAATCGCCAATCACCTTATCACTGCTGAACAATGTCAACTGTAAAAAACGCCAGCTGAAGGCAATTACACATGTGTTGAGAACCGATTATGATTACTCTCTGTGGTATTTGTGATGAGCTGGGGAATGTTCTGAAAATTTAATTTAATGACAATATGCTTGCTGTACAATCCATAATACCTCCGGAATCCAGCGCGGGGCTATTAAAGCTGATGGGAGCGTATTACCGCCGAAAGGCTGGGCCGGGCGGCTGCCGGATGCCTCTACGGGGACCGAGGTAATTTCTCCGCACATTTCTAACGGCCCAGGCACACAGCTTCCCGCTCCAGCTGCACTCGGAAGGTGGGCCCTCTCCGCGCTGACGGAAGGGGTTTTCTGTGCTGTGGCTGAGGGGCTGGGGGCCTCTGGGCCTGAACCGCCGGCGAGGGGCGCCCACATTCCTCCTGGAGAGCGAGCCACCACAGACACGGCTCTGGTCCAGCACCGGCGCCCCGACCCCCCCTGCGTTCCCAGTCCCAGTGTCATGCCCCATCTCAGAAATGCTGTAGAACAACCGCCCGGCGGAGGGAACCCTGACAGTGGGGGCCAGACATGTGCAAGCGGCCGATGGCAGCGGCCCCGTCGAGGAGGTCTATGTGAGGCCGAGGTGGTCCCCCCAACCCGTGACCCTCGTGGGCCAGCCAGAGCTTGCTCCCTGCTCAGACCGCGGCAGCTGGCACAGTGGAGTCAGACCAGGGGAGGGACGTGTGTGCCGTTGGGTGGAGGAGTCTGGCAGGGGGAGGGGCAATGAGGCGGGGCAGAGGCCAGGAGGGTGCTGCAGAGGGGAGGTGGGGGCACCCGCCGCCGTGGTGACCCGCGTGGCAGGGCAGGTTGTGTGCAGCTGAGCTGGGCCTGACTCAGAGCCGGAGTGTGGCTTGGGTCCCACACTTGGGTCCGAAGCCGGTTTGACACGAAGCCGTATTTGCTCCGTGTCCTGAGCAGCAGGGACCCAAGTCGTTTATGAAGAACGCAGCTGTCACGCCTTCACTCGTCTGCTGATCGAAGTGAGGGACAGTGTCGTCCTCGTGGGAAGAGTGAAGCAGCTTCTCTCTTCAGGGAATCCGTGATGCCGAGGAGAGCTGATTGCCGGCCACGAGAGCATCGTTCGGTCTGATTTATCTGAAGTTCCAGACTTTGGTGATGTGAAGATTAAGATTCTTCTCAAGTGAGCTCGTCCTGGAAGAACGCACGGGTCTGGGCTCGGCTGCCTCCAACTCTTCGCGTCCGAACAACGTCAGTTGCTTGTGATGAGAAGTGGGACGTATCTCCTAATACAGCACGTTTCTTTTGGAGAAAGTGTTTCTTAAAATTCAAGTGTCCCAGAGCACCGTTCCTTGGATGAAAACCTCACTGTGACAAACACCGCGCACAGTCTGTCCTGCGTGACAGTCTCCGCGGGTTATCACCTGGGCCCGCTGCAAATGTGCTGCTGAGTTTGGGGGTCTGTGATTTGTGTCCCTTTCCAGAATTTAAGCAGCGTGAAGATTACTGATATGTTCACAACCCCTCAGCATTTGGGGGTCTTCAAATCTGAGTTCCTGTTCTTTGCCTACACGGGCTTTGTACTCTGGTTCATAAATGCAGATCTCATTTGCTAGGAGATTTTCACTTGGTAAATAATCCCCCAAATTATTTTTACTAAAGACCACTGAAAACAGAGACAGCGCTTTTAAAACCAAAGGGGAGAGGGTCACGAGTACTTCTAGTCATCCCCTGAGACCATCTGCGGCAGAGAGGATGGGGGACGCCACAGGTGCATAACGATCCCCTTGAATTTACGGTCAGGACACCAAGGCCAGGGAGGCCCAGCAGTGGGGGCCGGGGTGAGCCCAGAGATGGCTCCAGGTCCTGAGCTTTCACCCTTGCGCTGACTGATGAATGAGCTCACCGCACAGTGTTTCCTGCCGCTGCCCCCGGCTGGAGCCCTGACCTCAGCCCCGGCCCCGGCTTGGGATGGGGTGCCACCCTCTGGGATCGGACAGAGGCCGGTGGTGCAAGGCGGGCTCTCTGCTGGGGCTCCTCCTGGACGGAGAGGCTGCAGGGACGCGGGGACCTGTCCGGGCGGCCACGCGTGCCAGAACACAGCCACGGTCAGGGATGGAGCAGAGAGGGCTGCCTCCTGACTCTGTAAGACAGAAGCTCGGGCACTGACGGGAGCACAGCGGCGGGAGGAAGAAGCCGCAGACGGGGCTCCTCTCCGGCACCCCCGGCATCTCCCCGGGAGCTGTCCTCGCTGCCCCCGGTCAGGGCTGGTGTCCGTCCCACAGCCACGCCACCCGGCACGGGTCCCCACGACGTCGGGCAGCGTCTGGGGAGTCACGCAGGGGTGGGGCAGGGAGAGTCGGGGGGCCTTGCCGGTGAGAAAGGCAAAGAGCCTCGGAGCCGTGACAGTATTCTCTCCCAGCCGCTGTGTTTTCTGCTCTTCCCGCGGGGAGGCCTCGTTTCCGGTGTGTTCCCGGCTCTCCTCCCTGCGGCGTCCTGGCGTGTGCGCGTGTCCCCCGCGGAGGGCAGGGCGTGGGGGACCCTCTCGGGGCGTCTGCTCCTGGCGCTTCCTCCCGGGCCGGCCACTGCAGGCGGCGCCGGATTCCTGCGGGTCCCACGACCCCGAACTCTCCGGGACGTGGGATGGCCGGAGCGATGGAGAAGGTTCAGGGCAGGGCTGCCGAGGCACACCTCCCACAGGGGCCCGCGGGGTGCCCACGCCCAGTCACAGGGGCCTGCAGGCCGCCGGCTGCGGAAGACCCCCCAGCTCAGACCCGCGGTGTGTCAAGGGGAGGGTGACGTGTGGCACCGAACACGCAGCCGTAAACCACGGCCTTTCTCGGGGCAAGTATTCAAGCGACCCTGTTCAGACCAGGTGTTCCTGGATGTTGCCCCCGCCTGCTGGCCTGGCCGCGTTTTGTGATATTTTACAGAAATATTCTCGAGAATGCTGTGAGATCAAAAGCAAGAGGAACCAGGCAGCTCCAAGAAAGTGGCTTCCCGGTTGCTCTGCCTTCGTGCTCCCTTTGCCTGCAAAAGCTACCGGTGAACGGACCTTGCATAACCCAAAGACCCCGACGGTAACCACTGGACTTCGCCATGGTTTGAATTTGCAAATGTTCTTGTTTTCAAAATTTTGATGCAAGTATTACTGTACTAGTACTTACCGTCTATTGTATTTTATAAATACAAGAGGAAAACCACACTGTCTTCACACCCATGTATAGCGTAGCCATTAACCTTTTAAAATAAAATATATAAAATGGGCTAATTATGGGATGGAGTGCAATAATTGTACTTATTTGCATGTCTTTTAATCACATGAAGAAAACAGGCATTGGCACTTAAATATGATTATATTTTCCAAGACCGGCAGTTGAACCACAAATCAATGAGGGACCTTTGCAGCAGCCCGGATTGCTAGCTGTTTTTCTTCATGTATAATTCTTCACTCAGAAAAAAATGCTATCTGATTACAAATTATGTACCTATTCTTACTTCTTTTGCCCAAGGCAGCAGTTAATTTTTGCCATAGGTCATAGAGGATAAAGCCCCACAGATCCGGGAGCTTCTTAATTGCGTTGCATACAACTAGCTGTCGCCCAGCATCTCAAAGGAATTATTGCACCTTGCCGATAATGCCCTTTCCCTGCAAGCCATGAAATGGATTCTCCCTCTACTGCTATATTAATTAGACTTCAAGGATGTTAGAAAAATTATAGCTGAGGCTTCTGCTCAAAAATTTAGGCACTGTTATGGGAGAAATCTCGCCAGAACTTCCAGGGAAATGAATTAACCTTGAGGCTTTCTTGTTTCGGGAAGAAAAGGAGGAAGGAGCCCCCCACGGCTCCCAGCTCCCGTCCCCTGCAACAATATACAGGTTTTGATAGAATTCCAGGTTAAGTTTGTCAATTCTGCTGTTGTAAAGACGGACTGAACCGGCTCGACCTGTGCACGTCTCAGGAGCCCTGGGAACCGCGGTGTGGGCCGTATATCACGCGTACAGTGAGGAAAGGGGAAGCAGGAACGGAGGGCAAAAGGCGAAATGGTTTGTGTCCATTTAAGAAAAAATCAATAATAGCATAAAATTGATTTAGTGCTTGTCATAAAACATAAGTAAGTGCTGGAAAATAGAGAAAATTGAGTCTCAATTTAATCTGCACAAAAGCCACACTGTGCTGATGAATTGTGTGGGGGAGGGGCGTGCCGTAAAACCCAAAGACAGATACGTAATTGTCATATTAAGGACTCTTTTCGGGCTGTAGCAGTCGGGGGGTAGGACCCATTAATCATGTGGATAAGGGGCATTGAAATCAAATCTCAATTAAAATCTGTTCAATAATGTCTCTAATATGTTTTTCAAGCATTAATTTTTTCCCATCGATCCCACACCCCATAAATCAGATATGTTGCTGTGGGTGTATTAGTTTATGGAAGAGAGGATTACGGCTTTATGAAGTTAATGCAGCAGAACCGCGTAATTTACACAGCCTAAAGTTTTATGTCTGTTGTTCATTTCTATTAGTTTCTTCAGCTAAAAATTATTTGGGCTATAAAACTAAAACCCAAGTTCATCCCCCCCCCCAAACATATATATACTTAGCAACCAGATTCCAGATTCCTTTCTCCCAATTTGGCTGGGAAATGACACTTGGAGGCTCGGGAAGCTGAGTTCTCTGTGTGTGGGGCAGTCGTGCAGGGCCCCGGGAGACTGGGGCCTCTGTGCCCGTCCCTACAGGGCTTTGGACAGATTTAACAGAAACTCCAGAAGACACGGGCCCCTCCAGCTTGGCCTCAGAACAGTCCCAGGCACCTTGGGAGGGTTTGTGATTTCTGAACCCGAGGCTGGGATATCCTCCATGGTCGTGCTGTGCGTGACTGTTGAAACGGAGGGATTTGTTTTTAAACCGATTACAATCATTTGTTGTTGTCACCAACAAAGGTGCAGAGCCCTTCCACACAGAGGTGACATTTCCTGATTTCCCGTAACACGGGTGCTACCTTAAAGCCATTTTCCAAACGGCAAGTGGCTTCGGAACGGTGGTGAAGCAAGCCAGGGTTTCTGAGGTGCCAGCTCGCACCGCAGGGGAGAGGGAGAGAAGGAGCAGCGGCTCTCAGCCCCCTGCCCAGCTGCGAGGGAACTCAGCCGACTTTGGGGGTCTACTCGCCTGGGAGGTGGGGGTCTGACCCAGCGATGTCCCCGGGCTCCCTGAACCCATCACTAACCATGCTGAGAAATGGCTTCTGCGATTCCCTTGGCTTGGAAATTCTTACCACTCTGTCTTCTCAAGGATATCAAACATGCATTTGAATGCTTACATTTCTGCTTGACGGACTCATCTCCCCGTAGGCTCTGCTGCGCTGAGTTTAAATTTAAGTGATCCTGTCACAGACTGGGGTACAAATATAACCAAATGGTTTTCTTCTGGATCCTTCTCCAGACCGTTAGTGGAGCTCGCCCTCCGAGGCAGGCAGGGTTCAGCCCATCCAGCACGAGCCCTGGACCCAGGTTGGGGTCCACTTGCCCGTTCGGAGCCTGGCAGCAGCCCTCCGTCCTCCTGTGCCCCAAACCACCTGCACCCCACCATCAAGGTTTCCCAGGGGATTATTTGTACAGAGTCCCTCTAAGCCTCTTCCCCTGGTATAGGAGGACTTCTGTGTGTCCCATAGCTAACTTCTTTTAAAAAACAATTGTATTCTTTCTAGAATAGTTGTAGTTTGGCAGAAGCATGAACTTCAGAGAGCCGCCGTGGACCCACACGCAGTCTCTCCTGTTAGTGGCCTCTTAGGCTGGTATCAGCGTCTGTTCCAATGCTGTCGGTACTGATGCGTGATCAGGAATTGAAGTCCGTACGTCACTCCTATCTCCTTACTTTCTACCCAGCGTCCTCTCCCTGTTTCTGGACCCCAGGCAGGACCCCACAGCACACTGGCTGCCCGCCGCTGCATGTTCTCAGTCTTGAACTGGTTCTGGTCCAGGGGTTTGCATATCGTCCCTCGGGTGGGATTTGCTGCATTTTTCGCTGATGAGCCTGGGGGCGTGGATTGGGCAGAGAAGACCACAGAGGTACTTGTCATTCACACGGCACCTTATCAAGGTCCATCCATCATCCCGACTTTGACTTTGAGGCTGACCTTCACGGCCTGGCGGAGGAGGCACCCGTCAGGCCTCCCCGTCCACGCTGCCCCGGCTGGAAGAAGACCCCGTGAGCCAACGTGTGTAAGCACGGGCCGGTTCCGCTCTGCCCTCGAGGACAGACCATCAGGTTCCTCTCGGGCCTTCCCCGCCCAGTCTTCGAAGGAGTTCTTTCTCCACGGATTGCCGGGTGCTTGTCAGGAAATTATACGGGAAACCGAGGTCGGGGCAGGGCACCACGAGCCCTGTTCGGTGCTCGACCCTTCCAGCTGCCGCGCGGGGAAACGCCCGCGGGTGTGCCGGGCGCCGTCAGTACCCGCCCCGTAACGATTTCCACGAGGATGGGTCTGACCCGTGCGGAGGGTCAGTTTCCACCCCGAACCCACCCCACGCGGGTCACGGGCAGGCTCCCCGCCACCAGGCCATATCCAGCACCCCGTCCCCCCCACACGCGGACAGTGTCACAACGGCTAACACGGACGCCCTCCCGGCGGGGTTTCAAGCTGCTTCTGCACGGAGGACTTGCTCTCCCCTTGCCTCCCTTGGAAACCCGAGGCTGGGCTTGAGCCGGGCGGTGATTTCCGTGCTTCTCGTAGCAGCCTTGTTCAGCCTCACAGGTGTGCCCAGGGATGCACCTGGCGCCCCCTGGACGTGTGCACTGAGTCATCAAAGTCACCGTTTCTCTCTGGCATGAGGCGTTTTTCCCGGAATAGATGATTATCGTCATCTCTCCATTAATTCTTCAAATTAACTTCTTTAAGGCTTTTATGCTTCAAGAAGAGATTCAGAGTAAGATTCATGTAATATTCTCCATCAGCGTCATAACCGATGGCGCAAACTCTCAGGCGGGTTAGGACGGGCGGGGATGGCGGAGTCCAGTCAGGTGAGCTCCAGCACGGCGGGCGGAAGGCCCCAGGCAGACACCGCGCTGGAGCTCGGGGCACCTGGAAGAACCAGGCACAGAGGGGCCGAGGCTGGGATTCTGGGCAGAAAATGACCCCAGGCCAGCCTGGAGCTAAGACGACGGATCCCGAAATCCCACGGAGAGGACTGACGGGCCTCCCTCACTTGGACCCCGGAGCTCCCTAAAATTAGTGAAGAAATAGGAATTCGCATCAGGGTTTTAGGACGGATCGCCAGGTTCTGGCTTCTCGAGCCCCACGTGCTGGGGCAGCTTCCCTGGCCAGCACTGGGTCACCACAGGGCCTGCCCCGGGCCCCCCTGCTCTGGCTTGGAACAGGCCACCCCGCGGAGCAGGCAGACCGCAGCCCACTTCCTTGTGCTTCCCATCCACAAAGCCTCCCCAGCATTCGTGGCAATAAAACCGATCACAATGGAATCATTTGATATGTTTGTGACTCACAGATATCGTTCCCCAAGCCGCTGTTCTAAATTAGTAGTAGTTAAGCGCCCATTGATGGAAGCTTAGAATAAAGTGCTACCCATCGGCCCCACTGCAGCACGCGGTCCCCTTTCGGCGGAGCTGCCGTAAACTGCGTGCGTTTGGAATGGAGCCCGAAATATTTGGGGGACCTATTCACTCTTTCCCTTCCTGCAATGATATAATGATGTCTGTCACAAGAGCATTTTTGGGCCAACAAATCCTGATGTCACACACGGGCCTTCAAGAAGCCGGAGGGTTTTTTTCTTCTCCTTTCTTTTCTCAGAGTCTTTTCAGGCTAGAACACTGAAGTCTGGATTAGATGCAAACGGATTTTTTCAGACCTTCTCTGCGACAATGCAAGCTTGAAAGGAACATATTTGAAAGCTCAAACTGCTTCAGTTTTCTTGCAAAAAGGCTTAGGTCCCCCGAGTAGGCCAATTATAAATTACAGTGTAGGTGAGCGCTTTCTCTCCCATTCACCAGAGCGGATTCTGTGTTGTTAATGTTGCTATGCTGATACCTTGCAAGGGGAGAAAAGGCTTTTCCTATCTCATTAACATCACAGAGAGCCGACATGAAGTATGCCACGGGTGAGCGGAGAGTGGGCGGAGCTAACGCAGCCTCTACCCCTTCGAATAAGCACCAGCCTGAACTGCTCCTTCCCTCTGACCCTCCCGGGCGCTCTGCACTGACCTCCCTGGCACAAAGACGCCGCGGGCCAAGGTTCCGGCACCGTGACACTTAAGTCAGTTGGTGTGAAATTCTAGCGGTGCGCTCCGTGCCAAAGCCAGGCTTCCAGGCCCTAACCTTTTCCTCACCGAGCCCTGGGGCGCCACGAAGACTGCAAGCGGACCGGTGAGGAAGCGCCTGGCGGGGAACCCCCCCCCCCCAGGTCTTCGGAGGAAAACACTTGGATTTGCACCAGCATGAGGTCAAACCAATTTTCCTAACTTCTTTCCAAACACACACTCACACACACACGCTCTCTCTCTCTTTCTCTCTCTCTGGAAGACTATTTACTTCCACGAATTTAGAAATTCAGTCACGCACAGGCATTCCCCTCCCTGGGCTAGTGAGACTTAACGCTGCCACAGTTAGAAATGAGGTCCAGCTAGCTTTGTGGTTGACCTTGAAGGTTAAGGACGCATGACCTTCACCACGAGAACGTCAGCCAAAGCACATGCTTCCCTTGGGATGCCTGTTCATTGTCCGTGGCCGTCGGTGAGCAGAGGACGGTTGAAATAAACGTGGCAAGCATTCGTGGCTGCAATTCAAGCTTAAACGTTCTTTTCCAAAAATATCCACAGGTAATGACAACTCACAGAATTAAAAAAAAAAAAAAAACAAAAAAAAAAAACCGAAACAAACAAACAACCAAACCAGAAACTCACCACTGTCGTTTTTTTCCGGGTCCACGGTACTTAAAATGTAATTGTTTACATCATGTAATTAATTCTAAGATGTCGTCCCTCAGAAACCAGCAGGGTAAATACCGGCCTAAGAGCTCCCTGCAACTGTCCTATTAGGGCAGGAGAATTGTCTCGTCATGGCTATGCCCACAAATAGCAAATTGTTCTCCTCTGTTGAGGCCTGATTAATTAAATTAATTTAGAGACGTGGTCCCTTTACATTAAAATTAGCCTGTCCCATTAGAGATTTCTCTTCCATTCCCAGCCTCCGCAGCCTTGCTTCAGTTAGACTGCCCCCTGCAGCCCGCACACCCGCCCCCCTGCTGCCCCAGGTGATGCCCTTTCAAGGCACACGGAGAAGACACTGCCCTACACGCAACTGCGTTTCTTCTCTCAGGGTCACAGAATCGTCACTGTCCCTTGTCTCTGTGGCACAACTTCCAAACAGGGAAACATGTTTTTAATCCCTAGGTAATTCTGTCTCCTGGAATCTGCAGAGACTAAATTCTGCCCTCTGGAAGCTTACGTCTACGGAAAGTAAAGTTTTGCAGTATTAACTTTATTTTCTGTTTCTGCATGGGAGTCATTGGAAACTTTTGTAGCCAAAACCACGTTCTCCATGCGGGGAAGGGCTAGTAGTATCGTGAAGTTGTCCAACTCCCCAAATGCATTTCAAGGTAGACAGAGCCCCAAGAATGGTGAGTTTTTGAAAACGTTCTAAAAAATGAAAATTAAAATAAAGTTTTACAGAAAACCAGGGTGACATCAGTGAATAAAAGCTGAATTTTCTTAGCACAGATGTGTCGCCCTGAGCTGTGTGCTCTCACTGTTGGGACCAGTAGGAGGGTCAAGGCTATCATCAGCCCGGCTGGGGAGGGAGGATGGGGAAAAAAGGGACATTCTGCCACAAAAGCTCAACTTAAGAGTAATAGTCAAATATGGAGTCGGTGAAGGCTGGCTACAGTAAACTTGCCAAATTATTGCTGAAAAGACTTGCTAACATATTTTTAACACATTTTAAAATGCGTGGTTGAGGGATCAAAGAGGGAATTCCTTGGAGACCACAGACGACCGAGGAGAAATTCAGGGCTTGAAACGGCTTCTCACAGTGGCTGCAGGTCCTGCGCAGAGGCCACGGGGAGAAAAAGTCCGCTTTTGAGACGAAATGGCCACATGCACTTGCATCTGGAAAAAAATGTCACACTAACTCTGTGGTCTAAAATTCCAGCTGTGATTGTCTTTTTTAATTGTCCATTTGGTGGTGCTCTCATGAGAAGGAAATGAGGAATAAATGTGGACATAGTTCTGAGAAATAGGAATTCAAAACCAAATCCCTAAATATATTACAGAACCACTGTCCGTGAGCCACAGCCCACAGGAGTCTCATAAACCCAGACCCCCAGCAGGGCAGGTGCTGGAACTACTGGGGACAGAATATACAGTGAGTGTATTTGTTATGTTTAAGAGGAAAAATTGGGGATAAAAAGAAGCAATAAAAGGCTAATAAATGGGCCAGGTAAGCTACGAAAAAAATCAAACAAAGCTTACAAAATAGAATTCAAACAGAAACCTATTCATGGATCAAACAGTCATCAGCCAAAGCTGAAGACAGAATGAGCCAGAAGGTGGAGCCGATGCCACAGAAGGGGAAAAGATTAGACACTATGAAAGATGGGTTTGAAAACATCGAACACAGAGTGAGAAAGGCCGATAGGTGTCTGATCAGGGCTCCAGGCCGAGGTGCTCAGAAACGGGAGGGAGGCCAACATGTAACACACGTAGCTAAAAAATCTGAATTAGAAAGAGGCACTAGCACTCAGATCTGGGGGTCCCGTGGATTCTAAGCAGGATGTCAGAAGTCTGCATTTAACCATATTCTGATCAAACCAAGAGCCGCAGTTTGAAAAAAAGCTTTAAAAAGAAGCCCCAGAGAAAAGAAAGTTTGCTTACCTAGAAGTAATGACCTTGTAGCCAGCTGCTGGGTCATGGCAGGAAGAGCTGAATGCTGCCCGTGACATCAGATGGGAGAGAAACGTCCTGTCCTGCGTCTGTCTTTCAAGATCAAGGGCGCAATGATTGTTCAGAACGGTGAAAACTGAAATCCTTTCTCCCATCTGGTGCTCACAAGAGCAAACGCCAATGGATGAGCCCAGGAAGACAGAAAATAACTTCAGGAGGAGGACCTGCGTGGAAGGTGACCTTGTTAGTAAACAAAATGTCCATGTGCCTCTCTATCCAGGGACACATGCCTGGGTGGAATCCTCACAAAACTGAATGTGTGGCTCAGGAAATGAAGTGGTGTGAAAAACGCCAGCAACATCCGATGGAGGTAGCCAAAGGGGCTCCCCCTCCTTGCCCACTGCCTGCTCTGCACCTGTCCCCAGTGGGCGTTCTGTGCCACCCTGTGGGACAGTAGGTGAGCAGAGGGGTGTGACTCGTGCTGGGGCTGTCTGCTCCCCAGCCGTGGTGCCCACATGGCTCCCTAGGGTGTGGATGGAAATTGGGACCTTGCTGACCTCCCTCTTATACAGGAGCTTTCCTTAGCCTTCAGGTCCCTCCCACCTGCAACCCCTTCCACTCTGCAGCAGGACAGGAAGACACTGTTGTGTGCACATGCACGTACACATGTGTGCTCACACACGTACATATATAACATGTGCACACAAACAGGCAATCCTAACCATCGAAGGGGCAGGGTTTGGAGAGGGAAGACAGAGTGCTCAGAAGCTAGCCGGGGGAATGCCTATATAGATTAAGGTACAAGTGGCAGAATCAGGATGGGTGCAGAAGAGCCTGGGGAGAGGGCAGAGCAGGAGAGGAGGGGATGTGCAATCACCCAAAGCAGAAGGCTGTTTGCAAGTGAGGGCATTTCATGTGCTGCTGGCAGGTCAGAGAAGACAGGGCCTGAAAAGTGCCCACTGCATTTAGCAACATGCCCATTCCTGTGGATATTGGCTGAAGCACTTTCAAAAGTGAGTGAGTGCAAAAAAAAAAAAAAAAGGAATACAACATGAGCAAGTGAGGGAAGAAGAATGCAAGGCTGGTTCAACACTCAGAAACGAATCAGCACAATTCACTGTGTAAACAAACTAAATGGGTTAGCTGTGATCATCTCAATATATTAAGATTAAATTCAACACCCATTTTGGATAAAAAGTTCCTGTGTGCTAGGGGTGCGATGCAGCTTTTTTGGGAAAATGGTATCCTAAGATACTGCATCTAACATATGCTAAATCATTCCTCTCTGAGAATGAGGCAGCTCCCGTGACGTACTTTCTCTCTGCTTCCAGGAAACACCACCCCAGATGCTGCTGCTGGAGCAACAGGGCAAGCAGATAAATGATAAAAAGAAAAGACGTCCTACTGCAGAGCCCAAGATAGAACGCTCTTTATGTGAAGACAGCATGAGAGTCTGTAGAAAATCCTAAGGAATTGAAAAGCCATCAGTGATAATTAATAAATTCAGCAAGTTTAAAGGATATGAGGTCAAAGTGCAAAATTACCAATATTTCTATGTATTGGTAATAAACAATCAGAAATTGAACTTAAAATATTATTTACAGTAGCGTCCCAAAGCGTAAGATACTATTCAGTAAGTGTAACAAAATCTGTGCAGGACATATACACTGATAGCTCTGCAGCCTTGCTGGGAGAAATTAAGGAAACTGAGTAACTGTAGAAGGTGCCCATAAGATGACTCAGGGTCACAAGGGTCCGCTCCTCCCCAGTGGTCTACAGGTTCTGGAATCTCAGTCTCAATGCACAGTTTCTTTCTTTTATAAAAATTGAAAAGCTGACTCTCCCATTTCTGTGACAACGCAGAGGCCCGAGGCGGAAGCTGACCTGAAAAGGAAGAACCAAGTGAGAGGACTTGGACAGCGCCTGATTTCGGGACTTGCGGTAAAGCTCCCATCACTGAGACGGAGTTATACAGAGCGGAGATGGAAATATGGACCAGTGCACAGCGGAGACTGCAAGAAGCGGACGCTCAGGACCAGCTTATCTTCGGCAAAGGCACAGAGAGAATTCAGTGAGAGAAGCATGATCTTTTCGGAACGGTACTGCCGCAAGGGATGTCGTCCTAGAAATATGTAGTAATATGTCAAAATCCATCACATTTTATATAAATGCAATATATAACATATATATTATGTGGCTGATCTTTACCCCATTGTGCAAAAGTACACAAAGTGTTCAAAATGGATCATGAACCTAGTATAAAAGGTAAAACTGTCAATTTATAGAAAAAAATGGGACAAAATCTTAAAAACTTTAAAGGTAAGACAAAAATTTCTCAAATGAGACACAAAATTCACAAACTACAAAAGAAATGGTAAATTTCATCAGAATCAAAAACTTTTCCAAAGACACTGGAGAAAATTAAAAGACAATTTAAAGCCTATGAGAAAATACTTACAGAACAGCAGAAAGAACACTTACCTCTAGAACCATAAAGGGGTTCTTCCCCCGCGGTCGTATTGTCAAAGGCCAGCGGTGGCCTAGTGTCGCAGAGCCTGCATCGGCTTCCCGTCACCTCGTCACAGCCTCCTGCCGTGTTACGTCACCACGAGGAGGCCATGATAGTCCTAGTCCTTTGTGAATGACTTCTTGTTTCTCGTAAAGCGACTGGCCATCTGAAGCAGTCAGTGGGCAAAGATTGAGAGGAAAGTGCTGTGCTTAAAAACTAGAACAGAATGCCGTTGGTGTGAACAACACAGAGGCTAAAGGCGTCCATACCCTTGTCTCCATCCCGTGCGGTTAAACATCCAAGTATAACTTCGACTTCCCCAAAACTTAACAATTAACAACCGATGGTTGACCGAAGCCTTACCGAAGACACAGATGGTTCTATGCTATAGGCACTACATGCTGCATTTTACAGTAGAGGAAGCTAGAGAAAAGGATTCTTACCTCCGAATAGAGCAAAAAAAAAAAAAAATCCAATAAAAACACAGCTGGGTGATTTGCAGACCCCCACCCACATGAGAAAGGCGCGGGAGAAGGCGTCTGGCGTCCTCACACGTCGGCACAAGCCCAGCGCGGCCACCGGCTCACCAGCGCCGGCAGGCAGAGGGGGAAGAGGCGCGCCACGCCAGCGCCGGAGAGGACGGAGCAGCGGAGCGCACACTCCGGCGGTCAAGACGGTGCGGCCGTCCAGGAAAACCGCTCGGTCGCTTGTTATTACATGAAACACGTATTTCCGTCCGACGCAGAAACTTAACCAAGAGAAACGAAACCATTTGGCAGCAAAGCCCAATGGTCAACAAAGCAAGCGTTTGCCAACTGGGAAGGGGACCCAGAAGTGTCGGCCCAGCCGAGCCACAGCAGAGGGTTTGGAAATCGAGTGGAACCAGACCGGGTCGGTGCAGCACAGGGCACTGCGCGGGGAGGGAGCCGGCGGGACGGCATGGGCTGGCATCCCCGTGGCCCCGGGCAGGGAACCGGCCTTGTCAAGGTGGTGTGGCATGACCACCATTTACATTTGTGAAAACTCACCAAGTTTTATCCCTCAAGTTAGTGAATCTTGCTGTGTGCGGATTATCCCTGCACGCAGCTGACCACAGGAAGCTGCCCTCGCATCCAGAGACACGTGCGAAAGCCATCTGAGGAGCGAGGGCACGGCGGAAGTCCCCTCAACCGCCGGGGCAAAGGTGGGAGCAGAGGGGTGGCCTTGGGGACATGTGTGCACAGATGTGAGCCAGCTCCTCTCTGAGGTGACGGGGTCACAGCAGTGGACGTGAAGGGCGAGGCCTGCGACCGCCACGCCGTGCCTCCACCCAGCAAGGGGACTACGCCTTCGGCCCACCAGGGGCTTCTCAGGGGCCTCCCCTGGGCTGTGTCCCCTCAGTGTGTCTTCCTGCCCTTGAAACCTCTGTCCCACCTCCCAGTTCCTAGTTCCTTCCCCTCCACCCCGCCTGCACACCACAGCCCACGAGGTCTCCAGGAGAACTGTGCTCGGCCCTGAATCTCTTGCTAAAAGCCTCACAGTTCTCACTGTCCCGGCTCTGAGCTCCGGGTCTGGCTTCCAAGACCTGTGCCCTCTGCTCTCCACCGTATCTCCCTCCTGCTCACTTTGGTCATCCCCACACACTTTCCTGTCACCTAAAGTCCTGTCCACTTCTGAGCCTACAAACTCATGTCCCTGAGCTGCCGCACACATTCCTGTCATCATCAGGTCCTGTGCAAGCCTCACCGCTCCCAGGGATCTGTGCAATCATCTCCATCGCTTCCAAACCGGTGGCCTCTAATTATACTAATTTGCCACTTCCCGCGTATAAAAGCTCGTGATGTCAGACGTCATGCATTGCTGAGTCCATGACGTCCCACAAAACCCCTTCTCCGATCACCAGGGCGTTCCATAGCAGAGCAGACATGGTGAACTGGGCCCTCCAGAAACACTGGCTGAACCAGCGACTGGAGGGGTCACGCTGCTGTCGTGACCTTCCGAGGTGAATGGAGGGGCACGTAGCTGGGGGTGAGGACACATCTTGGACCTGCATCGTCTGAGGCCTGGGGACTGAGCACACGAGCACCAATGGCGAGTTCTGGGTGAGGCAGCTCTGGACGGGGCTCTGATGTCCTGCCTGTGCTCCCGGAGAAGTCGCGGGCCTGGACAGCGGCCAGTGTGTGACTGTCAGGCACTGTGTCTTAGGGTTGCTGGAGCCACAGGGATGGTCTTCCCCGAGCCTTGGTGAGGAGCTGCTCATTGTCCAGCTGGGGACACATGATCCCCACACGGAGGAGGCCTCGGAGGAGACCCTCAGGGGAAGAGGAGATGCCACTTCCCTGGACTGGATGCACCTGGTCTCCTCCTGTGAGGTGGCGGCAGGGGGCTTGCCAGGCAGGTGGACGGGAAGACCTCACCACCTGGGGAAGGCCCCGAGTGCAGGCTGGGGTCGGGGTCCTTGGCAGCAGCCAGGCCTCCTACCCGTGTCAGATTCCCCACTGTGTGCCTCTCATCAGCTGTCCCCAGGCCTTGAGTCAGATGCCGCGTGTGAGCCGCAGTCTGGCGCCATCCACACCGTGGGACGCTGGAGACGGGGTCTGTTCCTCCCGGACGCAGCTGAAGGGAAAAGGACAGCATCCACGCTCTGCGAGGCTGAGTGAGGTGACAGCTGAAATCCCACGGCAGCAGCGGGGGCCGGCAGAGAGCCACTACACCAGGGCCGTGGGCATCGGGGGACACAGTGTGGGGCTGTTCCGGGAGCCGCAGGAGACCTGCCACCGAGGGTATGTGAGGCCGTCCCCTCAAGTTCAGGAAACCGTGTCACGGAGAGGCAGGCAGTGGGGCCGCCCCCTTGAGATCGGCAGGAAACGGCTGCTGTCACGGCGAGGCAGGCTAATCTCTAGGCCCGAGGATGGCAGGGTGGGAAGTGGACCCAAACCATCAACATGTGGGCACGTAAAGGCCACCTCCGTTGAGTGTCCAAGTGGGGGAGAATGGGGATCTCTGGGAAGCCCACCCAGGAAGGCAGGGGCCACCGTACGCGGAAGCACGCTGAACAGTGGAGGCGGGTCTCAATTATTTGACCAACGGAATAAAGCCCCGTTAGGTGGGTGATCATGAGACTCTAGTGCGGTTCATCCCAGCCAAGGACCACGAAACTTACTCTGTGAGCACAGGAAACAGTTTCTGAAAATTGAAGCTTTTAGATTAGAAGAGCTTCTTTCCAGAAGCTGGATGCTAGCACCAAGACTGAAAGGGAGCCGATTTGGGGTCCACCGAGGAGTCCGCGTAGAAGAGTCTAGAAATTCTGGGGCTCTGAGTTATGTACCACAAGCACTCGGAGAACACCAGACAGCTCACACGGCGTGGATACCATTTCGCAGATTCATGATTCGGTTCAAACTTCTACAAAGGGTAAAATAAATCCTTCAAGGCTTAATGCTGTGCATTTCTTCTCGAGGCGGAAGAGCTCAGATGCCCGGGCAGACCGCTGATCCCAGGCTGGATCCGATTATAAACGGAGCAGACAGACAGCGGCTTCCACCACGGCACGTCACGCGAGCCACGCACGCACGGGGACATCGGGCGGCTGTCCTGGGTCAACCCCACAGCGACTCCATCCTCTTTGGCCGGGACTTTCACAGCAAACTGCGGGTCCGGCTTGTGGGAAGGACCCACTTGCCTCTCTGACAGCCGTCATGGGAGCAATCCCAGAACCTGGGATTTATAAATCCTGCGTGATGACAAAAGTTTCGCTGGGAAGACTATTTGCGGACATGGGCTGAGAGCTTCCCATCACGGAGATTCACTGCTAAATTATTATTTTCTGTAAGCTTTAGTGTTCCAGAAAGATTTTATCATAATGTAAAGTGCCTAATTCTGCAGTCGTCAGGAAGGCAATAACTTTTCATTAACTTCATTTTTCATTTTTATCTTTCTGGGAGTGTTGCAGAACATAGCATATGATTCTGAATGTCATGTAATAACAACTCTCTGAAATGATCTGTCCTTCCCTCCATTTGACACTAATATTTGGTACGTTAAGTTAAGCAGATCTACAATGTGGATCCACATCATTGTGCCTTGGGCGATAATAAGAGCTGTCAGTTTTACATTTCCTCTTTGAATTCATGTGGATAATGACTACTGGTTTTTTCTTATTAAAAAATATATGTAGTGCGAGCGTATATGAGAGACACACACAGAGACAGAGAGAGACACAGAGACAGAGAGAGACACAGAGACAGGGAGAAATGAGAGAAATGAATTTCAAAAAAGGGACAAAGCAGTATTTCCTATTTCTGATGTTTCGATGATCTAGATTTTGCTGAAGGGATTCAGAGTGGCTTCCGAATGAAAACGAAGTGACTTACTTTCACTTTAAAAATGAGTGGACCACGGAGAAGTGTCGCATTCACTGAAGTTGTATGAGGAATCCTTCCGCGACCCCGCGTGGTTGGGGCACGGCACGGCTCCCGCTGCGCTCCGCACCAGCCCGCCCCAAGGGAGGCCGGGCCTGTGACTCAGACGCTGACATGCTGACCGGGGCCCTCCTGTGACGGTGTCCCCCAACTCCGCAGGTCCCAGGGCACTTCCTTTGTCACCCTGGGGGACATTGGTCCCTGCTTTGTCAGTTACAGGTGTTTCTTAGCTGCCTGCTTCCTAAGAGGGTGTCAGAGCCTGAGATATAATGATTTATTGGAAATACGTATTTGGTCGTTCAGATCATCCAGATACACCTGATTTATCTGGTCCTCATCCAGTTCCTGGAAACGCTCCTGAGCCAGAAAGGGGTCAGGGATGTGTTAATGGAGGTGACTTTGGTCCCCACCCCAGGGCGGGGCTGGCTGCCAGGAGGACCAGGCTTGAGGTCAGAGGTTGGATGCTTCAGCCGAAAGCCGACCCTGGGGAGAGGCCGGAGGTGGACTCGGCCGAGGGCCGTGATTTCAGCAGCCCCGGCTCCGCAGCGAAGCCTCCGTAAACCCCCAGAGGTCAGCTTTGGGGTCCTTTCTGGAGACCTTCCACGCTGAGGGAACCAGAACTGTCCCTCGGGGCCGGCGCAGCTCCGCGGGGACGGAAACCCGGTGTCGGCGTCTCGGTCGCCCTGTCCTGTGTCGCCGCCCCTGAGGACCTGCAAGCAGGAGGCCGCGTCCCGGAGTCCTGGGCGCCGCTCTCGCCAGGGCCAGGAACCGGCGGGGGAGCTGGTCGGAAACTGCCGGGGGGAGCGCGGGGAGCGGCCGGGGCCTGTGCGGGGCGGCGGTGGGGGCGGGGCAGCCGCGGTGGGGGCGGGGCAGCCCTGGTGGACTCAGCCCTCGCCTGTGGGACTTCCAGGTACAGACCATCCCCCACAGCCCAGCGGAGCCCCCGGGCCCTGACACAGGCTGGGGAATCGGCAAGGCGAGTGGAGGAGACAGGAGGGTTCCGAGTTCGAGCCGTACCACTGTGGCTCACAGATCACGGGGCTGGGCTGGCGCACAGGGTGACCCCCGCCGCCAGCAGTCTGCAGGCGGGCCGGACCCCAGCCCACGCCGGGCCCACAACGGTGTCGGCCTGAAGCAGACTAACCCCAGAGCCGTCCGGCTGGCCGGGTCCACAGCCCGCGGGGCCCAGCACACACACCGCAGCCAGGGACGCGGCACCTGCAGACCCGAGCTCTGCGCGGCGCGGTTGGGAGCAGCTGAGCTCGTGGGCAGCAGCTGGTGTGGACGTGCCAGAGGACGGCCTGGGGGGCTGAGGGCGGTTGCACTGTCCCACTCCTGGTCTTCCTGGAGGCCAGGCCTCTCTGGACTCGGGACACCCACTGTGCTGCTGCAGCCCCACGGTCTCTGCCTGGCCAAGGCCCGCCGCCTGCTGACCTGCCGTGGGCACTGCTGGGCTTTGCGTCTCCTCCTGGCTGGTCAACCACCTCCACGTGCTCCCTGCCGGGGGATTCAGGAGGGCGGGGATGACAGGCTTGCCCTCCCGTCTTGAACCCAAAGTCCAAATGGTGTATTTTAACACTTAAGTGATGAGGATTAGGATTCTGGATGGGAATAAACCAGTTTCTCCAAAACGGACAAAACAAAACGGGAAGTGGTGTAGTCACAAACTGTGCATTTCCACACGCGGCACAGGGGACCTAGTCCTCAGCTCGCGGGCTGGGGGACAGGCTTCCTCACAGCACAGCAGAGGCACCTGCGGGAACTGGGGACCCCAGGGCCGGTGTCTGCTGACAGGCGAGCAGGGCCAGCAGGAGGGAGCATCTCACGCTCCACGCCTGACGCGCGTGTGCACGGATGGGGCCGCTCGCGGTCACGCTCTGTCACCCTCTGCCGTGGGGGAGGCCAGGCCGGGAGCTCACGCAGGCCAAGCATTCCCCGGCAGAGATCATTTCTTGGGGCCTCACCACGCCGCACAGTCTTGACTCACTCCCCAGCGGGGCAGAGTCCGAGCGGAGCCGTCCACGGGTCACTGACAGACAGACACGCTCTGCCCCCCGCCGAGCGACGGGCTCTGGGAGAAGTTCAGCATGTGCTGCCGCAGGCTCCACCCTTGTCCCGTGGCCAGGGATGGGGTGAAGGAAGGAAGGTCAGGTGCGCGGGCCGGTGCGCGGGAGGCCTGCCACAGCTCCATGTATCCCGGCGGTCAGCTGTCGCTGCCTGCGCGTCTGCTCCGCCCCCTCTGGGTCTCTCTCGGGCACACGAAACCCGTGGCCCCTCGTGACAGTGCCGCGGCCCCGTCCTCCCCGCGCAGCAGGAACGGAAGTGCAGCACGGGTCTCCGGTAGCGAGGCCGACATGTTTTCTATCACCGAAAACCATGGTCATGGGGGTGGACACGAACTTCGGCTTTGGACCGACCGGAAGGGGAGGGTGTCCAATACCCTCCCCCAGGAAACGCTGGGGCGGCCCACTGCGCCATGTCACGCTGGCTGTACGGGTCCCCGTAGCCAGGCCACGTCACCCCGTGACCCTGTGACCTGGGACGTGTCCTCACCCTCGGGAGCCTCGGCTCTGCGTGAATGCCAGGGCTCCGCAGTCACCCTGTGCACACTGTGACCGAGGTGGGAGGGGTCTGCGTGACGTCCGGGACCTCGAGCCACGCAGTGGGGACCATCATCCGTTCCATGAGGGCATTTCGGAGCACAGAGAGAAGGCCATACAGCATCCGTGTACACGTGTGAGCGTGTGTGTGTGCGTGCAAATATGTGTGTGAGTGTATGCGTGCAAGTGTGCACGAGAGCATGTGGGTGACTGTGCATGTGAGTGTGAGTGTGTGCGCATGCAACCATGTGCAAGAGCATGTGGGCATGTGCATGTGTGTGCAAAGTGTGTGTGTGTGAATGTGTGTACATGTGCCCCTGTGTGTGCGTGCAAGTGTGTGAGACCATGTGTGCATGCATGACTGTGTACTACCATGTGTGCATGCATGCATGTGTGTGAACACGTGTGCAAATGTGTGTGTGATCGTGTGCGTGTGTGCACGTGCGCCTGTGCACGTTGTATGTGTGGGTGTGTACACGTGCGTGTGCGTGTGTGTGCGTGTGTGTGCGCGTGGTTCCTCTATTTCAGCTGCAGTTTCTTCTCTATAGATTTTGAGGTTTTGCTTTAGTGCAGAGAGAGCACTAGGCATGATAAACCCTTTCGCAGGCAGAGAGAAATAAATACTTTCCACAAAGCCAGTCATGAAGTGTATTTTTCCCAAGGAGCTCCATTATTTTAAAAACAGTTGCTTTTTTTTTTTTTTTTCATTTTTATTTTAAGGGCCAGGCCAGCCAAGCTGCCGCATGGGGTCTCAGCCTGTGTGTGGCGGCCGTCCCCGGCCATCACTCATTTTCAGTGGGCGAGGGGGAGCCCTTGGCGCATCAGAGCCTCATCAAGCCAACCAGCCCTGACGCTCTTTAACGAGGAGATGGATGGTCAGTCGGCTCCCACGGAAAATGTCCTCCTGGCAAGTCCCCTGGCTTCCAGACTGCCTCTTCCTCTTGAATGGGAGCTGTGTGATCCCCTCATGTCCTTGGCGGTCACCATCTGGGGGCGGGTTCGCTGGGGGTGGGGGGGCGTGAGGCAGGACAGAGGACCCTCGTGTGGGATGTGAGCCCGCGGGAGCGTGCGGGCTGCTCCTCCTAAACGTGTCTCAGGCCCGGAACCCAGAGCGGCTCTGCCCACGTCACTGAGGAAAAGGGAAGGAATGAGCCCATCTCCGCTCAGGCTGTTCTTGTTTTTGGTAAATGTCCGCAAGACTGTGAAAGGGGCACAGCGACTTCCTAAAGAGAATACAGAGGAGCCCAGGCCCCTGCCGCGGAAGCTGATGAGGACGCTCACCTACAGGGTGTGTCGCTGGGGTGTCTGTAATAAGTCACCACAATGGGGGCTTCACACGATGCTTATTGTCTCGCAGCCCTGGAGGCCAAGAGTCCGAAATCAGCGGGGCCTCCGAAGAGTCCCTGGGAAGAGTTCTCCTGCCTTCTCCAGCTCCGGTGGCTCCGGGCTGGTGGTGGCCACGTCCCTCTGATGGCTCTGTCGTCTCCAGTGCCCCGGTGCACCTGCCCCCAGGCTTTCTGCTCCTTGTAAGGACATTAGTCATTGGATTCAGGGCCCACTGCAACCCAGAACCGTCTCACCTCAATTCCATCATCTGCAAAAACTGTGTTTTCAGGTAAGCTCGTGGGCACAGGCACTGGGCACGTCTCTCTGGGAGACGTGTTTTGGCCACTCTGCCGGCCTCCCCGAGTGTGCGTCTCCCCATGCAGTCTCCTGGGCCGATTCACACACACGCCTGTCCCTCCGGCCACACGGAGCGTCATGACTAGACTGGCCCCCAGACTAGACTAGACTAGCTTGGCCCCCAGACCCTGTGGGAAGTGCTTCCTTCCACTTTATCTCTGCCTCAACCTGGTATTTCCTCTTTCAAGCTGACCTCCGCCAGGATCTGTTGAGATCAGAGGCCTGGGCTCACATGCTCTGAGCTCGGTAATAGTAACAGGAGCTTCCGTAGCCAGACTATACTTTTTAACAAAGAAAACATGGCTCCATTCACCAGAACACGGCAGAATGAGGACCAGGGAGCGGTCAATGAGTGACCGAGGACGTGGCCGGCGTCTTGGTTTCTATCCATGTGATGCTGTTTATAGCCTCGGGGTTGAGAGGTACTGGCTTCATTCCTTTTGGTTCTCTTTATTTAAAAAGTACTTTATGGGGGCACCTGGCTGGCTCCCTCCGTGAAGCATTTGCCTTTGGCTCGGGTCATGACCCCAGGCTCCTGGGATCGAGCCCCACAACAGGCTTTCTGCTCAGCCGGGAGCCTGCTTCTCCTTCTGCCTCTGTCTCCCTGCTTGTGCTCGCTCTCTCTGTCAAAGAAAAAAATAAAACCTTTAAAAGAAAGTTTTTAAGAATAAAAAATAAAAAAATATTTTATTGGGGTGCCTGGGTGGCTCAGTCGGTTGAGCCCTGGACTCTTGGTTTGGCTCAGTGGTGATCTCAGGGTCGTGAGATCGAGCCCCGGGTCGGGCTTCTCTCTCTCCTTCTCCTTCTGCCCCTGCCCCAGTCGCATGTTCTCACACTTGCTCTGACTCTCCCAAGTAAAACAAAATCTTAAAATAAATACAACTACTTTGTCGTTTGGACGGACGGCTTCATGAGGAAGTGAGCGCTGCTCACTGCATGCACCTGCTCCTCTGGGGAGGGCTGGGCAGCTGCTCCCGGGGCGTAGGCTTCCCTGCAGGCTCCCTCCTCCTCACAAGACGGGCACCGCGGCCATTCCTGGGACCTCTGTGACCACCGTGAAACCAGAGCAACATGGAGCTTCTCACGGGGAATGTGCGCGGCCAGTGCAGGCGCATTCCCGACTCATCCTTCCCTCTTGGGCTGAGTATCCTACAGAGAGTGGCGAACAGGTTTTGGGCAGAGCAGGGAGTTGATCTCCAAAGTGGCAGCAGTGTGACAAATGCAAGGAAGCAAGGGCTTGTGTGACAAAGGCCGAGCCTTTCACCGCTGAACAGTGACGGTGAACAGAAGACACCAGCTTGCGAGGGGATGGAGCCCGGCTGTCCGGTCAAACATCATTTTGGGTGTTGCTGTGAAGCTGCTTTTAGACGTGACTAGCTTTGAAATCAGCAGATTTTGAGTGAAGTCGATTCTCCTCCTTACTGTGGTGGGCCACGTATAATCAGTTGTTGGCCGCAGGAGAAATGACCAGCCAGGAGGATTCTGCCCCTGCCCGAGTTCCAAGCCTCATGCCTTTTGGGATCCTGACTTAGGATTACAGCCCCAACTACTCCCTGGGTCTGAAGTCTGTCAGCCTGTCTCAGATTCCAGACTTGCTGGCCCCCCATGATTGTGCGGGTTAGTTCCTTAAGATAAAGATCCCCCCACCCCACACGCACACATCCCACTGGCTCTGTTTCTCTGGAAAACGTGGACTAACATCGTAACTCCAGGGACTCAGAGGTTGGAGAGCTGTTCCTGCCTCTCCATGGTCAGTGACCTCACCCTGGGCTTAGCCCACCAGAGAAACAGAAGCAGAAGCAGATTCCTAGAGGAGTGATCCCAACACTCCCGCAGACAGAGCGGGAGGAACTCAACGTTCAGAAGTGGTAAACTCGGCGTGCGTCTCACGGCTCCTGTATGGACAGCCCCTGCCCCGTGAAGCCAGAGGACGATTATAGCAGGAGTGCAAAGGGTGAAAAGGGCACACCTCTCGTTTATTTCTTCCTTACATTTTTAAAACAGGCTCTTTCAGTGAAAAGGGAATGTTTGAGGTTCCTGAAGGACGTGTTTAATGCTCTCACACTGATGGGGAGGAACAGAGCAGGAGTTGGCATCTCCATGCCCAGGGGAACAGAGAAGGGCCCCCCACCTCGGAAAGAGGGAAAAGGGCATTGTGGTGAGTGTCTTGGTGCAGGAGGACTTCCCTGTGTTGGAGGGTGGGGGCCCCACGGAGAGTAATACAGTCAACATGGAACACGGGTGAATAACGTCATTTTGGAACCAAGGCAAAGCTGAGCTGCCCTCTCGGCCAGAGGGATCACCCACCACATGTGGTTTGTCCTCAGGGTCCTGCTGTCTGTGCTCTGGTTTCTGTCAGAAGGTGACCTTCAACGGATGGCTGACCCCAAGCTGCTGGTGGGTCACCATTGGGGCTGTCACCTGTCTGGCCTTGGCACTCTGTAGAGCACCATCCAACTCCCTGCTCCCCAGCTGGGGCTTCTCAGCCATCCATCCCATCTACCCCTGCACCTGCTGTTGGTAAGAACCTTTGCAAGGGTCTCCTTGTTCTGTTGGCCCCACACACCTGGAGCTCCCTGAAGGCAGGTAGGGCGCCCGTCACCACACAGGCCGGCTGATAGGGCTGTACCCACGGTGTTCCAGGAGCATTTGTGGGATGGACAAATGCATGACTACCCAATGAGACACAGGAGGGACAGGTGAATTTTGGACATCATTCTTGGGACATTGACTCACTGTAAAAAGTACTTATCACAAGGTTGGAACTGGTTGTGGGATTTCTACTTTTCCTTGCAGTTTGGTTTCCCTTTTGATGGTGGAGAGATGAGACAGCGGATCTTTTGTTTTCTTCAGTTGAAGATGGTGTGCAAATAGGTTGGCTTGTCCTTTTGGGCTCTTCTTGATCTCGGGACCCTGCGGATTGCCCCAGAATGAGGATGTACACATGGTCTACATGGTTCTCAAGTAGCAACCTCCGTTTTGAGGGAGTGGATCAGCGGAGGGTTCGCTCTGCTGGATCCCATCTCCACCATCGTTAAATCACAGATGCCCGACTCTAGAGAATGCTTTTGGTCCGGTCTCCGTGCATGGTCTCGCTGCTCAGATAGAGACCATTGTTTAAAATCAGGCTGACCTCCTTTGCCTTAGAGAAAGACCTTGTTCTGGGGTGACTGGCTGGCTTAGTCGGTTAATCTTCCAACTCGGCTTCGGCTCGGGTCTTGGTCTCAGGGTCTTGAGGTTGAGTCTGGAGTTGAGCTCTGCACTGGGCGGGGAGTCTGCTTGGGATTCTCTCTCTGCCCCTCCCCCAACTCTTTCTTTAAAATAAATAAATAAATGGAACTTAAAAGGAGAAAGGAAAAGACCGCATTCATTCTCAAAATCAAACCTGTTCATAACTATGTATTACACAGGGGAGGCTCTGTGACTGCAAAGTTAACTCCAGAAAATAGTTGAGGAAGAGTCAACAGTGGTTTTCTTGCTACCTGAAGTGTCTGTTGTATTCCAAAGGCAAAGCCGTACTTTCCAGCCCGTGGTACATTGTGTTGCTCTACACGGATGTAGGGACAAAAAGAGTATTTTTGCAAAAAATTAATACAACTGAATTTCCATGGAAATAATTGATGATATAATGGAAATACCAACAATTAAAGAGAAAAGGGGGACACTGTCATTTTTTTAATGTGGCTGAAATCAAATCCTACATAAACCTTAAGGAGAACGGTGTCTTTCTAAATTGAATGCCACCCTGAAAACTTCTAAGTGTGGATGAAGAGACTGGTACCTCCAGCCAAGTCCGTACCAAACCCAGTGGAATGCTTCCCGCTCCTCCCTCCATTCAAACAACCACGTCCTCGTCAGAAAGTGCCGGAAAATTAGTCTGTCAGTTTTCTACTGTTTGCAAGTCTGCTTCTGATTTCCACTGAAGGTCAAAAGTGTCTTCTTGTAACAATTAGATCCTCAATTATTCACTTTAAAAAGTGTGCTGCGTGTTGAATTCCATGTGGTGACATGTAGGAGTTAGTCAGAAATTCTAGCTCAGGGACCTTAGTTCCATTATGTATTTTAATTAGTGGTGGGAAGGTTCTGCTTGATTTGGAGAAAAGGTGACAATTATCTTGTAGTATTTGGACTTAAGTTTGTCATAAATAACTACTTTGGGCAATGTAGTCATTTTTTCCTATTTACCAAACTTGGAGTATCACGTAGGGGAATTCTGCATTTATTTTTCGGTGGTGGGGACAGCCGTGTGTCCTCTAGGAGGTAGTGGGTGCCACCAGGCTCGTCTTGAGCTGCGTGGATTTTCCATGCACGGAGGGACGAGTGGTGACCCGCGTGGAGGTGATCAGGCTCCGCTATGGACTGTGGGGGCCCTTCCAGGTCCGCAGCGATGGCAGGAGGCATGCAACAAAATCAGCTGCTGAAATATCATGTCCAGACTTTGCATGACGTGGTCACAGATTTGTCCCATGGCATTCATTAAGGGATATCAAGATTTTCAAGCTCAAACCTGTGCTCACTAACTGCTGTCCTGGGCGACTCTGTAGAGGGGAGGAGAGTAGACAAGCACCCCGAGCTGGGAAGCTCTACACGCGATTCTGGGACAAGCAGCACGTCCTTAGAACCCTGTGCCTGGTCGTCGGCAAGAAGCAGAGGGGGGCCAGCTTGGCAATGATGCATCAACCACATCCAGGAAGAGGGGGAACTGCCAGGACGCCAGAAGCCCCAAGCTGCCAGTAGGGACACCTGCAGCGTGGAGGGTCAAGGCCACCAGCTCCCAGCCAACACCCGCTTTCCCATCGTGTGCGCGCCGTCGTGGAAGAGCACCGCCAGCTGAGGCGCTCCGAGCCCCGGCGAGCAGCGACGCCGTGAGCAAATGAATGTTACGGTTTCAGTCACTGAGATGCGAAGTGGCCGGAAACCTGTGGCACGAAGTGACTGAAACAGACGTTTTCTATTCGCAGAGCCCTTCCCGAAGCAGTCGTGCAGCCACTGATTCCTCTGGAAAGACAAGCTGGCAGGTATTCGGGATCCAAACTGTGAGACGCAGTCCCTGCCCCTGCGGACCTACACTCTGGTGGTGGGCCACAGGAGGACACAGGACTCACGCGATTAGTGACTGAATTTGTGAACCGAGCGTCTGCTTATCTTCTCTCTGCCTTTCGTGGGCCCCTCACCCTGCGTGCTTGAAGAAGAGGGTGCCTCGATTCCCATCCCCGCTCCCCACGGGTCTCAGGTCCCCAGATGTCTCCAGGACACCATGCTGGGCTGTAGGCCGGTGTGAGCCGCTCACACCGCACGCCCCGGTGGCCCACGAGGGATGGTCACGCAGGACAAAGCCTCTGGGTAAGTAAAGTCCTGAACCATCTCAGAAGGAAGCTTTCTGCGCAGTCTGAGCCCCTTCCTCTGCCTTCACCACGCCTGCCTCCGGGCGGCTGCCGTGGATCTGGAGCGATGCTCAGATGCACACAGCCGGCGGGCACTGCTCTGGGAGCCTTGGGCATCTGCAGGGGAGTGACAACAGGGTCAGCTCTGGGCTCCCACAGAGCCATCTTCCTGGCACTGCCCACCACAGCAGTCGACACCCGCCCCACCTGAGGTCAGCCTGGGGTGCGCCTCAGCCTCCCCCTTCTCTCACTGCCTCCCCACAGGCGTCCCAGTGGGTCCTGCCGGGTCTGCGCCCCCATCCCTGTCCACGACCATGACCACCACCCTTGTCCACCTGCACCTGTGCTTCCTGATCCACGGCGCCATGGGACCTGACCGCCCACCATGGGCACCCCACGTGACAGCCAATGGCACTTTTATTTCTGAACATAAATCCGACCGTGGAAGTCACCCATGGGGAAGGGCCGGCAGCCTCCTTTGTCTGCACACCGGTGCCCACACCCATCTCTGCCGTCCGGGGGCTGCTCTGCATGGCCGGCCTATCCAGTCCAGCCTGCCAGGCTCCTTGTCACTCGCCACCAGCCATTGTCTTCGCAGCGGAGAAGAGTCATTGGGAGTCATTGCTGACCATTTGCTGTGCTTCCTTTTGGCTTGCTGGGGACTTGGATGAAGGTTGGTCCTCCTGGATCGTGTATCCTTGCCTTGTCTGTCCAGGGAAGGTTCCCGCTTCCTGCCCCACACTTACTTGGGAAAGAGCAGAAGTGCTTATACGCAGCCCCTTGTGATGCAGAAACACCGAGCCCCTGTGTTTAGTGAGCTCGTGGTGACCTGACACTGCGCACAGCCGACTCCCCCGGGGCTCTCCACTGCAGGGGGCTGAAGGGCAAGGGACCAGGAATGATGGTCCAAGGTCAGAAACAGGCGCTGGGGTCCTGCAGGCTGTGGGCGCGGGGTGGGGCTTGCGCTCCTCTCCCCGGTAGGGTACCCCGCTCAACGCGGGCTGTCAGCGGTGACCTGCGCCACGTAGGTCAAGTCGCTGAACACCTGTGTGCGCCTCAGTTTCCCGCCAGGACACACGCACGGCCCTGCCTCCCTCGCTGGCGTGTGTGTTCACGCGCGTGTGTGTGGGTGGATGAGACAGACACGCTCGGCGGTCCGCAGCTCGGAGCTGTCCTCCGAAACACGGGGTCCTGCTCCTCCCCGAGGTGCTGGGCGCGGGGCGCGGAGACCGTCCCGCGCAGCAAAGACACGGCGGAGAACCAGGACCCACAGCGTCTGGCGGATCCTGCGGCGCTTGTCGTGGGATCCACGAGCGCGGGGAGCTCAGGGCAGACCCGCAGCTGCCCCCGCACCTTCGTCTGGGGGCCTTTCTGGGGGCTGCACCGGCTGGATCCGCCAGCGTCTTTCACTTTTCTCACAGATAAAGGGTTTTTGGCCCAGCAGCCTCCCCGTGACATTGCACTAGTAAATTCGCGTGACAGTCATGAAACGCTCCCATAATCAGTGACACGGGATGATTTTCCGCTCCTGACAAGGCCTCGCATTGAGTATGATAACAGTCGCTCTGTCTTCATCCGCCGCTGCGGTATAATATCAATCCGTTTGATGATGCGGCCAATGAAGCCCAACACTTCTGTATCAATCTTCATAGAGCGCTGCCTGTTGTCTAACAAAAAGCCTGAAATGAGATCATTCAATCACTTTCTGCCGGCCGGGCGGCTCTCCTGACGGAGCCGCAGCCCCTGCCGCCGTCGCACCTCGGCGCGGGGAGGGCAGGGAGCTAATTGCCATGGAAATACCTGGGCGCCGCGGGCCCGGGGCTAACTTACGAACCGCACATGGGAACAGAGAAGAAACAGGTTCCTCCGCAGCGGCTGGTCACAAATATAAAGAACCACGGGGGCGTGAGAAGGAGAAGGGGTGGTTCCCCTTCCTAATATTCTGCAAACGCGCTGGGCTGGGGCTCTGGCGGGTCTGCAAAGGGGTGTCTACTGTCCTACAGCATTTTCCAGAAATGTTAAAACGGGGAACCCACTTTTGTCTGGGGTGAACAACTACTCCCTGAACATCTGGAGTTTTCCCTAAATATGAAGATACAGATGCTTTATAACCCTAAAACAAGAAGAAAGACATCTTCATAAAATATGCAAGGGTGACATTGGAGAGGCAGAAAGCGTCAAAGATTCTGTTACTCACGTGTCTAAATCATCGTATGGTCGGGAGAGAGGAAGAAACCAGCCACTGTGACTCATTCCCCCCATCCCTACTCTATGGTGAGAAGTTTTAAACCCTGTGAGTTTCTGGGTCTTTAAAGAAGATAAACGCATGGGCAGGGCCTCATGCACCTCGAATCTCTTCCCCATAACCCTGGGGGGATGGCGCTGTGTTCCGAGCCGCGGACGGCAGCCCTAAGTCTGTAATGAAAGCCTCTGAGGTTACGTCTGCCTCTGTATTTTAAACCTGAAATCTTTTCAGCTTTTAGAATTAATTGAGAAACTTCCGTTTCTTATGAATGCAATAGCGTGCGTGCCTTAAGAGTGAAAGGCCAGGTCCTCGCTCGCTTGTGAGGAGAACATCCTGTGGACTCCAGTGCCCTTGACTAAGGTCATTCCACGCCCACACCTGTGAGATCTCCTCGCCGTTTTCACGCACACGTCATATTTCCACCTCGTGAGAGGAAGCGTATGATTGCGACCATTCTTCTGAATTACTCCGGGAATCCGTCGCGATGACATGGGATATTAAGAGACTTTGTCATTTTCAGGTGACGGCTTGTCCCTGCTGGCCAGGTGCCAAGGAGCATGTTAATTCTTTCCCTTAATACCAAACCTTTATGCTTTAAATACAGTCTCTCGGAAACCCGGGAAACAGATGTGCAGCAGTATAACACACACGGAGAGCCCGATCTGATATTATTCAGGTGGGCCGGTGGGAATTTCCGGGTGTCAGTTGTGCATAATAGGGCTTTTTTGAACATCTGTAGCTTAGGGTCTGACCCCTATTTGGCTTTTTATGCATTTGTTTTTCTCCTGCTTGTAAGCAGCACAGGAAAAACAATGTTCCAAATTGTTTCTTCCTGATTTAACTTGGGTGTAGTTTCTACAAACACACACACACACACACAAACGGTTCTTGGTGCAACATTAGAAAGACACAGAGTGATATTAAAGCACACAGAATTCATACCTGATGGGTATGAACGAACCATGAGAAAGTACAAGGATCCCTTTCCTGCTTCTGAGAAAAATTTGCCTTTCTGATGACCTTAGAACCAAAGCGCGTTATCAGTCTGTTAAGGTTTGTGAAGATAAGAGACAAGAGCTGTGCCCGCATTAACGAGGGATTCACAAAGCTCCCCTGGCCTCTGTAAAGGTGTGTGGGCGAAATCTGTGCCTCTCCTAAAGCACGAGTTCCCTCGGGTCTGTGTGGAGTGAGTCCTTCGAAAGCCTCATGGTCAGTTTTGTCACCGATTTTTTTCAATCATACAAATGCCACCAATTCAATTAAGCTCACAAGGTCCCTCCGCCTGGTTCTCCTGGGTAAATGGCCGGCCTCCGAGGGCAGGGGCGAGCCGGGGCTGTCCCTGTGAGATATGGTTCAATCAACAGCCAAAGTTTTACTTGTCAGTTTTGATATATCCGATAATAGCTGTGGGTTGTTTTGCAATGTCCAATGTTCTGTGAAGATGGGCTTTTCATATTCTTTATTGTTTTTTACTGACAAAATGTTGCCTGGACTTTTGCAGTTTTGTGAAATGGAACAACAGTAAAAACAATATGTAATTTAATCCTCATACACCTAAGCGGACGTCCCCATCCTCGTGGCGAGTTTGGTCTGGGTATAATGAGTTCCTGTTCATTGATCTGTCATAAGCAGGCTTGGTGATTGAACACGACCCCACAACCGAAACACTACAACTCATTCGGGTCCCCTCGGCCCCCCGCAAATCCGGATGCGACGTCGGGGGCAGGGCGGCCATCCATAATTATATTTCACTGCCTCTCGGAGTCGGGGCTGACAGAAAAAGAATAAAAATGGGTCCTTCCAAAATGTGCAAAGGCTGCTGTGGCTTTCACTTATCGGTGGAATCATGCATTTATACTGTGGGTGACTTGCTTCTGCCCTGGGGACCCGAATCTGATCCTTTCTCATTCTTTTCTTTTTTTTCCCTCTTCTGTTTTAGGCAAACACACAATCACAGGAAGTATTGTTACACTCATCAGCAAATCCCAGGACTTGGGAACCCAGGCCTCGCCATCCCTCCCCCAGGGCGTGCACACAGGGGTGCACATGGACACACGCATGTGCATACAGTGGTGCATAAACACGGTCCTGTGAGGCAGCATGACTGTGGACACGCAGATCTCCATGTGTGTGTCCACAGTCGTGCGCTCACGGTCCCTAACACACAGCGTCCCTCGTCTTGGCTCTCGGTAAGTGACAAGGACGTGTTGCTGGGACAATTTAAGGCGAAGGTTCCTCCAGGACACGTCCACGACTACAGTCCACGGACAGATGGTTTCTTCCCTGGGCAAGTTCCTCGGAGAGGCCTCACTAAGCTTTCTGTCCGCCACTTGCCGCAGCCGCTCACGGGTGCCAGCGGGAGCGTCCCAGCGCGCGCTTTCTCAGTCCGCGACCCCCGGCCGCTTCATCGTACCAGATTCTGGGCGTCCTCGGCTCCGTGCAAATCGGATGTTCTGTGGCATAAAGCGTGCCTCTGTGGAAGTGGGTTATGTTCAAAGACGTCCCCCAGATCGCGAGATGGGAACACACGTAGTTCCTCAAAGGACGAGCCCTGTCCTTAGAGACCCCACCCCTCGCACCTGGGGAGAAATACAGCATAACGCACAGAAGTAGCTCACGCGAGCGCCGTCTCTGTCTCGGGTCGGGAAGGGAGCATGGCTGCCGGCCGCCGGGACAGACAGCCTCCCGGAAAGGAGCCTACAGCTGAGGCTGCCCTGCACGCCGGCCCCCGAGAGGGCCTCCCACGTCCTGGAGGAAGCAGCGGAGCGGTGAGGGGAGGATCTGAGTCGGGCGCTGCCAGGCTCGGAGACGGGGCCGCGGACTCTCCTGGCTTTCTCCAAGAGCGAGTCGTCGTTAACACGTGTTTCCCCCGGAATCACCGCTCCACGGGCTCTGACGCCGCAGTGCTGGGGCATCATTTTGGAATCTGTGTCACGTGAGAAATGTTTTTGACATTTACCTTTTGCTCTCACGCTGTGTAGACATTGGTATCTGATTAATAACGCTGTGGTTAAAGGCATTTAACCCCGTGCCTGTCGTCTTGGGAGTAAGGCAGTGACATGAGGAGGTCAGGGGTCACTGCAGTAGGACAGAGGGGTGTTCGCATGGAGTGGGGGAGGAGAATCAAACAGAAAAGGGCTGTTATCCACCTTAAGAAGTGATTTTTCCAAGAAATACGTGAGAGAAGTATGGGAAGGAGGTGTATCTGCTCGTCAGCTTTCTGGGGCAGCAAGTCCGAAGTAAGCCTGTTCTGAGCGTGTCCGTGCTCTGGGATGTGAGGACGAGGCCGTCCTTTGCCGCGGGTCTCCCAGAAGCCACGAGTCCTGCCTCTGACTTGAAGACTGAGGTGGGAGACGGTGGCTGTGTGAGGACACCCTCCTGCGGGGCTGGAGGCTGCGGCGCCCGCGGCGAGGGCATGGTGCTGGCACGTGCAGGACTTACCCGTTACCCGCTCTGCAACCGTGGGCTTCTCTTGCCTCGATCCAGTCCACCTGCTCCGCAGACCCTACAGATCCCGGCCCACGGGACGCAGGCACGGAAACTCTGGACCCCCGACCCCCGCGCCTTGAGTCCCGTCTCCCTCTTCTCGCTCGGCAGCTCTGCCTTCTGAGCAGCCATCACTGACTTCCTATCCCACGCGACCCAAGCGTCTCTTCACTGTTTGCTTTAAGCCCACGCCCGATGCGTCCCATCCCAGAGTACCTCGCTCTTGCCAACTGGTAAAGTGGGTGCCAACAAGAGCAGTGAGACCAGGAGGAATCCAGCAACGGAGCCTCTAAGTGGTGGCATTGGGGCCACACGGAGGCCACTGGCTCCGAAGCACCATATTGAAAATAATCACACGTCAGAAGGGGGCATCGCCGGACCCCTGCACGTCAGGAACAGCCCCCTGGGGGCTCCCTCAGGACGGAGGCGGGTCCTGCAGGCAAGTGGAGCGCCCTGCTCGGTGCCCAGAGAGATGGTCCCCAGGGAGGGCGCCACAGAGCGGAGGGTGAGGAGGCTGAGCCCAGAGCTTGAGCGGGAGTGAGCGCCGGCGTCTCTGCTCCACCTCCGGGGCGATGGGCCGGCTTCTCAGGACCCTGAGGGCACCCAGAAGGTCTAGCCCAATCTTTACACAGGTTAATCTTGCCACGGGTTTCTGAAATGATTTCAGAGGCCCCGGAAGATGCTCCTGCAATAAGGTAGAGTAAAAAAGGGGACACTGCAGAGTTCCGTTGGGCGGGGGACCGGGCGAGGAAGGACCAGGTGGGAATATTTTCGGGGGGGGGGGAGGAGATATGGCCGTGGCGGAGGGTGGGGGATGGGAGCAGAAGGGAGGAGATGTCTCTGACACTGAGCATGGGCGCGGGAACGGGGTCAACGTGGGGGAGGAAGGCTGGGGAGAACGTCTCAGGGACACGTCTCTGTGGAGGGGTGGAGGAAGGGGGTAAAGCAGGTGGGAGGGGGGCAGGGCAAGGATGAAGGGCTCACTCCCGTGCAGTTTTGTCCTCCTTAGGTGTCTTCCGACCAGGTATGCATCTACTTTCCGACTCTGTCAGTTCCACACCTGCTGCAGGGTCGCTGGCCATGACCCCGCTGTCTAGAATGTTCTCCCCAGGCCTCCCCACAGCCCCTTCCTGTGTCTTGGTGCTCTCCTCGGTCTGGCACCTGTGAAGTCTGCACCGTGGGTCCAGGTCCACTGACCGCTTGTCCTGAGTCCCCGTCATTCCTTGTGGGACCCCCGTTTGCCACAGGGCAGCTGGATTTCAGGAACATGGCGTCTGGCGAGTCTACATTCGAGGAAGATCTTAGACTGTTTTCTGGATGAATTCCAGAGTGAGTGAATGGATGACGTCACATGGATGGGGGTGATGGGGGGCGGGGAAGCGGCAGCCGCCGGCAGGGATTGTGCACAGAACCGCTGTGTGCGGACCATGACGGCGAGGGGCGCAGAACTACGGTCCTGCGGGAATCGGCCGTGTCTGCCTGGGGCCCCCCCGGAGCCTCGGCGCAGGGGAGGGAGGGTGCTCCGGCCAAGATAGACAGCAGAGTTCAGGGGCGGAAGACTGGGGTACGCGGCGGCCGAGGTCTGGAGAGGGCAGAGCTACGCAGGGTGAGAAATCCGGGTCCTCCTCCTTCCTGCGTGTGGGCTCAGGTCCGCGAGGCCGGCCGGGCTTGCCCAGCGCAGGGGAAACGCCCCGTGTATCCAGCACAGCAGAAACTACTTGTTAATCACCTAAGACATTCAGTAAACACCCAGGAAAGGTCACATCTTAGCATTAACACGAGGCGGTGCCCAGAGCAAAGGACACGCTAGTAAATCCACAAGCAACTAATTGCCTAAGTAGAAACAAACTTGGCCATTCTTTAAAGCAAAGATTGGCAAACGGGAGTCCCCAGATGAAGGCTAAATCCAGCCCAGAACCTGGCTTTGCAAATTAGGCTTCATTGAAGTGCAGCAATGGCCACGTGGGCGCCTAGGGTCTGAAGCTGCTCTCGGCCACGGACACCGAAGTGTTTACCCCCTGACCTTTTCTAGGCAATGCCAGCTTTAAGGGAAGAAAACAAACCCCAGACACTCAAATCAAAACCCCCAGGATGTCCAGGATCCAAAGAAATCAGCAGCGATGTAAAGAAGCAGGAAACGTGATTTATAATCAGTAGGAAAAAATGCAATCCATGGAAATAGAGTCAAAACGAGAGAAATTATGGGGCCCACATGTAGAACAACGAATATAAACTTTGCCATTACATTCAAGGTTTTCAGTTAAAACACGGACAAATTCTAGAGAGAAAAGTAGACATGAAAAGGAACAAATGGAATTTTTAGAGCTGAGAAGTGTAATATATGAAATGAAAAATTGATCGCAGGATTGCAGAGGACTTGGTTTCAGGGAAGGCGAGCCTGGCCAGCTGGACGATGCAGCGGGAGGAGACAGCCACACTGATGTCCATTGCACGCGCTCGTGAGGCACACACGAGCAGACATCCAGTGACCGGGGGACGCTGGAGGCACGTAACCCAGGTGCACCCGGAACCACAGGGGACCAGGAGGGAGAGGAGGACGGAAAGCACACTGCAAGAAACCGTGGCTAAACATTTTCCAAATTTAATGACACAGATTACATACTCAAAAAATTCAGAAAACCTGGATAACTGTGTATTAGTTAAAGAAATTACATTTTTAACAGGAAAACTTCCGGTAAGGAACCACACTCGGCAGTTCATTTTCCGAGTGAGCCTTTACCCCAAAACGCACTAAGACAGCATGAGAGAAGGAAGCTGGAGATCAATGGACCCAGGCAACATGGGCAACCATCTTCGGCAACATCCAGGAAATCAACTTCAGACGGTACAGAAGGTAACATACCACGACAAAGTACAGTTTATCAGTGGAGTGAAAGACTGTTCTATCATTTAATATCAAATAACGTAATAAAGGAGAAAAACCGTATGGTCACCTCAGTAGGTGCAGAAAAAAACATTTGATGAAATTCAACATGCATTCACCATAAAAACTCTCACTGATCTAAGGATAGAAGCCAACTGCCTTAACTTGACAAAGAACATCTATGAAAACCCCACCACTGGCATCATAATTAATGGGTTACGACCGAATGCTTGCCCCTGACCTCAGAAACCATGTAAAGATCTGTTTTCACTACTCCTATTCAGCCCTGAACTGAAGGTTGTAGCAAATGCAATAAAGCATAAATAAATAAAATAAAATATGTGACCAAAAAATTAAATTTGTCTGCATAGAAGTGATCACTTATGAAAAAATTTCTAAGGAACCTACTAAAAAAAACCCCTAAAATCTAATAAACCTGATAAGCCAGTTTAGTAAGGTTGCTGAATATAAGGTCAATATACAAAAATCAATTGTACCTATGTGCCAGGAACCAAAAGTTGGAGAGTAGAATTAAAAATATTATCATCTATCATGCAAACTCTTCAGAGATGATTTAATAAATTCTGTTCAGGACCTATACACTAATGACTAGAAGACAAAGTGAGGCCTAACACTAAGCAAATAGAACAGGTCACTAAGAATCATAAATTCTCTCCCAACTGATTTGGAGAGGCTGTGAAATCGCCAGCATCCCAGTAGATGCTTTTGTAGAGATGGGTGTGTTGACTCTAACATTTATGTGGAAACGCAAAGAATATGTACAACAATCCTGAAGCCAAAGAGAATGTTTGCAGACCTACACTACCCAACGTCAGGACTTGCTGTTACATTGTAACAACTAAGACACTGAAACAGTGGCTTTGGGATAAACGCACAGACTGATGGGACACAAAGAATCCAGAAGCAGATTCACACACACCCGATCCAGTGATGTTTCTGAGAAGTGGCTGTAAGACAGTAGGAAAATGACCATTTTCCACATATGGTGCTGCTTGTTCATTTGACTAGAACAAAACTTTGAATGCTGTCTCATAGGATGAGATCTCAAGAATTAAATGAAAGTCAATTAAACATCTAATCATCGAATTTCTGACTGTAGAGCAACTAGAAGAAAATGCAGGAAATCTCTGAATCTTTAAGGAGGCAGAAGTTTCTACATAGAACCTGAAGCACAAGCTGTAAAAGAAAATCTCAGTACATTGGACCCAACACTGAAAACTTCTGTACTTGGAGAGATGCTCTTAAGAAAATAAAAACGCAAGGTACACATTGAGAGAAATACTTGAAAAACATATGCCTGACAAATGCTCTGTGTGCAGAATACAAACAGAACTCCCTCGACTTAAAATATTTTTATCAAAGCTTCACATAAATAAGGTAATTCTGGAGGCGTATGTGACAAGGGGAATGATGGGGGTTTGACCTGCTCACGGACATTGGGCGTGGTTCCCGCGTCCGTCAGAGCTGAGCTGAGATTTGAAGGAAGTGTGTGCCGGAGAAGCGGACGCTCACTGGTCCCAGGAACACAGGACACTGGACGCCAGGGCCTGCAGGGCGGGGCAGAAGCTGGAGAAGCTGTCAGTGCTGGCCATGGGGCCGCAGCCCTTGTGAGACCTTGCTTGGTGGCCGTGGTCGGTATAAGGAGATGACACCGTTTGCACCCTCAGCAGATGTTGGCTTTGCGGATGTGACATGAACCCGTTTGTGGTCTCGGAGGAGCTGTGTTGTGCTGTGAAGGGTGAGGGGCGGGGAACGGGGGAGGAACCCCATTAGAGGGGATTGCTTGGCCAGAAAGCAATGGTTTCTCCTGGAGTGACCCAGCATCGAGGGAATGAGGAGAATTCATGAGTAACCTGCAGGTAAAGCGGACAGCACTGGTGACGCGCTGATGAGGACGTGGTCTGCGAATACAGCTGGAACGCGCCGTCTGGGAGCAGAGAAGAGAGGAAATCAGAGCCCGACGTCCACACACACGTCCGAATGTCCTTTGAACTTCTGGGGCCAGGGGTAGGGTGCAGGGGCTGCCGGAGGGGAGGCAGCAGACGCCCCTGCGTGGACGGGGCTGGAATCCCAGCATCGCTAGGGAGGCAGCGGACCCGGGTCGAGAGCTGGGGTTGGCAGAGCACAGAACAGGACGGCTGGGAAGGGAAAGCCGCGCACCTGTGACGAGGCGACGGCAGGCACGTTGGCAAAGCGGACAGGAGTCCTGGACAGCTTTGAAGGGGCAGCAAAGAGACAAGAGTTTTTCCAGACGGAGGAGGCCACCAAAATGAACGCAAAAAGATGCTCCTGGACTTTGCCACATGAAGGGTCTTCCTGGTCTTCCAAAAATTGCTTCTGTGGAGCCGCAGTTCCCCAGGTTTGGTCCAGAGACGCTAGAGGTCCCAGAGACCTCCCAGGGGCCCAGCGTCCTGCCGACACGCCGCTGACCTTGCCTCTCTGCTCTCCCACAGGTGAGCTTGACTCGGAGAGTTCCGTGATGTATTTTGGTGGAGATTGGGCTGATGTTAATGGTTGTAATGTTTGTACACCTAATGGGGTCAACACTGGGACGACAACACAAAATCTCGGACAGAGGATCCATTCCAAGCGCAGGACACGCCGTGGGTTTTCGTGTGAGACAGCGACGGCGATGCTTTGGATCCGCATTCCAGCCAGTGTTCAGGAGACGAGCACGCGTGAGTTTTGGTGTGTTAGCAAAGAACAGCATGCACGAGTATCAGAAAAACTACTAAAATACACCTCCTTTCCCAACTGCTTGTGCGTGTGCAAATGCACTTTCTTCATATAGTTCAGCCAAATAACACTGAAGTCAGAAGACAAGATAAATGAAATCATACTTCATTTCCTTCTGGTGGGGAAAATCTCAGAATGGTGCCCTTTATGAGTTCACTTTTCCTGAGTTGTCGAAACAACATTTTCTCGTTATTGGAAATATAGAAGCTCCATAAAACTGAAAGGAAACAGAAAAAATATCGACAGTTGTATTATATTGACAAGTCCACTATCACCGTTTGAAAATTTGCTTTGTAGAGTCAGCTGTGCCGTGTATCGTTAGACCTTCTCTGCTCTTTTCCGTGTATTAGAGAATAAGCGTTGTCTCAGGCCATTAAGAAGTGTCATAAACATGTCCCCAATGTTTTGTAATAATTTTTCACAAGAGGACATGTAATTGATGTTATTATCACTGAAATGTTTTAATTTTGGATTTTTAAAAAATTACCAATCATGTTGAAGGGGCTGCCCATTGTCCACGTCTCACTCCTGGTTGTCTGAAAGCTCCAAATCCGTAGATGGCCCGATTCCGAAAGCCTCCTTCAGTTAAAGTTTCTTTTATTATTTGTGAGAATGAGGAGTTTTCATATATTTTACCTGCTATTATTTTCTACTTTAATCACGTTTATCTTTAAAATTACTAATTTTAAGTTGTTTTATTGATCTTGTCATATTGTAATAAAAATATTTTTTTAATTTTGAAGTTTTTATTTAAACGTGTATTTGCTTATTCGAGAGAGGAAGGTGTGTGAGAAAGCGGTGGGAAGGGCAGAGGCGAGGAAGCATGCGGATCTCCAGTGGACTCCGCGCTGAGTGGGGGGCTCGATGGGGCTCTGTCCCAGCACCCTGAGATCATGATCTGAGCGAAACCAAGTTGGATGCTTCACCCACCCACCACCCAGGAGCCCCTATAATGACTGTATTCTTTAGTTTCTTCTCTTTTCTTTCTTTCTTTCTTTTTTTTTTTTGTCCTATAATTGTTTTATAATCTGTTGAGTTGATTAGTTGTTACAAGTCCTAAAATAAGGACAGGGGAGTCTAGGTCTATCTGAAAAAGTGATTGTGGAGGCACTTGTGTTTCTTACGACATTTTGAAACTCCTGGTCAAACAGATGATTTATTGGAACGCACTGCGATTGTGCTAGAAATGTACTTTCCATTTATCGGAGTTACGCTGAAGAAATACTGCCAGCTCACGAGGAGTTTCCAGGATCATGTCGACTACCCCTCTTCCGGCCCCCAGGACAGGTGGTCAGGGACTGGGAGCGGGGCCGCGTCTGCACAGCACCAGGTAGAACGTTTCGGGTGGGCAGTGGTCCAGCGCAGCTAGGCCTCGAGGCCATGGCAGCAGCGGGTCGCAGCGAGGTGCATTCCTCAGGCCGGCTCCGTCGCCCTCAGCGGCGCAAATCCTGCGTCCTGGGCATGAGGACGGGGAGCAAGAGCGAGGACACAGAGTCGGTATTTCCAGGGCCCCAAAATACAGGCTTTTTTTTTTTTTCTTCCCTAATTTCATTACTGATGTTCCAAAATAAAATCTAAAGTTAAAAAAAAAAAGCCTAAAAAAAAAAAAACATGAAAGAGGTGAAAGCTGAAGTTAAAATCGTTTTGGAAAAGATTTTTCAAATTAACAAAAGTCTGGTAAACGACCGTCAACGTTTTCGAGTTCGTTTGTCAGACGGCGCGGGCCTTCTCGCTGTCCGACAAATCGGCACTTGGTGCTTCTACTAGAATATACTAAGGTACTGATGCTGCACGAAAGGAGTATTTTTCCCAGGGTCATTTCATTTTCGTTGAAGCAAAACCAAATAGTTCAAAATACACACACACACACGCATGCACGCACACACACACCCCGAATTAAAGGAAAATCCCTACTTTCAAGGAGCTTCCTACTTAGAGGTAAAGCTGTAAGAAATAAAGGCCCTCATAATAAAAGTTTTCACCCATATCTCCCACAATAGCTTAAGTTTCTAATTAGACCTTTTAAACATACAGTCAATGCAACCAGGATGTGAAATGTGTTTAAGCTAATGTTACAATTAGAACATTGGCATTTGCATTTACTGACTTTTTTGTGCTTAAATTTGTAATCTTAACTTTGCTTTAACCAGTTTTTATGTTTAATTTCTTCTCCATTTTTTGAAATAACAGGAAGAAACAGACAGTGCTTACTAGCGTTTGCATTTAAATAGCCTTGTGTGGGCTGTGGGTTACCACCTCATTGAGCTGAATAGACTGAGGAGGGGAAATGCTCACTTTAGTTGCTAGAACCTTGTACAGCTGGAGGTAGCTTCCTGCCAGGCTCCCTTCCCACGAGCAGGTTGGATTTTGTTGTGTTGCCTGGAAATTTACAACTGAAAAAACAGGGAGACTAAATTTCTAAAAAGTTCTGGATTTGACAGAAAGGGACCAGAAGGCAAATGCTGGAGTGGAAATATTAAAATAATATTTCTTCCTTCAATCAGAACGTATTTCTAAAGATGGGAGAGAACTGGTTCCGCTGTGGAGCTACTGGCGGAGACGAGCTGGGTCAGCGCCAGCCGTGTGCTCCCGGTGCAACTTGTGTTGCTAGGATTCAGCCGTCGACCAACCAGACGTGGGGGAACCCCCGCAGGCAAGGTCAGGCCGGGTCTAGCGTCAGGCGCTCTGTTCTCTGTACACACTGTATTTGTTACGGTTTGTTCCTCCTACACCCAGCAACATGGACCCTCGGTTGGGCAGGGGTGGGGGAGCTCCTGGATCAAACCCATCCTGTAGGAGGGTAGGTGGATGGGCAGATGTGCTGCCTCTGTTTATTCTCTTGTGGGGGGGGGCTCCATTTCCTCACAGCTGCTCCTTTCCTGTCCCACCCCCTGTTTTTTCTTCTGCGGCTAACTCTGCCTTCTGCCTGGCATTGCAGAGCCTAGGGGAAGGAGGAGCAGAGCCCATCCTAGCATGGACACTGACCCTCTAGGCCAGCCCCCAGCAGAACACTGTGACAGCCACCACTCACAGCCCTGGCCGTGCTCCGGCTCCCCCTGGCCTGAGTGCCCACCTGGGGTACACCACTCACTGCAGAACTGGGATGCACAGCCTCCATGGGCCGACCCCAGGCCTCGGAGACGAGATGCAGAGGGGAAGGAGCTGAGGAGGGAAGGTGGGGGGTGGGGGTGAGGACCTAGGGGCAGGTGGCTTGGAGCAGAGGGTGGGTGCCCCAAACGGAGCTTTAGGCAACTGGGCCACGTCCTCCAAAGCGGCCGCTGGTTTCCAAGTGTGTGAAACTCTGTTTCGCCGGGATCAGTCCCCGGGAAGATGCTGCTGGCTCCCATGCCACACGAGGGGCCCCAGTCCCGAGTCTCTTGACCCCGTGGGCTTCCTCCCACCACAATGTGTCCACACTGTTCTCCAGGTGACGATGTGAGCCTTTCCGCCTCCCGCTGTCCTGGGAGGCCTCAGCTGCGTCCTCCGTGATGGCTGGACAGGAGCCTGGGCCCCGTCCCGCCTGGCTCTCTGTGGTCACTGAGTGCTGGGCCTGGAGGGGTTCGCTGCACCTCTGGGACCCTCATATCCTGCGCTGGGGCGGAGTCAGCTCCTTCCCCGTAAGGAGGCCCTGCCGAGTCCCGGCGCTGGAGGGGCTTAATAAAGCATCGCCTGCCAAAGGTCAGAGCTTGCTTCCGACCACTGCTCCAGAAGCTCGCGCGGCGGGTCGGGCCTGCGGGAGAGCTCTGGACGCGCCTGCACGTGGTTCCACGAGAGCCAGTGGGCGGGGCGGGCGCGTGGACCCCGCCGGTGCCCCCTCGGCTGCAGACACTCCTCCTCCTGTGCGGAGAAGGCACAGCTCCACGGAGACGGCAGACGCTCCCCAGCAGAGGAGCCGGTTCCTGGGAAGGACTTAGTTCCTAACGGAGCACAGGGAGGTCCTTGCGAGGAGCAGAGGTGAGGGTCGGTTTCCTCATTGCAGGGGAAGCTTGAATACTGTTAAATTTCAGATTAGATATGAAGACCCCCGTTCTGTTACAGCGTCATACATGTGCGTACACAGACTACATCTGTATGCGTGTACCTAGAGACGCTCAATCATGTTCACAGTTTTTAGTGTTTTTAGTTTCTTAAAATGCAATTTCTGTGCATAGTTACACTGTCAGGACTACGCTTATACACATATATTTTTTTAAAAAAAGATTTTATTTATTTATTTGACAGACAAAGATCACAAGTAGGCAGAGAGAGAGAGAGAGGAGGAAGCAGGCTCCCTGCCCAGCAGAGAGCCCGATGCGGGGCTTGATCCCAGGACCCTGGGGCCATTACCTGAGCCGAAGGCAGAGGCCTTAACCCACTGAGCCACCCAGGCGCCCCATATACACAAAAATTTGATATTTTTATTTTTGTTGATTTCTTCACTTTAATTTTTATTTAATTGAGAGAGAGCGCGAGCACACACGCACAAGCAGGGGGAGCGGCAGAGGCAGAAGAAGAAGCAGGCTCCCTGCTAAGCGGGGGGCCTGATGCGGGATGGATCCCAGAACTACTGGATCACGACCCAAGTTTAAGGCAGCCGTTTAACCCACTGAGCCACCGAGGCGTCTGCTGATACTACTTTTTAAAATTAATGTGACATAATCACTTTTCCATACCACTACATAGTCTGTATAATCGTTGTTGGTTTTTTTTTTTTTCAGATTTTTTTTCAATTTATTTATTTTCAGAAAAACAGTATTCATTATTTTTTCACCATACCCAGTGCTCCATGCAAGCCGTGCCCTCTATAATACCCACCACCTGGTAACCCAACCTCCCATCCCCCCCCCGCCACTTCAAACCCCTCAGATTGTAAGATTAAATGCCATTTAATAGCTCTATCAGTGTCCAATTTTTGGATATTTAAGGTGATTGGCATTTGGGGCCATGTATTAATATAACATTAATCATGTATTAACGCCTCCAATGACCTCTTTATATTTTACATTTTGCTTGAAAAACTACCCTGTGTGTTAGACTCTGTGAATTACACTGAAGTGAAGAAATGCAAAGCAGGCAGTGATGTTCAATATGCAGGTGTCCAGCGGGGCGAGCGCAGCCTCTTCACGGGGGGAGCAGAGGTGGAAGATCTAGAGGTCGCAGTCGACCCCTCCCCCGCCTGTGAGCCCGGGGCTCGCCTTGGCCTTGAATTTCCCACTTGGAAAGAGAAGGTGCATGAGGAACAGGACTCAACATTTCCCAAATGTCGGTGTCAAACTGGGGACTTTACACATGTTTTCTTCGTTGATGATTGGAATATTTCACAGGTGAGAGAAACGGTGAAGGGCGGCAAGCCTACAGCACTGTGCTGGGCGGCCATGTGCTGGGCTGGACCTCACCCTGCTCCCCACAGGACCCCCCATGGAGGGGGATCAGACGTGGTTTCTCCCCAGTGTGGACATGAGCACATTTCAATCACGATTAAATGACTGCATTGTACTACTGAATTACTTGTATATACTGTTAATATGTATCTTAGGAAAAAAATCCACACTTCTTGTTGAAAATGTATCTTTCCTAGGTTTTTATTTCAATTAAGATGTCCACATGGCCCAAGACCAACTCTAGCGGAAATGGGGTCACCTGCTGCCTGGGGCCAGGTGGCTGGTGGTCACCAGGGGTCCGTACCCCACCCAGAGGCAAGAAGCTCTTGCCTAGTCAGGGCCAGCGGGGAAGGGCGTGTGCCCAAGAAGCCTCCGGCAGCCCCACAGGTTTGGGCGGAGCTCCGCCATGAGCAGGATGCTGACCACCCCAACGGCAAGACCTCTTACACCAAGAGGTGACTGATGGCTTTGAAGAGCCAGTGTCTGTGAGGACTTGGGGAGCGCCTTGGTGGTGTGCAGTCAGAGGAGTTTTGGACATCTTCATCCAGGTTAGAGTGGCCGGGCCTCAAGGGCTGATACTCACGTCTTCTTCTTTTCCTTTTAATCACCTGAACGCAGATTCAGAGACAGGCGTCCCGTGTGGTCACCGCAGTAACCAGGAGGCAGGTGCGTGTCCAGGCATCAGGTCCTCCCACGAGTGCCGCCGTCGGTCCTGGCCACCCCTTGCTTCTGAAAGCTCCTGCTGCCATAGGAAAATGCTACAATCTGATTTATTCATTTTCTTCTGGGGTCCTCAGTTGGTAAATGTGAAATAACATGAAAGGCATGTGAAGACACCTTACCCACTGTGGCAGAGCTCCAGTTAAATTATCCGTGGTATTGGGAACTCGCAGGTCGTTGACTATCCCAATTTAATTTGGGCAGTACAGGACATTTCTAATAATTAATACTGTAATAACACTTAATGATCTGCACTCATGCAATCTGAAAATCCAGCTAATGGTGCAGTTTTTAGTGATTGCACAAACAGCAAGTTTTAAATGTGTCACATGCTGCTACTTCAGCATCCCGGGCCATGCAGGAGACCCTGCCTGTGGGGCTCCCACTGACCCCGACCTGGAGCCTAGACACGGCCACGACACGTGATGGGCTTGGTCTCCAGGGAGGGGCTGTCTGCTCAGCATTGCATCTAAGGCAGGAGAACGGAGAGAGCATGGCTCCTCTTCCAGATGGGGGGCACATTTCAAAGCTATGAGGAAAGTCACTAGAGAGGGAACCAGGAGATTGGAAATAAGGAATGTGATTGTAGATTCTCTTCCACAAACTTCATTAGAAAGGAATTAATATTTTGGAGGCCTGCCCAGCAGATAGCGATGTCTTCATTACCTTGCTCTCTGCCGATCTTCCCCTTCCGTTCACACAGCACAACCCACCCTGGGCAGCTTTCTGCGGACGGGAACACCCAGGCCTTTTCTGGAAACTCTAACGTCCATCACTGTGTGTTTCGTGGAGGGCCGTGGTGTTGTTTTGTTCTCTTTTTAAAGATTTTATTTATTTATTTGACAGAGAGAGAGAGAGGTCACAAGTAGGCAGAGAGGCAGGCAGAGAGAGAGGGGGAAGCAGGCTCCCCGCCGAGCAGAGAGCCCGATGCGGGGCTGGATCCCAGGACCCTGAGACCATGACCTGATCCGAAGGCAGAGGCTTAACCCACTGAGCCACCCAGGCACTCCTCTGTCTTTCTCTTTTTAATGGGAAAGATGTTCTAATCTATGCCATCCATTATTTCCAGAAGAACAGAAAATGGCCTGAGTATTTACATACACAGCTAAAGTCCACTAAGCTACCAAAAGCGCATCTGTCTGGGTCTGCTTTCCAGGGTGCTTACCTCATTAATGCCCGCCTTTCAGGGACCCATCCACCATCATCCCGGGAAACACAGGCAGGAGACATACAAGAATGTCGGAGGAAAGCCCTCTTCGAACTCCAGACCCGTCCCAACCTCCGCTCCCTCCTTTCCCTTGTGACGCCCCAAGATGCGTGGGACCCGATCGCTCCCTCCTGCTCCTGGGGTGGGTCCCCGCCCGTCCACCGGCTGCCGGCGCGCACTACGGGCACGGATGCGCTCGCTCGTGAGTGTTTTAGAGCCTCGAGCATCTAAGATACTCATTCACCAATATCAGCGCTGCAAAAGTGCAGTGGAAGGGTTTTAAAATTCGTCGGAGTTTACGAGCTGCGCCAATGCAACAGGGAGACAACCCTCTCTTGTAGGAGCAGACTCGTGTTCCAGTTACTATTACAAGTTATTAGATTTCACTTTCCTGTCTTCCAAGGTACCTGCGCTGTAATGGAGGCGGATACCGTTCCTGCAGCGGGAACTTCTGCTCACTGAGGGCGAGAGCAGAGCCCACGGAAGGAGCCGGAGGAGCTCCAAGGAGCTTGATGCAGACGAGGCCTTCTGACTCGCCCAGCGGAGCAGGAGCGGACGCACTGAAGCTCTGATGTGGGATGCACCTGGTGGAAGAAGTTTTAACTCTTCTAGAAAGTTCTGCTCCTCTGTCAGGAGCCCCCTTTCTACCTCTCGGCCCTTTGTCCTCAGGCCTGCACATTCAACTTGTGTAAGAGGGAACATCTCATTACCAACGAGAACTAAATGAACTGCTTAGAAGAAGGAAGCCCCATTAAAGGAACATTAAAGGGGCTTCAGTACACACGAGCCTAGAAATTCAGTGCGAGGCCTCGACCCCGGGCCAACTTGCCCTCGGTTATCAGCCTTAGCCTTCAGGGTGCGTGCTATCCATCGGGCTTTCCAAAAAATTGCAAAAAAGTCAGGGGTAGGAATCTGCACGACCCTGCCGTGTGTCGGTGAGATGAGCCCATGTTACAGGAGGGTAAACCAAGTCCAGGGAGATGACGAGGGGCTGGTACAGACCCCAGGTGCAGTCATGTTCTCAGAGCGTCCTGCCCACTGGCCAGCGTTCACACCCCACCTGGGGACAGAGGACATTTCACGACCCTGAGATCATGACCTGCACGTAGGCTATTTTCTTCCTCTTCTTAAGGGTGATGTATCCATGGTGTTATTAGAAGAGAGCAGAAAATCTTCAGTAACTGTAAAATTTGAGGTCTGATATCAAAGTAATAATTTTCATCAGAAACAACATGGCCAGGATGGATTCTTTTTTGTTTTTATTTCCTTTCCTAAAAAATTCCTTTTTGTATTTTACCTCTTTCAAACATGCATTTGTGATTCTGAATACCAAAGGAAGGTATATTCATCAATAACTAAATATAAGTGGAAAATAAGAATTCTCAAAGGCCAGGGAAGCCAATGCACTAGCCGGCTAGTCAATGTGGCTTCTAAGGATGAAGAACATTTACTTCTGTAGGATAAATTATCGATACAGTCATGAATTCAATTGAGTTTTATTTGGATTAAAAGATGCTACTTGTCAACCTATTGATTTTACATGTGTGAATAAGACATTTCCATTTTATCTTAAGATTAAAATAAAAAGTTTCCAGTGCTTGCTAGAGTTCATTTATCTGGGGGAAATCTGCTTGTAAGTCCTCACCCACAGGGAGGAAGGTACAGGAAACTTCCAACTTTGCCACCGGGATCCAGTTAGAATGACTTCTTTCACCTAAGTTCATTTTTAAGCAACATTTCAAGAATTTTTTAAAATTATTTATTTATTTATTTATTTTTAATGTTCAGCATAACAGTATTCATTATTTTTGCACCACACCCAGTGCTCCATGCAATCTGTGCCCTCTCTAATACCCACCACCTGGTACCCCAACCTCCCACACCCCCGCCCCTTCAAACCCCTCAGATTGTTTTTCAGAGTCCATAGTCTCTCATGGTTCACCTCCCCTTCCAATTTCCCCCAACTCCCTTCTCCTCTCTAACTCCCCATGTCCTCCATGCTATTTGTTATGCTCCACAAATAAGTGAAACCATATGATAATTGACTCTCTCTGCTTGACTTATTTCACTCAGCATAATCTCTTCCAGTCCAGTCCATGTTGCTACAAAAGTTGGATATTCGTCCTTTCTGATGGAGGCATCATACTCCATAGTGTATATGGACCACATCTTCCTTATCCATTCGTCCGTTGAAGGGCATCTTGGTTCTTTCCATAGTTTGGCGACTGTGGCCATTGCTGCTATAAACATTGGGGTACAGATGGCCCTTCTTTTCACAACATCTGTATCTTTGGGGTAAATACCCAGGAGTGCAATGGCAGGGTCATAGGGAAGCTCTATTTTTTTTTTTAAGATTTTATTTACTTATTTGACAGAGAGAGAGATCACAAGGAGGCAGAGAGGCAGGCAGAGACAGAGAGAGGAGGAAGCAGGCTCCCCACTGAGCAGAGAGCCCGATGCGGGGCTCAATCCCAGGACCCTGGGATCACGACCTGAGCCGAAGGCAGAGGCCTTAACCCACTGAGCCACCCAGGCGCCCCGCATTTTAAGAATTTTTAATACAGTTGGTCTTGGTTGTACTACCCGGCCATGGAGCAAAGCTGCAGAACTTCAGATTTGTAAGACTGACGAATCCTTTGAGGAAATTTGGAGAATAACACTTCTTTTCTAAAAATGGCTTCCGTTCACATGAGGCCCCTTTTCTCTTGTCTTCAGATTTCTTTCAAGATTACATCAGAAAATTAGTAATTTCGGCTAAAACTAAATCGCAAGTGTAAGTTTTTGTAAATGAGGCTCTTTCAGTGGGCAATTTCAGAGCTCCTCTGCGGCACAGACTGAAGGACAGTGGTGTTTTCCCAGCATTTACCTGCTAAAACATAACGTCTTCGAACAAATGAAACATGCGTGATGTCAACATGATGACATCAGTGTGGTCAAGGGCACGGGCTGTAAGAAGTGGATGGTAACATAGACATCTTTCTTTCAACATAGACATCTTGTCCCGCATCCTCTACGGATAGACTTTCATGTGTTGTTTGCCAAGACGATGCAAACGTTTCATGTTATGATTTTGGTACACGTTCAGTGTAGAATTTATGTAAACAGACATCAGGGGCTGTAACTTAGCTGGGGAAGGCAGCCATGAGCCGTATTTTACCGATTTCAGTTACTTCTGGGCTCAGGCTGAGTTGCTAACGTACCGGGGCTCGGTATGTCTTGCCCAATACCTTTTCGAGCTTAGACACTTAAGGTCCGTGTGTGAGCCCCCGAGAGCCGCACCTGTGAGCGGGTCCGGACCCGTGACTGAGCGGGTGTGTGTTAAGCTGTGTGGGCAGGTTCATGCGCTGGGCGCTTGGACTTCACGCGAGGGTTAGGCATATTCACGGGGGCCTTCGTTTCTCGTGTCGTCCTAGGCTGGGGCCCGGTCCGCCTTCCTCACCCCGGGGCCCCCTCCCTTCCTCCTCTGCAGACAGGAGCAGTGACAGGGCTGTGTGAGCTGCACAGGAGACCGTGTGCCCTGCGCTTGGCAGTCCCTCGGTCAGTGTGCCTGGCTCCCGGGTGTCCGTTCCTCAGCCCGGCGGTCCACCGTGTTGGGTGAGGTCCTCCCCTCTGGGCTTCAGGCCCTGGGGGAGAAGGGGCACAGCAGCACGGTGGGGTTTGGGCATGTCCTGGGCTCGGGTGTTTGAGACCAATGAATCCTTGCTCGTCTGTCTCGGTCCCGTGGCTGTGGAGCCCCCTCCTGACTTCAGGACCCGCCTCCATCTTGTGCGAGAGGGAAGTTGTAGCACCTCCGTGAGTGGTAGACGAGAAAGAGAGACCTGCCTGGACTCCTGCCTCCATCCCTGGAAGCACTTTGCCTGTGGAAGGTGAGTCTAGGATCCCCAATCCTAAAGCTGATTAATCCGGACCGTCATTAAGCTCCCGTCCCTGACGAGGAAACCGAGGTCCATCAGAGCGAAGGCCGGAGCGGAGTTCCTCAACTTACAACAGGGTCTGTGACTGGGTCACAGCGGATCTTCGGGCACTAGGCTGCAGTCCCACTGGTGTGGGGGGCAGGAGGCTCCTCACGCTTCTCTCCGGACGCTTCCCTGCTGCCTCCTCGCCGTTGCGGGGAAGACGCGATCCTGTTTCTCCTCGCTGCCTGGGTCTGACGCGGTCACCGCATATTTCTCAGGAGGCGTCCCCTGTTGTGTGAGATGTAGCGCAGTTGCTACTGGGTCTGTGTCCTGGGCGGTCCTCGGCTGGAACACCTCGACACAACCCACGGCCAGGGGTTCCCGGCCCAGGAAGGGCCCGGCAGGGAGGGCTCGGCGGTGAACCCGCGACAGCTGTGACCAGCGGCGGAGGCCGGCGGCCGGGAGCAGCGGGCTGCGGGGAGCCCGCCCGTCCGTCTGTCCGCCCGTCCGCCCGTCCGCCGCTTCTTCCACAGGGTGCGGGACCTTTGCCTGCGCTCGGTCTTCCCTCTGAACCGGGCGGCTCTCGGAAGTGACGTTCCCATCAGTTCTGTTCTGCAGCTGCCTGGAGACTGATGAATCTGAGGCTGGTTTTCGTGGTCCTGGTTTTCCACAACAATCGCCACCACAACCGGGCGCGCCGGGCCGCTCGCAGCCTCGACAGGCTCGGATTAGGCTGCGTGGAGCCGGGTCATTTTTCATAACCCTGTTCCCCTGTCAGCGTGTCATAGCCAGTAAAGAGGTACTGGACCCGCACGCGCACATAAATCTTCCCTCCGCTGCGGCTCGCCGCGATTTAATGCCACTTTGCTTGGCCACCGTGCTCACGAGCTTAAAACACCTTCTGCTGGGGAAAGGCATACTTATTATGATTACGGGGGAGTGCGCGAGATTTCCCCCAGCTCGGGCTGACGGGCTGCCTGCACGTTGTCATTTATCATTGTACACTACATCTGTCAACCAGAGAAACAATTTCAATAAAAAATTTCTGCATGAAATTACTTCGCTCCAGAGCGAAACTGCTTCTGCCTTTTGTGTGTACGTTCTGCGTCTCCGTGCCGTTTTTGCTTTTCTCCTCCTCTTTTTTTTTTTTTTTAATTTTGGCTGTGAAAGGTACTTAATGTACCAAAAACAATTTGTACAGACATTATTTTACCAATTGAAAGTGTGTACGCCTTGCTGAGGTCCCCCTTATCTAACTGTTGCTAATACACTTTCATGCTGTGCTCCCGCGGCTTCATTTTACAGTTGAGGAGATCACCCGCTCCATGCTGTGCTGGAAATGGGACCCTCGTCACTCGGGTCCGCAGAGTGCCGTTAACATGGGAACGACGAGCAGCACAGGGTTCAGGCATTAAACCGTCTTCCTCGCTGCTAATACTTCTTGTCGCAAACTTCCCTTCTTGCATCTCCGGCGTCTCCAGGAAGAGAGTGTGAGCGGCAGAATCCCGCGTGTGCCCAGAAGGGCGGGACGCTGCGTGGCCAGGCGGACGGCCGGGCCTCCGATGTGGGGGCGTCTGGAGAGCCGCCGTCACGCAGCTGCGGGGTCCTCGTGCGGCCATCGGTCTGCTCGGCCGAGGAGGCAGGGATATCTCTGGGGTCCGCCGAGCAGCCCTCATTGTCCTTACCCGCGTTTGGTTTCTTGCGGGAGCCTGGCGACGGGGAGTGCGGGCAAGGCCTGCGGTCAGGAGAGCCGGCTGGGACAGTAATTGCTGTGAAATCACTCTCTGGACGGCTCGGGAGGGGGGGGGGACCAGCCGCGAAGGCCCTTGTTTTCCGGCCTGTCAGGTTTCTACCCAGCTATGGATTTGTTGTCATCGGCGCCTGATGATTCTGCTGACACCCCTGTCAGAAAATGAATTTCTCACTCCCCACTTGGTTGACTCCATTCCTAGGGTGTAACTCTGTCAAAAAATGCCACTCTCCTGCCTGCTGGCTCACGGGCTGGTGGCTCGCGGGCCTGCGGGAGCCGGCCTCCCTCGCTTGAGTCCAGCCGCACGGCCTCTCACAGGGACACAGCTCGGAAGGGGTGTCCCACCTGCTCTGCTAATTCAGTTAGTGTTAAAGTACCCCCCCCGCCACGCCGCCACCGCCGGCACCAGAATTCATGCCGGATGCGGAATATTTGTGCCAAAGGACACGGTGTCTTGATCAAAAGACGGCGTTGGGTGTAAACCACGTTTCTTGTGCTCCCGGAATGGGGTTTGAGTGAACACCCTGGCTTCACCCATAACAGCCAATTGACTCCTTACACAAAACCCCCAAAAATGTTGGGGTGGAGGAGTGGGACCAAGTCACAGTCAGTCCATGGGGAAGTCCAGGAAACACACGTAAAGTCACACCGTGTCCCCAAGCGTTTCCTTGGCTGGATGAGTGTTTCCTACACAGGAACAAAAATCCTCCTCTATATTCACGACGTGTTCCATGATCACTCCAGGAGCCAAGGGAGCTGCCGTCAAACAGACGTCCCGGAGCGACAGCAATGCTGAGTGTGAGCTTCAGGCTGGTCAGCAGGCAGACTCCCGAGGCACGTGAACGGGTCCGGGCCGGCCCGCGGGAGGTGCGCCGGAGGGAGGTGCTGTCGGCGTGCGCACAGAACCGGGGGTCCCGGCTTCGGGGACCACTGGCCCTCCGTTTCTGATTGTGCCTCTGTTACGCCACATCCTCCCAGCCCCAGTGTTCCTGCGGGTAAGGACGAGGACTGTCACGTGTGTACGTGAGTGTACTGGGATGAAAGTGCCCACATACCTGTCTTCAGAACGTGACCTTATTTGGAAATAGGGTCATTGCAGAGGTTAGAATGAGGTCGCAGTGGCCGGGATTCGGTCCTGATTCCATAACTGGTGAGAAGAAAAGACAGGGGACACGCACAGAGGACGGTCACAGGAAGATAGACGCAGAGATCACGGGGCTTCCTCCACAGGCACAGAGGGATGCTGGGATCCACCAGAGGTTGGGAGAGGCAAGGGGACTCTTCACTGGGCCTTCGGAGGTGGCCGGCCCTGCCCACACCGTGGGTGCAGGCTCGTGACTGCAGACTGCTTGTGTACGTCCCCGGCCTGTGGCCCTTCTGCGTCGTGGCAGAGGCGGGAAACTCACCCAAGGGCAAGGGGCAGCTCCTGGCCCAGAATCACTGGGTAGCTGGGTGGGTGGGCCACAGTTCATCTGCCCGTCTGTCCGTGCTGCACACTGAGCCACGTGGGAGGACATCGGCGGACGCTTAGGCCAGATGGCCGCGAGTGGCCCAGGATCACGTTTAGAATGCCCGGGACACCAGGACGGTGCCTTTGTACCAAAGATCCCACAGAAGGGCCCCTACATCCAGGTGCCTTTGGGGACGGAGGCCTTACACACAGGGCTGGCTGGCCCCTCCAGCTTGCTCCTGCGACCAGCGATCCTCCGTGTCAACGTGTCTGTGGATCATCCTGACACGTTCAACCTTCAACCATGGTTCTGACTCGGGATGTCTAGGGTCTAGACTGAGACTCTGCGTTTCTCAACAGTCCTCTGGGTGACCCTGGTATTTCCTCTCCATGAACCCCATTTAAAGTAGCAAGACTTTAGGCACTGTCATTCCCAAAATTGGTGCTCTGTGTCCAAAAGTCTGGATGGGTTCTAATTAGACATCTTACTCGTAAACCCCATCGAACAGCCAGAAATTTAAATATCAGATGACGTAAATTGGAGACAATCTTGTCCTCCATCTCTTACCTTCTTTCTCTCCAGAGGGACTTATGACAGCCTCTCACAGCTGTTGTCCCCAAAGATCTCCAGATGTTAACTACATTCTTCGTTCACTCATGATGCCTTCAGTAATGCAACAACTTTCCATGCAACAGACCCTGCATGGGTCCTGGGCAAGATTCTGTTTGGATGATACATAATGATCTATAGAATAGGATTGAATGATACATAAAATAGAGCCCTCAGATTGTGAACAAATATAACACAATTAAAAAAAATTAAATAGTGGCGAACACCTTGAACTAGAGTGTGTCCCAAGAATGTAGGACAAAATGTCCCCGTCTGGTCTTCGGGAAGGCACCCCAAAAGAAGTGACATTGGATGTTCTCCTGCAGATCTTCCCAAGACTAGCTCTTTCTTGTCATTCTTGTTAGTTCTTCACATGACTCCATCTGGAGCTTTCCATGGAACCCTGAAACCACTGGAGTCCAGTCCACAGCCGCACAGAGAGAAACCAGACCTTGGCACCATCCTGGCAGGTCGGGCCTGTGGACACCCATAGCTCAGGGCTACAGAAAGGGCTCAGCTTTCTGATTATTCTGGGAATCATGCTAACAAGCCTTGGGGCTGTTGCAGCACCGAACTCTCCGAGAACAATGTTTCTGATGCAGGAGCTGCTGGCGGATCTGAACCCAACTCCGGAGTCCAAGAACAGCGCCAAGTCTGAATGCAAAAAGTCAGCGCAGAAGTTGAGTTGTTGAACTTGACAACCTGAATCTGGTTGATGGCCATGTCCAGGAGTGTGCAGGCTGGTGTGCACCCACAGGGATCCCTGAGCTGGAGGTGGACATTGCCAACATTGACTGCGTTTGCCTGTTTGTGGAACAAACCTAGAACCTGGGGGGAATTAGACCCCCAAACCGTGTTTCTGCACCCAGCATTTCGGACGGCACATAACCAGTTTATGGAGATGAACGATGGTCAAAACCCCAGATTGAAACATCTGGGCTTAGAATTAGATGTGAGCAGGAGGGTAGAGCTTAGTAATGAGCCAACTTCCCTAGGGAGGCTCCCCTGACTGTTACTTCTCTGACTGGAATTAGTCTCAGAATCTAGAAGGTTCTAATACATAAACTGGCTCAGTTGTACCCAGACGCGCAGACATCACAGGCACAAGGCTTCAGCTTCTCTCTGTCAGTGATTCTGGTCTCTGCAAAGTCATTTTTCAGATAACATTTATCAATGCAGAATAATATATTTAAATGACCCAATTCCAGAGGGTCTGCTGGCCTGAATAGTCAATAGATTTTCTTTTACATTTTTTTCCTTAAAAATTATGAAAAAATACAGAAAAATATAAATAATAAGAAAGAAGATATAATCTAGTCCCTACCAACCAGAGCTACTGTTTAAATACTTTTATTTATTTATATATTCACCTCCAGTCTTTTTTTCCTCAAGAAAAATCACCCTATTGTTTTATAGAAATTATGCATGCATGCGATTATAAACAATTCAAATAAGGCATAACAGCATGTAAGTATAATAAGTTGCATAAAATTATAATCAGAAGTAACCTTCATCACCATTAGTGAGTATTGTTCCAAATATCTTTATGGTTGTTCACAGGTAGAAAGATGGCTGGTGATGATACTTCCATGAAAATAAGAGAATGCTACAGATATTGTAATGAAAGATAGTAGTTAATCTTGTTTGAATTTAAGTAAGTGGAAAACAAATAAAGGATATAGTGGAGATTCAAATAAATTTTTCTTTCTTACAAGAAAGGATTCCAGGTAATTAAGAACATAGGCTGGGAAATACAGTTATATATAGTAAAAGGAAACACGGGAGACTTTGTTAAGAAAGTAAAGATGTGGGGCTTCTGGGGGCCTCAGAGGGTTAATCCTCTGCCTTCGGCTCAGGTCATGGTCTCAGGGTCCTGGGATCGAGCCCCGCATTGGGTTCTCTGCTCAGTAGGAAGCCTGCTTCCCCCCGCCCTCTGCCTGCCTCTCTACCTACTTGTGATCTCTCTCTCTCTGTCAAATAAATAAATAAAATCTTATTTAATTTAAATAAATAAATCTTACTAATTATAAAAATCTTATTAATTTAATTTATTAAATTAATATATTTAATATATAATTATATTCCCTATATAATTCCCAGTGCCTATATTCCCAGTGCTGTACCTTAAAAAAAAAAAAAAAAGAAAAGAAAAAGAAAAGAAAAGAAAGATGTAATCCACCCCACCAGCTTTCCGCTCTGGGTTCAGCTTCACCCTGGCTGCGACTTCCGGTGGTTACATTGTATTACATTACGCAACATACCACGTTCTAGTAAAGTACCTTGTGTTAGGTGAGCTGATGCAGATTACATCCCACTTCCTCCTGTAACCATGTATTCCCTGAGTTAGTTTTTTTTTTTTAATAATTTTGCTTATTTATTTGCGAGAGAGAGCATGAGCAGGGGGGAGGGGCAGAGGGAGAAGCAGACTTCCCGCTGAGCAGGGAGCCCCACAGTCCCAGGAAGCTAAGATCATGACCTGAACCAAGAGCAGACACTTAACCAGCGGAGCCTCCCAGACACCCCTTCTGTTAGTTCTTGAGATAAACTGGCTCCAGGTTATTCTCAGTCCTTCCCACGGGCCTTTGCAGTCCTAGCATTGTAAGTGTTGAATTTGACTTTGGTGCCAGATCGACCCAACGTCCCTTCCCTCCAGCATACTCTCGGGTTCCTGCTCCTCCTTAGGGTTTGAGTGTCTGAGCTTGAACAGCATCCTGGCTTGGGGGACCATGTATGCTCGCTCTTCTCCCATAACTTAGAAACTGAGCGGCACCCCTGATGTTGCCTCTGAGCCAGCATTTCGTGGTTATCTTTTTGGGGGCATACGGTGCTCTCTGACTTCCCTTGACCTTCAGTGGCTTAACCAAGTTGTGTCCACTAACTACAGGTTGTTTTCATCTTTTCATAGAACGTGGTGTGTGCTCTCTTAACCCAGAACATTTTTTCCCTTCAGTTCATGAAAAGAAAAATGTCTTATATCAATTAAATTTTAAAAATTATATATAATATATATCTTATCATAATCAGTACATAATTAAATATTATTGTATTAATTACATGTTTATATATAATATTAATTGTTTAATTAATTATATTATTTTAGTATATGCAATATAATATATAATATATAAATACATTATATAGTTATATATGACCTATAATAATTAATGTAGAATTGCAATTATATATTAATTATATAGTTATGATACATATAATTTATATATGATTTATATATACATATAAATTTATATATTATTTCTTCTACAGGAAATACACACATATATATATATATATATATATATATATATATATTTAGATGTTTGACAGTTTTAAAGACTGATAACAAAACAACAGCAGCCCCCAGTCCCGGCTCCCCTCTAGCCTGGTTATGCCTATCAAGGGGGATGGGTTGGGAGAGGGTATGTGGGCCCAGTATGCACCACTGCATGCCTTTGTAAATAAAGTTTTATAGAAACATTCTTCTGTTATGTATTATATATATATAATATATATATTGTATATATATATTCTGTTTCTATTACATTTTGTTATGGAAACATTCTTCTTGGTATCAGCAATGGCTGCTTTTATGCTCTATGGCCAGGAGTGACTATTTTCACAAAGTCTAAAATATGTCCTGTTTCCCTCTTCACAGAAAAGATTTTCCCACCTCCCATGTAGAGGAAATCACCTCCAAATACAGTGGCTGTTCCCTCTGGTTTTTACCTCTTTGTACTTAGATAATTATGAAGGAAGAAATCCAATTCTCTTAAAACTCTGCATAAACACAACAGCTAGTACTTCTTCTCTTCATCCTCCAAGCACATTTCTGTGGTAGTTTTTGTTAAATAAAAATTGATAGAAACATAATGTGGTTTTCTGTGTTTGCTCACTATTGAGTCACCTGGTACTGCCCTTTTTCTGTACAAATATCTCATATTCCTGGAATTAATAGTTGTCTTTTTGTCAGTTTTCTTTTCTTTTCTTTCTTTTTTTTTTTAAAGATTATTTATTTTTTTATTTGACAGAGATCACAAGTAGGCAGAGAGGCAGGCAGACAGAGAGAAAGGAGGAAGCAGGATCCCTGCTGAGCAGAGAGCCCAGATGGGGGGCTCGATCCCAGACCCTGAGATGATGACTGAGCCAAAGGCAGAGGCTTAACCCACTGAGCCACCCCGGCACCCCATCAGCTTACTTTTCTATGTCCTCAATGATAAATTCAGTCCCAACGTTCTGATGCACTGTGTGTTTTCTCAGGGTGGTCACATGCATGGCATTTTGTCATTAATAAAAACATTAAAAAACATTGGGGGGTAGTATTTATGCTTCAGAAGACTTCCGACCTCTGACCTCCTACATCTGGACTGTTGAGCCATGCATTGCTAACCTCCAAATTCTGGAACTTTCTTGCCAATTTTGTTGACAATTCTCAATGCCTCTGCTGGTTAAAACCCCTACTTCTTGGCTATCATGTCGTCCTTCTGTGGTATACTCCAAATGTGCATAGGGGTTAAGTTTCTTGAACCCTTATCCTATGTTCCTATCTGAGCTGGGTATAAAATTTTAGGCTATAAGTTCATTCGTTTTCTTTCTTTCTTTTCTTTCTTTTTCTTTTATTTTCTTTTTCCTTTCCTTTCCTTTCTTTTCCTTTCCTTTCCTTTCTTTCCTTTCTTTTTCTCTTTTCTTTCTTTTTGAGAAGTTTGTAGGATTGCTCCACATTATTTTGGCTTCTTCTGTTTCTTTGGAGAAAGTCGATGTCCTTCTAACACCTCATCCTTCCCCTCTAGACATTTCAGCATTCTCTCTTTATCCCTGAATGATAAGACACTTTGAGATGACAATCTTGGATGTGTACATTTGCAATTAATTTTCCTGAGTAACTGATGTGCCCATGTGATCCCTTTAGTTCTATGAGTTTTTTTCTTTACTTTTTTTATTTGATAATTTCCATTATTTCTTTGTTCATTCTCTCTTGATTTTAAAAACTACAACTTTTGTGTTGTTAACGAACATGTAAGCTATGACTTTCATCATACACTTTTAGGACATTGGGTGGGAGGTTGCTTGATGACATGGGTGGGGTTGGTACGTGTGTTCTCGGAGCAGCATCTGTTTCCCCAAGCTTCCAGTGTTCAAATATCATTGCAAACTCCCCACATTCAGGTTTTCTGCATGACTTGACTCAAGGGGTTCCTTACAGCACAGCAGCTGGGAGTTTTCTGCATTCCGGGTGTCTTGCCATGGGTCCCAGGCCCTGACTTCCTGCTGCAGTCCTGTTTCCGTCCACTTGCTGGGCATGTTCATAATAAAAAAAAAAAGACCAGAAGAGTGAAAGACATGCTCAGCTGGCATGGGCCTAGGGAAAGCAGTCCCATAGAGGAATTGACTCTTTTCCTAATTACTATGAAAATATTCAATCTAGAGCAACACAATTTCCTTAAAAACTCAAGATGAACATTAATATATTCTGTGTTATTTTATTTTCAAAAAACATTTTTATTTCTATTTTCTTAACTTCTGCTCAAAACAGCTGAATGAAACTAGTTTACAAGTCGGCAGTGTTTTAATTGTGTTGTTTTCATTCAGTTATGCTGCTCTTTTGCTTTCAGTAATTAATTAAGTTTCATTTATTTTTTCCTTTTTATCATTAAGTGCATCTGTGTTTGGAGAGATGGAAGATGAAATGAAGGAGGACAGGAGGCAGACAACTCTTCTGGCCTCACACACGCCTGTATTATCCTTGTTTTACCCTTGGTTGGTTGTACTGAGAGGTGGGTCCCTGCCAGTTAAACCACCATGCCCAAAATATATTAATCCATAATGTTTGGTTAATTTAGAAGGAAGATTCTAATTTTGTCCCACTGAGCTCTACCCTCAGCTCAGACTTGCTATAAATATGTATAAAACTGTACTTGGAAATCAACAAAATGGATGTTTCTTTAGTCTATGTTGTGTAAGATTGGTTGTTCTACCTGGAATAATACAAAGAGTGTCCAATAAGTATCATATGCTCAGAAATGGAAGGGAAAGTGTTACCAGAATGTTCTGGTTCTGGAGGGTGTGCTTCCTACTTGAGGGTTCACCCAAAAGGTAAACTGCAGCATAAGAATGGACAGATGTGTGAACAGACATGACTTCAGGGGCGGGAAATGACTTCAGAGACACCGCCTGCAGGAGGAAGTCTCCATCGTTCCATCCAGATGATGAGCCATTATCTTTAAAAAGGGGCAAGGCTCATGACATGGGACACATTTAGAAACTGAACAAGGTCAGGAGAGTTTTTCTCCTAACCTCTTACTGAGGTATAATGCACACACTGCACAATTCACTCTTTGGCCTTCACAATTTAGTTTTGTATACATGGAACCATGCAGGGTATACAGTTCATTATGCGGATTCCTTCTGTTGGTACAGTTGTTTTGAGAGTTCATCTACAGGGTACGTCTGTGAAGAGACCATTTATTTCCAGGGCTGAGCTGTCTTCCATGATACGGTTTACGGTACCTTGTTCACTTTGTCAGCTGTGGACATGCTGGGTTTGGAGCCACCATAAGGATTAACACAATACTCTCCCCATGGACCTTGCTTTACTTCCTCTAGGTAAACAAGAGGAATGGCAATGTGTGGTAAATAAATGTTACACTTTGAAGAAAATGCCAGCTTCTTTTTTTTTCAAGGTAGATTAAATAATAATTTTAATGTGTGAAATATAAAACCTAAAATTTCATGTAATAAATTATATTCAAGCATAATCATATCAAAATTTTGTCCTTAGTTCTATTTTAGGATATTACTTTTTTTATCATTTTTTAAAAATTTATTTTTTATTTATTTTCAGCATAACAGTATTCATTATTTTTGCACCACACCCAGTGCTCCATGCAATCTGTGCCCTCTATAATACCCACCACCTGGTACCCCGACATCCCACCCCCCGCCTCTTCAAACCCCTCAGATTGTTTTTCAGAGTCCATAGTCTCTGATGGTTCACCTCCCTTTCCAATTTCCCGCAACTTCCTTCTCCTCTCTAACTCCCCATGTCCTCCATGCTATTTGTTATGCTCCACAAATAGGTGAAACCCTATGATCATTGACTCTCTCTGCTTGACTTATTTCACTCAGCATAATCTCTTCCAGTCCCGTCCATGTTGCTACAAAAGTTGGGTATTCGTCCTTTCTGATGGAGGCATAATACTCCATAGTGTATATGGACCACATCTTCTTGTATGGAATCAGAAGAGACCCCAAATCACTAAGGAAATGTTGAAAAACAAAAATAAAACTGGAGGCATCACGCTACCTGATTTCAAGCTTTACTACAAAGCTGTGATCACCAAGACAGCATGGTACTGGCATAAAAACAGACACATAGACCAGTGGAACAGAGTAGAGAGCCCATATATGGACCCTCAACTCTATGGGCAAATAATCTTTGACAAAACAGGAAAAAATATACAGTGGAAAAAAGACAGTCTCTTCAATAAATGGTGCTGGGAAAACTGGGCAGCTATATGTAGAAGAATGAAACTCGACCATTCTCTTACACCGTACACAAAGATAAACTCAAAATGGATAAAAGACCTCAACGTGAGACAGGACTCCATCAGAATCTTAGAGGAGAACATAGGCAGTAATCTCTTCGATATCAGCCACAGCAACTTCTTTCAAGATATGACTCCAAAGGCAAAGGGAACAAACTTTAGGGACTTCATCAAAATCAAAATCTTCTGCACAGCAAAGGAAACATTCAAGAGAACAAAGAGGCAACCCATGGAATGGGAGAAGATATTTGCAAATGACAGTACAGACAAAAGGTTGATATCCAGGATCTATAAAGAACTCCTCGAACTCAACACACACAAAACAGACATGTGTTTTATCATGATATCATGACATATCAAAAAATGGGCAGAAGATATGAACAGACACTTCTCCAATCAAGACATACAAATGGCTATCAGACACATGAAAAAATGTTCATCATCACTAGCCGTCAGGGAGATTCAAATTAAAACCACATTGAGATATCACCTTACACCACTTAGAATGGCCAAAATTAGCAAGACAGGAAACAACATGTGTTGGAGGGAATGGGAAGAAAGGGGAACCCTCTTACACTGTTGGTGGGAATGCAAGTTGGTGCAGCCTCTTTGGAGAACAGTGTGGAGATTCCTCAAGAAATTAAAAATAGAACTTTCCTATGACCCTGCAATTGCACTCCTGGGTATTTACCCCAAAGACACAGATGTCGTGAAAAGAAGGGCCATCTGTACCCCAATGTTTATAGCAGCAATGGCCACGGTCGCCAAACTGTGGAAAGAACCAAGATGCCCTTCAACGGATGAATGGATAAGGAAGATGTGGTCCATATACACTTTTTTAAACATATTAATGTACTTTACCTTTTAGGAAAATTTTAGGTTTACGGAAAAATCAAGGAGAAACTCCAGAGAATTCCCATCTACTCCGTCTCCTCCCCCACAGTTTTCTGTGTTATTTAACATCATGAGTTGTTGTGTATTTGTTATGATTGATGAATCAATGTAGGTAATTATTATTTACTAAAATCCATAGTTTAAATTGGAGTTTCCTTTTTGTTTTGTCTAAATTACAGGTTTGAACAGAGGTATGGCACATACCCAACACTGCAGCATTATACAGACCAGTTTCAGTGCCCTGAAGATCCCCTACCCCTCCCCTATTCATCTCTCCTTCCCCCAAATGCCTGACAACACTGATTTTTTTATTTTAAAATTTTAAAGTTTTTCTATATTTATTATTTTAAGCAATCTCCACACTGAGTGTGGGACTTGAACTCACAGTCCCAAGATCAAGTGTCACATGCTCTTCCTACAGGACCAGCCAAGCGCCCCATCAAGGCATAGTTCTGTCTTTTCCAGAATGTCCTCTGGAGGAATCATGCAGGATGTAGACTCTTGAGATCAACATCTTTCTCTCAGCAGTGTGTGTGCAGGTTTCCTCCGTGTCTCTCCCGGGCTTGATAGTGCCTTTCTGTTCAGTGCCGAGTAGCATTCCTTCATCGGAGGTGCCACAGATGGCACATCCAGTCACCTGTTGAAGGACTTTCCAGCTCTTTTGTGAGGTGATGACATCATTCTGCACGCCCCCCAATGGCATATGGGGGTCCTAGTTGCCCCATATCTTTGCCAAAACTTGGTATGGTCAGGGTTTTTAAATTTTTAGCATTCTGATATTATAGCATCTCATTGTGATTTTAATTTCAGTTTCCTAACAACTAAGCACTGAGAACAACTTCTTACTTATTTGCTATTCACATGTCTTCTCTGGTAAAGCTCATGCTCACCAGTTGCCCCCATTATTTAATTAGGTAGTTTTTCCTCCTGTCGTTGAGCTACAACAGTTTTTCCTATGTTCTAGACACGAATTCTTTGCCAGATACATGTTGTGCAATGTGTTTCCAAGTCTACATCTTGCCCCTTAGTTTTCATAAGTGTCTTTTGAAATTTCATAGTTTAAAATTTTTAGGAAGTTTAATATTCACTTTTTAATTTTATACTTGGTGATGTTTGTGCTGTTAAGAATGCTCTTTAAAAACCCAGAATTACTAAAATTATCTCCTCTCTTTTCTAGAGAAGTGTTACGCTATTAGCTCATACATTCAGGCAAACACTCCATCTTGAATTGAATGTCATATGTGATGTGGGGGCGGGCTGAGGTCTGTCGTGATGCACACGGATGTCCGCTTGTCACCTGCGCTGTCGGGTGTAAAGCTTATTATACTCTATTGATTTCCTTTGGCCCCTTTGTCAATAATAGATTGACTGTACTTGCAATGGTTCATCTCTACTCTGATATTACTAAAATATCTTTCAAAATGAAGACGAAATAAACATTTCCAGAAATATGAAAGCTGAAATAATTTGTCACCAGCTCGCCAACACAACCAGCGCCATTGTAGGGCATCTGCAGACAGAAAAGCAGCGTCACCAGGTGGAACAGACCTACGGCTCAGCTGAAGAAGCAAGAAGCAGCCAGAGTGGTGCGTTCGTGATGCGCACGGAAGGTTTCTCCGTGTACCTTTTAACAATCCCCTTCAGAGTAAATAGACCACGCAAAGTTGAAAAATAAAAATACACACACATAAAAGCAGTGTGACAATTAGCACAAAAGCCAACAGGGAGACAACGGCAGCATGTGTTGTAAGGTTCTTATAGACAACGGCAGCATGTGTTGTAAGGTTCTTATACTGGAGGTGAAGCAGTATCATGTTACCTTATGGGGCGTGTGATGGGTCAGGAAATACACGCACGGCACATCCTGAGACAACCATTAAAAAAGAGGCGTAGTAAATAGACCAATGAAAGAAATAGTACATTAGGAAAAATGCACAATAAATTCATAAGAAAACAAGAACAACAAGGAGAAGGAAACAGAAGACGGCTTTCGGGTGGAGGGAATTGAGCTGGGTGTGGGAACTCCTGGGAGCTTTTCTGTGAAAGTCGGAGGAAGTGTGGAAATGCTTTGAAAGAATGAACAGAAATTCAGGCAAGAGTCAGAAGATTCATTTTATTCAGAACCAGATTGTTTTAGGGTTTCAACCTAAATTATTCCTACAGATACGATGAACGCTCAGTGCATATGGAAATAATTTTTATATTCTTAGGTGAAGAGAGCTTTCTATCTGGATGATTCACGGGCTTGATGGTGTCAATGGGTGAGTTTCAAAGAGAGTGTAACTTTCTAAATTATACACAGAATTTTGCATACTTGGCCAGAAATGCAGCTTTCCTGATTTGAGGTTCAGAGATTTTTTTTAATTTTAATTTTTTAAAATTTTTTTCCAATTTATTTATTTTCAGAAAAACAGTATTCATTATTTTTTCACCACACCCAGTGCTCCATGCAAGCCGTGCCCTCTATAATACCCACCACCTGGTACCCCAACCTCCCACCCCCCCGCCACTTCAAACCCCTCAGATTGTTTTTCAGAGTCCATAGTCTCTCGTGGTTCACCTCCCCTTCCAATTTACCCCAACTCCCTTCTCCTCTCTATCTCCCCATGTCCTCCATGCTATTTGCAGAGATTATTATGTTCTTATAAAGGCTCTTGGCCCATGATGTTCCACACCCACCTCCCTGCTTATGCCTTTTCCCCTGCAGTTCTGAACATCAGTTCTCTTACAGAATAGGCTAAACCATGATTCCGGAACCTACCACCATTTACAACGACAGTTTCTAACACCTCCTTTCTCAGCATGGACTGATGCCTAATTTCCCTTCTGAACCACACATGTCTAATTTCAAAAAGAAAAACAATCATAAAAAATATGCTTTTTTAGGGCTGGAAACTTTACTCTTTCCCTCTGATATCGAGTCACATCTGCTGGGCTATTGTCATCGTTCAGTGCAAATACTGTCTCAGCCCACAGAAGCCTGTGGTGCTTCATTAGCCCAGAAAAATGTACCAGAAACAGACATTGAGGCGATAAGGGAACATCCCATGCCTTGGAAAGAGAGTATTTAATATTAACAATTTCTGTGCCATTACAGTACATCTGCTGGGACAGGAAACGTCATGATTATCTGTGTTCCCAGCCTTCTCTGAAATTATCTTCCGCACGATTTTACAGAAAAGACGGTTTCTGATAAATCTGGTTCAACAATTAATGTGCGGCGTAAGTTGTGATTAGAGAAGTTGAATTGGAAGTAATGAAGGTTTAAAAATAGAAAACAGATGTAATATTTTAAATGACATTTTCTGGGTACTGTATGGATTCCCCCCTTTCAGTAATTAGCAAAATGTTTTCAGTTTTTTTTAAACAGCTTATTACTGTGAACACAATAAACCCATATGTGTAAAAAACAAATAAAAAATTATGGGAAACAGATGATCACACACTTTGGGCTGTGTGGATAAGGAGAAATAGTAAAGCAAATAAATGACCAAGAAAATGTAGGGCCCCAAATATAAATCACCAAAATAACTCCAACAAAAATAACCAGTATTCAAGCAATTCTGTGAATCTGTTATTTAATGGAACATGAATAATTTATGTTATAGAGAAGAAGATTATAAATCAGTAAATAAATTTTAGAGAATTTGAAAAATTCTACAGTTAAAGATTGAACCAATTCCACTGCATTCTTGTCTGCGTCTGCTATGTTGGCTTTCCTGAAGGAGACCAGAATGACTGGCTGGAAATTCAAAGTCAGCAAAGACAGTCTGCTTGGAGCCATCCAGAACCACTGAACGCAGGAGTCTCTGTCTTTGTCCCTTGATGTGTCCCGGTTTCTGGATTCTGACCAGCGACGCTGAGGGGGCGTGTGGTGACCAGACCCTTTCAGGCATCAGACGCTGTAAGAACACAAGACCCTCCGCGTAGCTTCCACTTCAGTGACCTTCCGCAACAATCCACGGAATAATTTCCAGAGAAAAGCTATTGATGTTTTTAAAAATGAAATGACAATTAGTTTTAAGGAAATGCCAACTTTGTTTTATTTTTTGGCTTAATTTGTGAGTTTTGGTTCCAGCAAGTGACACTGGACCTCCAGGCCATGAAGCCACCAGGAGAGCAGAGGAGCCGCAACCCCTCTCTCCTGACGCAGAAGAGGAAGGGGGTACGACGTGGTCTGTCGTGGTGTCCTTCCCCGAAGGTCCTGCTGTCCCCGGGGCCCACGTCCGGCAGGCCTGCAGGTGGCGTGGTTGGGCGCAGGGAGCCGGCTGGCAGGTGGGAGGGGGCCGGCGGCAGATGGCGCAGGGAAGCAGCTCTTCCTCACCACGAGGAGTGTTTCAGCCAAGACCAGTCCAGGTCGCTTCCCTGCCGCGCGGGGCGAGAAACGTTCTTCACACTCCACTATGGTAGCGTTCCACTTCCAAGAGCAAAGTCTGGGCTACAGCGACGCTGCTGCCCGGGCCAAGGTCTACCGGGGTACCCCGCCGGTCACAGCCTTAGTCACACTTTGGGGCCGTGGCATCATCTTACCTCGGAGCAGGGAGAGGCACCGCGAGCCGGTGAGGGGCCCGAGCAGGTAGGAGCGTGGGCTGGGGCCACAGGTGCGGAGGGAAAGCCGGGTGGAGAGGTTCAGAGCCCCCGTCCTCTCCGGCGCGGCGACGGTAGACGGGACAGAACGTGTCCCTCACCTGGACTGAAGGGGGACAAAGAAGCGTGGCCGGGGCAGTCACGATGTCCGGCGGTGAGGACGCTCTTCCTGAGCAATCCCTAGGCCCTGCGTGGCCCGCGGTCTTCAACCCCATGTCTGAGGCGGGTGCCCTGGGCCAGGCCCAGGGACCCAGGAAGCGATGACCCTGGCAGAGCCCTGGACGTAGGTCATGAGCCCGACAGCGAGAACAAGACTCATGGTGTGTGCTCCCGTGACGGTCCCTGTCCCAGGAAGACAGTGACGGGAGCCATTCTTCACAGAACAGCACTTTTCTGTGACGGACGGATACCAACGACATAAAGGAAGATGGAACCAGTGGCTTTCTGAGAAGACAGCATCACGGTGGGGCCTTTCTCTCTAGAATGTCTCCTGTGCCCCTCCCCCAAGCAGGGCTGATGGCCCTTCCCGCACCTGCACCACACCGGCCCGCAGGCCAGGAAGCACGTTTTCTTCTTTTTGTCCTTGAGGCCGTGGAGCCGTTGGTTGCCCACAGTTTCCACTGAAGGGCCAGATGAAGTTAGTCGTGTTGGGCCCAGAGTTTCCTGACAGGGGTTCCCTCTGGTGCTCTCCTGGCTGGAGGGAGGGCAGCAGGCTCTGAAGAGAAGGGGCTGCCAAAGCGAGTGACCCCAGGACACCTGAAAACACAGTGCCCACCTGACGGACACACTTGGGCCGGTGGAGGCTCAGAATCACGCACCCGGCAGGGCGGTCCACCCCAGCTGGGGGAGGAGTGTGTCTTATCTAGAAATGAAATATATGATGTTTTAGGGCCAAACGGTGAAATTATCAGAAGGTGGTTCCCCCACCCCACCTTTAAAACCTTCTCTTCATTTAAAGTCAAGTCGGGCTCCCATTTGGCTGCACTGATTCCGTCATGGAGTTATTGACTGCATTCGTCTGCTAAGGCGGTAAGTGAAAGAATGATTTTATTCCACAAACGAACAGCACCAGGGAGAGTGGAGGCTCCGCTCAGGGCACCGGCTGGGAGCGGTTGGCGCTCATCGCCTCCCCGGGAGCCAGCCCGACCTTTGCCCCCGGCATGCGCACCTGCAGATCCCCGCTAGCCCGCCCGCCTTCTGTACCTGCGCCCTTTCAACAGAGGAGGAAGCATCTGGACTGCTGCACACCTGGGGATTGTGTCATAAATTCGTTTAAAGATGCTTATTTGAGAAGGAAAGCCCTCTGTCCTTCAGCAGAAGACGTACCTACTCGGTGCTAGTTTTATTGCAACATTATTGCATAATTCTTTCAAGTTAATACAATTAGCTCACAATGATTTACAATTGTTTCAAATTAATACAAATTCAAATTTTACATATTCAATTTTTGAAAATAATAAAATTAATTTAGCTTCACATCCTTGTTACGTGTTGAGAGAACACTTTTATTCCTCTCTGTAGGTTGAATAATAAGATTGAACACAGACGAGGGGAGGGACCATGCATTTGTGAGATTACGTGATGCTTGGGAAGAATTAAAACTCCTGCGTACGCCCTCATATTCCCAACAAAGAGACAGTACAGCTTCACCAGCACTGAAGTCCTCCAAGCCCTAGTTGTCTGGGGGTCGCCAGGTTCTTCGACAGTAAGCGTTTCGCAGTGTCAGTGAGCGATGCACTGGAATCACAAAACAGTTTCAGTCTTACTCTCTGGTTCTGTTCAAATCTCAGCGGGTGATCGGATAATCGGACCCAGTGGCATTTCCCCTGCTCCAGGAAATGGAGGGGGGCAGTTCAGGTGTTTGGTTCATGAGGAAATTATTTGAACATAATGGTCCGGAATCCAACCAACACCAAATCGTTGGCCTTCAGCATGAGCCCGACAGAGTGGGTGGCGTTGGAAGCAGGGTGGCCGCTTCTCACCGAGGTGATCGGTGGGGAGGAGAGAATTGGCGAGCTACGTCACCTCTCCCGAAGGAAATGCTCTTCGCAAATATAAAAACGGGAACAAGTGAAACATAGCAAGACAGCGAGGTGGGGACAGCCGTGGGAGCACTTCAGTCCCCGGCAGGGCGGGTTTTTATTTACGTTGGGAGAAGAGCAAAATTGACTCGAAAGGTCCTTCCACTAAAATCCAACAAAGGCACAAAAAACACTAGTTGGAGTGAGAAAAAATTCCAAGTTTTTCCAAGTAGTATAAAACAGAAGAACAAAGACAAAGGCTAGTTTTAACCAAGGAGCCCCCGAACCATAAACATGGCCTTTTGCTCCTAAGACCCATGAGCCCGCAAACGAGTGTGTCCAGCAGTGCAAGGACTCACACAAGCTTCCGTGGCTTTACACCACGACCCGCCTCTGTGTCTCGGGTTGCGAGTAGCAAACACCGGTTTCCTTTTCTAAATCTGAAAGTGTTGTCGCCGACAGGCAGGGACTGAGGACTGCTGTTAGAAAGCCCAGTCGTCTGTACAGGAGGAAGAGCTTCGGTCACAGATCAGGTCGTAAATGAACATAGTTCAAAAAAAAAAATTAAATACACATTTGGATGTGGAAGAAAAAAAAAAAAAAGATCAGGCGGCAGCTCCTTATGCTACTGGGTTTAGTTATTAGCTTTTCAGGTAAATTTCACGTGACAAACTACTTCCTGAACCACTGGGCCTTTTCAAACCAGAAGGATTCTCCCAAAGTAATACCTAGAAATCTTTCCTTTTGTTCAAACACATCCCAGCATCACAGCTTACCACGCGTCCTTCACAGACACGAGTGTTCCTCATCATCGGGTGGGCCGGCCACGGCTGATGGGAAGTCGTTTCCGAACTTCACGGCTGGAGCAACGGACGGGTGGCCGGTCTTCATCTGCCCGTGTCGTCGTAGCAGGAGAAAAGTGCCGCAGACCAGGAGGCATAGACACACCAGACATTTATTCCTCACGGTTGCCCAGACTGGGCGTCCAAGTGTCAGGCTCCGGCAGGTCTTGGTGTCCAGGGAGGGCCTGGTTCCAAACGGTGTCCTCTGGCTGTGTCCCTCATGAGCTCTAGAGACCCTCACCCCATCAGGAGCCTCACCCTCATCACCTAAGCACCCCCGAAAAGTCCCACCTCCGAATACTATCGTGCTGGGGGTTTGGTTCCGGTGTGTGCATGAGGGAGAACACGGACATTTTGTCTATAGCACAGTCATTGATATAAATTGTGATTTAACAACCCCCCAACCCTGACTCTGTAGCAAAAGTAACTGGGTAGAGAATGGCGTCCTGTGTGTGCAGAGGATTGAGTCTAGGTCTGCTGATACGCAGCATAAACATGTAATTGCTTCTCCTAGAACCTGCGAACCACCTCCGACCTGTGGCATCAAGGTGTTGGGAAGGTGACCTTGGATGCCTGGGTCTGTGGAGAGGCATTAACAGGAAGAGTGAAGCTGACACCCCCAGACCCCAAACTTCTGCCAGTCTGGTCTCTGAGATGCTGTCCCCTGTCCCTGCCCCCGGGTGTGGCCCAGAGCTACATCTCTCTGGATTTGATCTCTGATGGAGAACCCCTTTGGGTGTATCTGGTCCCCCCCCCCCAGAAGCAGAGACAGCCATCCTTCTTGGCAGTTGGATAGGGCTCCCCAGTCCCCTGTTTCTCTTGGTCCATTCTCACAGCCCAGGCCCCAGGACATTTGCCCGACCAGCTCTTTAAACACCACCCTCAGCCCCCGGTGGTTCTCTGTAAGGAGAGCGCAGAGACGCTGAGCTGCAGGCTGTCCAGGTGCCGTCCTGGACAGCTGGAGCCAGCAGACCCCCGGGCCTGCTGTGCGGTGGCAAAGGCCCTAGGAGAGCCTGTCTGCCCGGGGGTCTGCGGGGGAGGGTGCGGACGTCAATGTGAGGTCACTGAGGAGGGCGGCGACACAGTGACCTTTCCCCATCTCTGGTGTCATAATTCCACCAGTCACTTTGCAAAGCTTTCTTGACCCAATCTGAGTGGAAGCAAGTTGAGAGCGAGGGGAACCATGGGTGGGGAACATGGAGGAGGCTGAGGAGTAAGGATCTCGTGGAACAAGAAATATGTCAAGGCCTAAGTGGGGTGTGGACGCTGGTTAGACACGAGGAAATCCTTAAAGAGTAGAACAGTCCTGTTCCAGGGACTTACCAGGGGACAGCCGAGTGCCAGGTGCTGAGCTAAGCACTGTCCGTGTACAATCCCATTTATTGCTTGCCACACAGTGCCATGGAAGCTGTGGCTCCAGCTACCGTGGGGCACCCAGGATTCGCCCTCGTTTCCGCATCCTGAGGACAGACTACCAAGCGGACACAGGATTAACTTGATCGAAGGGACACGCAGACCCCTTGTGTGCTCAGTCGTGATAACGTCACTTGGGGAGTGGATGCCTCTGGAAGGAAGCGGCTCCTGAGGGTCGTGCTGTGAGCTGGGGGACGGGCGTGGGATCTGTTTTGTGCGGGGGGTGGGTTCTGTCTTCCTACCCGTGCTGCAGTTGTCCGTCTGAGGGATTCTTGGTAAAGAGAATGGAGAAATGAAAGAAAATGATGCCGACAATGAATGACCCAAAAAGTAGAGAGACGTTGTAAGAACTTGCACCCGCTGTCAGCACTGGAGACACATTTTGGGGGCTGGGTGGGCGCAGACAGCGTCCTTAAAGCATTAGCTCAGACAAAGCGAGCAATTCTTTGTTGATTTCTAATTTGTTCTCCAACTGTGAAGTAAATTTTCCATCTCCAGCAGAGAAGAGGGAGCTGGGTCTTCCATCAAGGTCTTTGCCCTTTTCACTTTTCATTCTATGCTCGGAATAAAAAGGGGAAAGGAATTTCCGGGCCAGAAGCTGATAAAGAGCACACAAACAGAATCATCTGGAAAGTTCGACCTTAACGGCAACCGTTGGGCATTCTTGAATATGTGGGGGAAAAAAAAATCACTGTCAGAGTCTCCAGTCTTCAGAACGTTTACGAAAACCAGAATATCTGGTCAACATCCAGAGCTTCCTCCCAGGAAGCAGAGTCCTACGAGTAGATAGCAAAAAGGAAAGCACGGTTCTTTCCAAGTCTGATACGGCTTTGAGAAGCTGAGAAGGTGGGGAGGCCGCCTCTCGCTCTCCGCCAGGCCCGGGCCTCGCCGCGCAGCGAGCGCGTCTGAGGGGCAGCAAGCCGCGACGTGCGGGGTGCGCAGAGAGGGACGGGGCGCCGCGACCCATTCTTCTTTCTGACAGCTGCTCGGATACAGGACTGACAGCTGGACTTCATCTCTTGGATTAATGGGTTAAAACTTGACATCTTTTTAGTATTGTAGGTTTTGTTTCCTTTACCAGCCTGACTTTCATGTTCAGGGCGCACTTGCTACAATATCCTGTGAGGAGTACACTTGTCAGGGTCTATTTGCTACCAGCTACCGTGATGGTGACATCGGCCATGCCTGTGGTTTACCTTTTGACCTTATAGAGGCAGCAGATGGGTCCAGTAATAAATCCCGATTATTAGTGAGGGAGCCAATAGCTTGGGAAGGCAGAGATAAAAGTCGGGCAGTTTTACACTGCGGTTCTTGTTACGGCGCTGACCCGGAGCCGCGCGCCCTGTCAGGGAGGGTGATGGGCAGCTCAGACCACTAGTCCCTTTCCCTCGTCCTCTTCGTTTCTTCCTCCCAGCCCCCTCTCCTCCCTCTTCCTTCCTTCCTTAGTTCTTCGTTGGATCTGTGGCTGGCTTCCACTCACTATTTTACAAATTCACCCCGAGATCAGGGCCAACCCGCGTCTGCTGCTGCGCTGTGGGACCTGGGCAAGTCCTAGGACCTCTCTATGCCTTGGGCCGGCTAATGACCCTATGCTTCAGAAGTAGTGTATGAATTAAGGGAATACATTCATAATGTGCCTCATGCTCTTTACATAAATGTAAATAAATCTTCTTTCCTTATTTTCTTTCTTTCTCTTCCCTTCCCTTTCTCTTTCTTTCTTCCTGTCCTTCTTTCTTTCTCTTTCTCTTTCTCTCTCCCTTCTTTTCTTTTTCTTTCCTTCTTCCTTCTTTTTTTTTTTTTTTTTTTTTTTTTTTTTTTTTTTTTTGTGAAGCACCAAAAGAAGGATCCTGAAATGATTTAAATGACAGAAGCAGGGGCTTCGTGCCCAGAGCTCACCACACAGGTATGGGGGAAGGAGGAGGTCTGGCTGTCAGCTAGCAGACAACACTCCCATTTTTAAAATTATTTTATGTCAGTATTCTACCCTATTAGGAAATAATGTGTGTATTATGGCTATAGTCCATATTTATCTATGGATTTTGAAATTCAATGATTCATATAAAAATTCATAAACCTCTTTTAAATTTCTTTTGATACATAAACAACAGGTGATGAAACTTTAAGAAATACTATTCATGTGTCATGTGATTTTTCCAAAGACGTTTCCAGATTGGCCTGACTTAACAGGAAAATACAGTCTGTGTTCTTTCTGTTTTGAAATTTGTGTTTCAAGGATTACCACAAACCATATTTTTAAAGGATTTGGAAAATCCATGAAGTAAGTGTTGTTTTTGTGAAAGTTTTTTCACAGATTAACTCCTTATTAAGCTGAAAGTTTGGGTATCATGTTTATAAAGCTATTTTCATTTTTAGAGCCATAATTTTTTAAAGTGAGAATAACAGCTTCTGGTAACGTTAGTCACAGAAGCTTTCAAAGGCCTGTAGCATGTGCGGTAATCGGGGTACACCGGAACCGGATGGTGGGGCATAGTGACTAACGGCGAGTTTCTTTTGCAGGGATTTCTCCATTAAAGTGATAAATATATTTCTGGGGCAAGAAAACATTATTTTTGAAGTACAAAGTAGAATCCCATCTCAAAAACAGTGACTGTCACAAAGTTAAAGACGTTTCTTTTCCTTAATAGAAAGTTAACTTCTAGACAAATCAAAAGCAAACATATAAAACCAACCGAAAGCTATTTTCAGTGTTACAAATTGTCTTGTTACTTGCTTACAAAGTAATTTTTCCAATGCAAACAGACATTGTTTTTTCCTAACGCTGAATCCCAGCAAGGGAATTACATTGTTTCATTATGTTCACATCCAGGAAGCTTGCGATAGGACTCTATGTGAATATTAATTTAATAAATCAATAGATGCATTTGAGCCAATGAATAATCTCACAATGATGTTTTGTAACTAAAACCCAGGGCAGAAACTGTCATTTTAAAATGGAAGCAGTTGGCACTAATAAAGTGAAACATGCAAACGAGAAGCTTGTTTATTTATTAATGCGTGTGAGAGACATTTTAATCAGAAATTGGAACAACATAAAATCATTGATTTTACTTTATCAGTGTGGAGGGCAAATGTTATTTCAATTCCTGTGTAGAAATTAGGGGTTCCTGGTTTGTCCAAGGGAGTGTGAGGATGTGTGTCTCTGTGAACTGTGTTACTGTGCCGGTGCGTGTCTGTGCATGTGTTGAATTGTGTGTGTGTTTGTGTAAATGCCCAGTTGTTGTTGTTCAACCTATACAGGTGTTTAGGGTTTTTTTTTTCCTTTTGCAAAAACAAAAATAGCAAACAACCCAAGGGCTAATGTACTAATTATCAGGGCCTGTGCAAACCTCCCCAAAGCATCTCTTCTATAACCCCTGGAAAAATTCTGACATATTAGAAACGGTTTGAATTAGCGTAAATCAGTAAGCAACAAATTGGTAGCAGCCCAATAATACAGGAGTGTGGTGCATACTAAGGGACTTTGCGTAGCTGAAATAACCACAGAGCGTAATTGACTTAATTCAACTCAGAAGTATCCAGGAGTTCCCAGAAGGCACTGCGCAAGACATTTCTGGGGTGACAGAGAAAACGGAGGTCTGTCTGCAGCTGCCCATCTTGAGCACACGTGTGTGCATGCGTGTAAGCTAACAAGAACATATGAATAAGCACGAGAGATAACCGCAAGTAGGAGAACAGGGTCGCCGTGTGTCTTGGTTCTTTTTACTACAGGAACTCTATGTTTTTAGGAATAATAGTTACAATGAAAGCACACCTATGATCAAGCTATGAATGCTTATAATCAACAACCTTTCTGGCCTATACGGGGCGATTGGAAAATAAAAATGTAATATCCATATCAAAAAACTATTTTCCTTCAAAATGTAAACTATCTACAATGCTAAAACCTTCCTTTAAAGATAACAAAAGCATTATACCAAATGCCCATTGTTTTTATGCCACAAAGCCTCACATAAATCTCAAATTATTTCACTACTTATGATAAATGTAATTTGGTTTAAATAGATCCACAAAGATTCAACTATGTAATAAACACCAACATTTTTATTTATTTATTTTAAAGATTTTATTTATTTATTTGACAGACAGAGATCACAAGTAGGCAGAGAGGCAGGCAGAGAGGGGGTGGGGGAAGCAGGCTCCCCGCTGAGCAGAGAGCCCGATGCTGGGCTCCATCCCAGGAACCTGAGATCATGACCTGAGCCAAAGGCAGAAGCTTAACTCATTGAGCCACCCAGGCGCCCCCAACACCAACATTTTTAATAGCAGTCAACAAATTTTCTTCATAATCAGGTTGCCCTCCTTTAAAACATAGTAGATGATCAAACAGGTGGCTGGAGTAGACGCATTTTTAATTTTGGAGCACAAAACATGAAAGAGGGAAGAAATATTCCCTAATGTTGAGGTAGATTTGGAAGTAGAAGAATTAAACATTCTTGATCATTTTAGACCTGCTCTTTTCTAAATATGAAAACTTTTTGATATCAACAGAAGCAGTTCTAACTTCCTCGTTCTAGTGAGGTTAGCACAATGCTGGGCTGTGGGAAAAGTTTAGGAAAATATTAGGTAAATGAGTGAATTAATAAATGAATGGATAAGTATCTCAAATGTTAAATGAATATAAGCAGTTCAGAAAACACCAAACAAAAACAAAACAAAACAAAAACCAGCAGAAGATTCCTAAGACGAAATCTTAATTTCCTTTTTTAAAGAAATTTTATTAACCATAAATAATTTTCCTCTTGTAAAGATGTGGACCAACACGAATGCCATGGTGGGGCAAGAATCCAATAGACCCTACGGGGTCCACATGTCTCTAAAGATTTACATACTTAAGAGATGATGGTCCGAGACATATGGTTTAATCAGGATGCATTTAAGCCTTTTCTTATCTGCTTAAGAATTTATTTTTCCTCTAATTTGATTCATTGTTATTGTAATCTGAAGTGTAATTTGACTTTCCTACAAGGAAATAGATAGATAGATATTAATACCAATAGAGAAAATGCAACTTTTCAAAATGCCCCAAACAAGGACAGGGACGGGAGGTGGGCTGCCGGGGCCGTGGGTCCTCTCCAGGCACCCTCCACGGCCGGCGGCGACTCCCAGCTGCACGGTAATCCTAAGTGGAAGATAATGCAATGGCAGACGGACTCTGTGATTTCTATCTTGACGTCGTGGTGTCGGTGTCAGTGCGGCTGTCTCTGAACGGAGCGATAAGAATCCAGGAGACAAGGTTGCGAGTCACGGCTTCCCAGTCCTGTGGCTTTGAGGGCCAGTGGGCCGAGCGCGGAGGCCAGCCCCGGCAGTCTGGTCAGCGCCGACCGGCAAGGAATAGAGACACAGAAGCTCCGTCAGCTCACAGACCCCAGAACCTCGGGGCAGTAAACGTGTTTCTCTTTCTGGCAACACGCACGCATGTTTCGTGAAGATGCTCGGGCTGTGCCGCTCCGCCGTGTCTCGGCTGCCCACAAACAAGACCACCCACTCTAATCGTGTGCGGAAAGACAACTGCACATGCCTGTTTCCGTTTGAGAACGGACGTGACAATGAGAAACGATCCCAGGATGAAGCGTGGATGGTCGTTTCTATTAGGTGAAAACTGATGAAATTGCTCATATTGGGATGCTGCCTGCTGACCGTCTCTGACCAGTAGAAAGAGCTGCTTCCCGTGGTTCGCCCTGATCATTTCAAACACGCACATCTCGGTACTGTGGGTTCTTACAGCTCAAAAAATACGTCGGGCAAAGCTTCCGTGTTTGTGGATCGCAGGGATGGCGAGAGGGACCCGAGCGCGGCAGCACAGGCCGAGTGTCATGTGGGGGGGGGCAGGGGGACGAGCTCGGCCCGGACTGAAGATTACGGCACGATGCACCAACTTCTGGAAGAGAGAAGGCGGCGGGAAGGGTCCCGCGGGTACATGCATGACGTGGAGCTCAGATATCTGGCGGGGGGCTCACTTGAGTCGGGGGAAGAGCCAGGAGACTTAGCCAGCCGGTGGCGGTGAACCCAGAGGGCTACGTGGGGCAGCCCAACAAGGGAACACTGGGGACCCTGGTGTCCCAAGGGCAGGGGGCAAAGAAGCCACTCACACCGCCTTCACCCCTGGCCAGGTTTGGGCATCCAGGCTGCTGGGGTGGGTCTCAGTCTTCCTGAAACCAGGGCTGTGCGCGGCTGGCTGTTCCATACGGATGTCAGCATCCGTCTGACATGCTGGATGTTTGAGCAAAGAATTTTGAGGCCAGAAATACAAACTTTGGAGAGGGCTAGGCTTCCACCATCAATAGTCCCAGCCGTAGCCCTGCCCATCTCCTGGCCTCTGAATAATCAACCCCTGACCTCTGATTGCAGCCCTGAGCCTGGAGAGCTGTGCTGCCCCTCCTGGGCTGAGCCCTCTGCCTGGCTGACAGACGCGTGTGGAAGTCAGCTGGGGCACCGCACGTCGGCGAGGCCTCACCGAACTTCCAGACAGAGTCCTCCTTCATCAGCCAAAGGATCCCCCCTACTTTGCACTCACACGTGCTTTGCCTCGAGGGGACAGGATCTGCCTCTGTCCCTGCTACACCCTCGTCCACGTTGCTCATCCTCCGTCACTGCGTTCCAGCTGGGATCAAAGTTCGTCGCTCATACTCGCTCTGTGGATCAATGCCTGATCATTTCAGGGCTTGATAACTGAGGTACCTGGAGACTGGAGAGGAGTCAGGAAGTGTTTGCAGAACGAGCGATGCCACAAGAAAGTTAGATCCCAGAAGTGTCTGCAAAATGTAGAGGCGATGGCTATTGGGTTCCCACCTTAAGACCTGCAAAATAGATACAGCTTCATTTTGTACAGCTTCAATGTCAAAAACTATAGTCCAGCACACTGCGGGTCAAGTGGTGGGATGAGCAGACATTGGAAATCATCGTTTTTTGATAACACACTTAGAATATGTGTGTGCTGCGTGTGTGTGCACGCGTGTGTGCCTACGTGCGTGGACGTGTGTGTGTGCACAAGGGTGCACGTACAGTTACTTTAAAAAAATACACAGTGGAAGTAAGAAATGGGTACCGCTAGTCAGGCGGTAAGGGGCTGCCGAATTCTAGAAGCCCGGGGATACCACAACTGGATGCCCAAGACTGGCCTTCCTCCTAACACGGCTTTGGAGACCAAGACCTAAACTTTTCACTGAACGCAGGACAGACGTGATAAAGACCAGAAGATGAAAAGAGGTCTGCAGGCAAGCCTTGACGAAGAGGACGCCTGGATCAGAACCAACATTCTGTTTCATGGATTGAAGCCACGGCAGATTCTTCGAGAGCAGATTCGAGTAATTTCTATAGAGAATCTTTTTTTTTGAAAGCAATATAAATGTTGTTGACGTTTCCATTTCCCTGTGGAGCAGAGTTGAGTTGCTGTGAATACAGGCGTTGGGTAAGTCTGGCTAAGGAGGCCTGGGGACCCTGCATCATGAAATCCTAGGAGAGGACATGACCACGCGTGTCCTCGGCCATCTGTCCCCGTGCATGGCGTCTCACCACGCCGACAGACGACCGAACTCGATTGTTCCTTGTCTCTCTCACCATCAGAGCTTTTTTGTTTTTAAGATTTTATTTACTTATTTGAGAGAGGGGGAGTGTGAGAGGGAGCAGGGCAGACGGGGAATCAGACTCCCTGCTGAGCAAGGAGCTGCTGCGGGACTTGGTCCTGTGACTCCCGGATCATGGCCTGAGCAGAAGGCACTTGCTTAACCAGCTGAGCCACCCGGATGCCCTCCTCCATCAGAGTTTTTAACAAACATCCTCCCTTTTACAAAGACATTTGATTGTATGAGCAAGAGGAGGTTTCACGGAAATACTGGAGAGTTCATCTTTCCTCAGCAATGAAGCTTCTAGATGACACATGTAGGTATTTTAAAGAGGTAAGCATGGACAGGAAGCTCCAGGAACTCATTTCCCTGCCTCGCCAGAGAGTCTGAGGTTCGGGAGGTCCAAAGCCGGGACCTCGTCCAGGACCAGTGATGGGGCAGGATGACTTGAACCTCCACCTGGCTCCGCGCGCCCCCCGGACCTGGCCGCCATGTGACACCATCCGAAACTCCTCAGGCAGCGGAGCCTAGACGTGGGGTTTTGTCTGAATCCTCTGAATTCTGAGAGAAAAAGAAGTAACTTTGGACAACATCTGAAGACGCACGGAGCAGCGAGTCTGAACACCACTGCGGGGGGCGAGCCCATGTCCCTCCCAGCCGAACTGCAGCTCGTCATACTTACATCGTCTTAAGTGGTTTCAGTATTGACCGATTGATTTGAAACTCATTTTATGGAAATCTTGCTGTTTAATTAGATTGCTTTCCAGTACCTGACGGTCATGCTTTTCATTAATAACAGTGCGGTTGCGGCCATGGGAGAGGCTGTTTTAAGTTTTAAAAGCCTACTTCATGCACAGTCGATCAGAAGCGGGGACGGCGAGCCCGGGGCCCGCACGCACGGCCACCTCATCAATTAGGAGCAAATGGCCAAGAAAAGATGTATTCTTAGCATCTGAGTAAATAATGGAGACAGATAAATGAAATTTACTAAATCAAGATGAAACACATTTCCAAGCCTTGTCAGCCCGGCTCTCAATTGAGGATGGAAATGAAATTGATCGACGGGCCACAATGCAGGAGCAAAGGTCCCCATCGGAAGCCACTTATGCTTTAGTTAATGGCATGCTTTAAAATGATAGGACATGAGCAGGATTATCCCTAATATATCACTCGTGGTGTTTTTGGTTGTTGATCTCTCTCTCTCAAGGCTCCTTCGGACAATAGGCTGCGGGTCCGTGTGGACGGAAGGGTAACCTTTTCTTGACGTTCCCTAGGGATTCTCAAAAATCATTTTTGTTTGGCCTCAAACAAAATTCTTCTCCTCGTGCAATGCTGAAATTTCGCACACGTGTTTTTACGCATGGAGACAGGGACTCTCCTGAAGATAGGCTCACGCTCCCCACGTCCTCTCGCACCAGAGCAAGGTGGGGGGCACTCAGCAGGGCAGCACCCAGCCCGGATGCCAGGGGTCCTGAGCCGCACATGTGTGCTTAGTCTCAGTAATGACAGGAGCTTCTCTGTCGGTATCACCTAGATCTTGCCTCCCCGTCACCAGCGTAACCAAACCTGCCTGGGTGTGGGCTCGTGGGCTCTTGGCTGTGGATTGCCGTGGACACCAGAGACCAGTATTACTATTTGTTCCTTGCCGTGGTGCTGGGCAGAGGCCATCGGTGGCCCCACTGTGGAAATGAGGGCACTGAAGCAGGGAACCACGTGGCTCCACAGAGAGGACGTGACTGAGTGCACATGAGCTGTGGCACCTGTCCCTGAGTCCAGAACACGACCCCACAGTCTTCTCAGTCTTATTCAAAGTCATCTTTGTTTAATGAAAATTTACCGATATACGCTCAGCCATCCATCCCTCAGGTACCATTTGGAAAATGACAAAGCTGTAGATTCTGTTCTAGCTCCTGGAGTTACACATTTTCTGTCAAAAACTTGGAAGGGAGGGTTCTTCAGTGCAATTGCATCATCAAAACGACGCGGGTTTGAGTGGCTCCTTAACTCGAGCCACTCCAGGCTTCTGCTGTTTCGTCGAGCTCAGCACAGGCTCAGCACAGCCTTGACCTTTCATTCCAGAAACACACCCTCTCCTGGCCTTGCGACTTTGTCCTCCCCAAGATGTGTCTCCTGTGGGTCCTTAACACTTGCCTGATGGGCTGAAGCTCCCCATGTGGCTAATTCCTGCCACTCATCCCAGAAGAATGGGGTCTGTGGGTGGCAGTTAGTCCCTCCCCCCATGCTAGGGCAGGACCCGGGGACTCCCACACATCTCTGCCAAAATATGTTCTAAGGGTCACCCTGTACAAGTGGGTGGAGGGGCTGAGCCCAGTGACACAAAAAAGAGGGGAACCCCCCTGTTTAGCAACTACACGGTCCTCACGATCCTATCATGTGTTTCTGGGAAAATTTTAAAACTGCAGTAAAACCAAGCCTTTGGCTACCTTGCTGAGACAAGGGGAAAAACCACCAGCAGGGGGGCCCTGGGACTGTGTGGGGCTCACAGACTGTCAGGGTGATATCAGTGCACCCCACAAAGGCAGGGTTAAAGGCCCTGGAGCCCACTCATAACACCCTGCCGGGGACCGGCCCAGAGATCTGCTCGCTGATCGGTTCATGCTTCAAAGCCCTTGGCAGCAGGAGGAGAGAGCACGAGGGGGACACGGTCCTTCACTCAGAGATTTTCTTCTTCTTGGAAAAGCTGAGAAAGCTCTTCTTGCTCTGGGCTCGGGGTCTTGGGTAGAGGATGGAGCCGTGCTCAGTGAACATCGTTCTGCCGGTGAGTGGCTGGTAGCAGGTTCGACACTGGTCCCAGGGCGCTCTGCAGGGGGCAGAACGAGGCGGCGAGTGTGCGGCCCCAGCAGGGTGGGTCCCAGATTCGGGCTCAGAAGGCAAGCAGGGACGGCAGGACCCCGGGGCATTCACAGTCCCCATAGGGTGGGCGTAGGCTGAAGCCACGTGGCTGGGGAAGCCCCCAGGAGAGGCTCTGCATGTCCACTTTCTGCAGGCCCCGTCCCTGGGCTGGGGAGCCACTTCCACTATATAAAAACCTGGGTTCGGAGTCACGGGGGACACATTCTTGACATGGAATTTGGGTCTGGATTGATTGTCTTTCTGATCAAGCTGAAAAACCAATGCCCGTTTTCTCCAGCTTAGAAGCTGAGAGTAAGCCACCGGGAGACACGTTCCCAGCCCACAGCAGAGCAGTTCTGCAAACTGGAGCCTGACGAGGTCCCCGTTTCCTGAAATCCCCGCTTTGTACGGACCTCGGCAGGATTGAGTAACTGCAGAATAGCTATAAATAAACAGTTTGTGTCCGACAGGGGACAGTCACACACGCGGACTGGGTCACTGGCAATTACGTCATCACTGCTAGTACAGGGGAGAGGCCAGGCTGAGCGCGAGGCACGGATCAGTGGGGGCGAGAAGATGTTCCTACAAGCCACAGAGGGCACAGTGTAACGTGGCAGGAGGATGTGGGGGAGCGGGCGTGGGGGCCTGTTGGTGGTTCTCTGCTCTGTCTCTTCAGGTAACCCAAGGCTTTGCTCCACTACAGTGCTGACTCCTGGCACATGGGGATGTGTCAGGCTGACAGAACTTTGCCCAGATGTCCATTCATTCATTCATCCTCCCAGGACATGGGGAGCAGTTGGGTGAGAGCTCCTCTGCTCGTGGGGAAGGGGCATCCCCGCACGACCCTCGGCTCCCCGAAGAACTCAGCTCCACGGCCCACCCGTGGCCAGTCTGCGCAAGGCAGCTCGTCCTTCGGGAGTTGCGAACAGGTCCTGCCGTGAACGTTTGCCCGAGGGCTCGAAATCCTAGGTTAGTCCCCTGCGATCCGCGATGACTGCCACGGTGCGGTCCCGACGCAGGCAGCAGTGAGGAGCACCGCGGAGGGGACGCGCGGCCGGTCCCGGGCTGTCTGGCGCTCTCTGACACTGGCGCGAGGGTCGCGGCCAACCCCAGACGAGAACCTGGAGGCTCGGGAGGAGGTGGCCTCGCCTGTCCTGCTCTGTCCAGCCATGGCGGTGGGGCAGGGACACCAATACCAACCCCGGGACCCTCGGACCCCCACCAGCCGGCCCCTGCCTCTGGCTGTGACGGAGGCCGCACACGGTTACGGATTCTCATCTTCGCTCTTCTCGTGATCATCCCTGCCCTCTAGACTGCTGCTGGGGTGGGGACATGAGGGGGCAGGGGTGGCCAGGGTCCCTGGGCGCTCGGCTCAGGGTGTCTTGGAGGCCCCCGGCCCAGACACTGTGCCCAGGAAGACAAACCTGGCCAAATCCCATGAGCCCTGCTTGGGGAGGGCCGCCACTTAGAATGGTAGGGGGCACGGTGACGCGGAGCAGCAGTGACTCCGAGTGGAGAGGACACGTCTCCCTCTGACCGTGCAACCTTGGGCCACTCACCCAACTTCTGAAAATCTTCATTTCCAGTCAACAAAAGCAGAATGAGAACAGCATTTGGCTCATTCTGATGGGACCATTAAATCAAATAATGACTGTCAGGTTCAGCCCACGCTCTCCTGCTCTCTCTTCCTTCCCAGCTTCTGATCTTCCCGCTTCCGCATGGCGAGCACGGACTCTCGGCAGCTCCTGTAGGTGGGGGGGGGGGCGCAGCCTTCCCCGGGGGGTCATAATGCCAGTGAGACCTAGACGCACATGCAGGCCTGCCGCGGCTCCAGCGTGAGGCCCGCCCAAACTTCCGATCTTCGGTGACATCAGATGCACAAATTACGTCCTACGTCTACCCTTCCAGTTATGTACGGAGCGTCCCTGGGAGTATGTGCCAATACCGGGACCCAGATATTTATCCCCCAAACACCTTAAGTACTTAAAAAAATTAATGAAAATAAAGAGTTTTAGCTAGATCATGTTCTTTCTAAATTATTGTAAACAAAGAATATGCCTTTCTAGATCCTGGGTGGGGCCTCTACTTGGGAAACAAAATAATCTTTTGAAAACACTACCCTGCACACTATCGTCATGTCCTGAATACCAAAGGAATATGCCTTCTGCCTGTTTTAATGCAACATGAGAAGGTTTCCAACATGAAAATGGCAACAAAAAAAAAAAAAAAGAAAAAAAAAGAGAGAGAGAGAGAGAGAGAGAGAGAGAGAGAGTGTTTGCAACTCATCTGAGCTCTGTTAACCGGGACATCAGAGTCGTGTTCTCAGGAAGTGCAGATGCAGAAACTAGGATGCGAGTGGCTGGAGAGAACGCATGTCCCTCGGGTAGGTGTGACCTAAGGGGACACGCACAGCGACGCTTCCTCAGTTTACACCGATTCTTCATAGGAAGTTGGGAAAAGCTGCCCCTCACCAGCCTCCTCTGTGTTTCTCGTCCCGTGGGCACGCGCCCGGACACCGGGTGGCCGCAGCGGACGGTGGGCAGCGGTCCGCACCCAGACACTCTCGTGGGACAGTGCCCCGTGCCAGCGCCATTGCCAGGTTGCCCTGCCATTTATTAAACATTTTAACCAGAAAGGAACATTAAAGGGGCCTTCAGATTAGGAACACAATTGAAAAACCTCTAAGAAAGGAAATATCTTATTAATTCATTAAGTCAAACTGCTTGTATCTACACTTGTATGACTAGAATTATGGTTCATTAACTTCATTTCTTTATATGAGTTAATTAGCTCAGAGGAGGCCAGAAATTAATTACCAGCTTATATAGTTTGTGCAGAATGGCATTCTGTTTATTTAGTTTCTCCTATTAACTTTTAATCTCTTCAAACAATAAAAGCGGTAATTAGTATTTTATAAACAAAAATGAAGGCAACAAAGGCAAATAATTTCCCAAATACCAAAGCTCCTGTGAGGACCTGATGGTGGGCGGCTGCAGTTGCAGACCTTGTCAGTGTCAACTGTGAGCAATGCAAGATGGGGCGAGTGCGTGGTCCCGAGTAGAAGCCCGTCGCACGAGGGGACCCTCTGGAACACCTCGCGGAGCCCGAGCGCGGCCTTCGAAAGCTTCCTGCTGCTTGAGAATAATTGCCCATGTACTCAAGCCGCATTGCCGTGTAAACTCTCTCTCCAAAGACATTCGAAGATACACTTACAGGAAACAAAAGGCGTGCCACGGGACCGCGCTCGAGTATCTGCTGCTTTTAAAATGGATTTATTCCATTATCGTGGAAATTTAAAACAAGAGCTTGGCTAATTTTATCACCTGGAATGTATCAGTTCATATCATACAATTGCCTAATACATAGTATCCGGTGTCTGAGCTGGAAGAAAATGTGACAGAGTTAAAATGTCGCCTTGCACCCAGGCTGATCTTTGCAAGCAAGTGAGAGCTGGATGCCTTTCTCGATGCAGCCGTGACAAGCTGGTATTTTCAGCGTTATGTGTTTGCTGAATTTACAATCATTGTATAATTTCGAAACTTCCAAGGGGATTTTCACAGTATGTATGTTTAGCCACTTTCTAGCAAGATATTTAATGAATTACAGGACTTATTTAATCAATGTATTTTGTTAGCATAACATTAATATTAATTAAATGTTCATTAAAAAAATGGGATCCTTAACAGCCTAAAACCAAGGGCTCCAAACGCAGCTCAGTGCAGCTAACGCCTTCTGCACAGCAGGCTGCTGCCTCCCCGGGAAGCTCGTATCAGACAAACTTATATTAGTAGAAAATATCCTACAAGTTCTTTTAACACACATTATTTCCTTCAAAATAATAACTCGAACTGAAAAGGTCTGCTGCATTTGATTTCCCCTATGCTGAAAATGTGAACATTTTCCCCATCTCGGGAGATCAGCCTCTCAAGGTTGTACAGATGTCTACTCAATCCTGTCAGATAATGGAAGAAAGAAAGAAAAAATCAGTGTACCAAATCTTTTAAGTCTATAAATAATGTCAAAATAAAATACTGACTATATTTTTCTCCCCCGCCCCCCCCAGGAAGAAAAGAACACAAAAGTGGAACTTATTAAAGGAATTTTTTAACTTAGATGAAAACTGTAAGGGCTTGCCCTGTAAATTGGTTGAAGATCCTCTGAAGTAAAGGGTTTTCGAAGCCGGTCAATGTATGTGCTGGGTTCCAGAGCCGATTGTATCAATACCTCCGACTGAAACATCGCATTTCTCGAGGGCTACGTGGGGGGCATTAAATTCTCCATTAGATGGGTTTGAATCATCAGAATTGATTTTAACCTGCGACAAAATGGAATTTTTCTTCCTGAGCTCTATGCTGCCCCGAGCCTTCCTTCTGCTTTTGTCTCCCGGTCCCCGTGATGTGGAACAGCTGACATCTTCCCCTGATTAACAGATAGGCTTGGGTACTTTATTGCCGACATTAGCCTCCCTGCACAAATCACAGAGCGTCAAAGAGGCAGAGAAGCCCCCGGCTGCTCACCGCTATCACGATTTCCCGCAATGGGGGCGAGTGAGCAGAGACACTCTGGAGGGGACCCGCCTGGAACCCGGGACGGAAACCCGTGCACGGAGTAGACATCCTGCCATTTCCAGAGCTCGATGCCTCCTGAAAGTGAAGGAAAATACGGACGTCATGCGTGCGGGTGTGCGTGTGTGTTTCGGGAGAGTCAGACAGAAGCAGGCGAGCTGTGTTTGCCCTGGATTGGATCCCTGTGCCGATCCCATTCGTGAGGAGTGAGTCCCAGGCTTGTCCCCTAGCTTAGCCACTTTGCCAGATTAAAGGCTCCACCTGAAATCTGTAAATCTGGGAAGGCCCAGGCATTCCCAGTCATATGTTTCACCCAGATCAGGTGTCTGTGATGCCCCCTCCGTTGGGTCTGCGACGCCCCCTCCGTTGGGTCTGGGACGCCCCCTCCGTTGGGTCTGGGACGCCCCCTCCGTTGGGTCTGGGATGCCCCCTCCGTTGGGTCTGCTCTCCCCTGGTCTTGAGATGGACACTCTGTCCCCACCCGGGCCGTCTTCCTGCGGCCACTTACCTTCTCATCTCTTCTTTGCTTCTCCCAACTTATTTATTATTCTTAAAAAGTAATGGTGCTTTCTCACTATTTCTGAAAAATCTCTAACCCTTCACATAACTTACGCACACATTCCCGTGGTCGTCTTGGGGGCTGGGTGTCCAAGGACGAACCACGGATCGCAGTAACCACAACCGAAGAGAACAAAGACAGAAAGAAACCGGAGGATCTCGTGTTTTCACTCAAAGTGAAATTTCTCCTAGAACCAACTTCTGTCTGTATGGCTTTTTTTTTTTTTCCTGAAGAAGATAAAAACACTTAGGAAGTCCTCACTCGTTCCCTGGTTGTTTCCTGTGGTGCTGCTTTCCAAGGCGACAACATTTCTAACCTACAAACCCCAGTCCGAGGTGGCGACAGCAGGAACCAGGCCACAAGGACACAGGTGCTTGTCCACTGGACTCTCTCTAAAAGCCAAGTATGTTCCGGTAAAGTAATAAATCGATGCTTGTGTGTCATACATACTGAGATGTTTCCAGTTTGGTCAACGCCCCTGTAGTGTAGACAGCGGCCTACGCAGAGAACAAGGGGATGGTGTGGGTGTTGACCGTTCGGCGGGATTTGTTCCCGAGCGAGAGAGACCCGGCCTGCACGTCCCGCCAGCAGCCAGTCGCTGGATGCACCCCAGGCTTGCCAGGAAACTGCGGAAGAGAACATCCCAGTTCAAGCGAGCCCATGAGACAAAACTAAGGGCCCAAAGACCTGTGCCTTGGAGTGACGGCACCCACAGCGCAGTGTCCCGGCTGGACTCCGTGACCACAGCCCCTTGTAGACCGGGGCGTCCCTCGGAGACCTTGTGAGCTCACGGCATCCCCAGCCAACGCCCATGGCAGGACTTCGCGTCCGTTCCTCATTTCCCAGCAGCCCTTCCCACATGCTCCCGACTTAGCTGTGCTGCCACCATGGTTCGGCAGCTCTCTACGGGGCAGATGTCCCTACAGTCACCACGCATGGTCTCGCAGAGCCCGTCCAAGATGGTTAGGCCCTGGCCAGCCTTCTTCTGCTCTACTGTGGTCGTCCCTGGAGGATCTCGGCCTGGGCAGACCCAGAATCCCATGTGTGCCCAAACCCTAGTTCTCTGGCTCTGGGATCCAGAGAAAATGGTGTCATCTGATTTCACATACATGCGGGATCTAAAAAACAAAACAAATTCAGAAAAAAACAAACATAAAGGAGTCAAACCCATAAATATGGAGCACAAACTGATGGTTGCCGAGGGGATGGGCTGGGGGATGGGTACAAGGGCTGAGGGCGTGCGGGAGGTCCAGGCTTCTGTTGCCGGAGGGAACACCTCACAGGGATAAAGGACAGAGCTCAGGCACGTGTGGTGATGGGCGGTAGGTCGCTGAGCTTATGAACGCGTGCGAGGTGTAGAGCTGCTGAATCACGGTGCTTTACACCTGAAACCAGTGTAACGTTGTGGGTCAACCATACCCGAACAGGGAGGGAGGGAGGGAGAAAGGGAGGCAGGGATCGGGGACTTGGGGGCGCTCCTTGGGCAAATGGCTAATCTACTCTGACTGTTGGAGATACCAGTGGTTTCCACAGATCTTAGATCTTGCAGATCTAAGGAGGATGTGCAGAGTAACATAACTTCCAGCTTTTCTCCCCCACCTTAAGGTTTCAAAAGAATAATATTTTCTTATAAATATAGAAAAGTCAATAATTCAGTGAGTATACTTGCTGTGATCTTTATTTAAACTTACTTTTAGGGGGGCCTGGGTGGTTCAGTGGTTTAAGCCTCTGCCTTCAGCTCGGGTCATGATCTCAGGATCCTGGGATCGAGCCCCACGTCGGGCTCTCTGCTCAGCAGGGAGCCTGCTTCCCCCTTCTCTCTCTCTGCCTGCCTCTCTGCCTGCTTGTGATCTCTGTCTGTCAAATAAATAAATAAATAATCTATAAAAAATTATTTAAAAAAAATCTATTTTTAAAACGAAGTGAAAAAAGTTAATCAGGACCTGAAACAATGCGTACCTTACCGACGTGAACACCCTGTGTTTTGCTTTACAAGGAGCTCTGGGACACTCTGTGGGGGTGAAGGAGGCAAAGACCCAGGGCTGAGAGGGAGCTGTGGCTGAGAACCGTCCAGGAAAGAAAACGAGCTGATTTTAAGATCGTTTCATTGTGGGATTTTAATTTATCCCAAGCCTCGTAACAATGTCCGAATCTGTAGCGGCGCATTCTGAATGCTTATCACAGTAACGGACCATGTTCTCGGGCAGCGCCCAACGAGGTCAGCGGCAGTCGTGCTGTCGCGATGTCCGATTTGCCTGCTACTCTTCGCTAATCAAGGGTCAATAGAAAATACATGGGAGTAAACAGTGGAGCATACTTAATCATTTCCAAGTGCCTGCACCATGATGCCGTTGTTTTAATCTGTAAAACGAAGCCCCAGGAATTAAATGGAGTTAAATGAGATCGTGTGTCTCATTTGCAGACTGGCTTGCACACAGTAAGCACTCCATAAAAGCTCTTCTGCATTATCATGATGGTGAAGATAAATTCTCACATTTCTAACCTCGGACACTGTGTGGTCATCCTCTTAGGCATAATGAAATCTCATTTCCCTCTTTGATTTATGAAATTATCCCCTTCAAGGAAAAGGCAATTTTCCCTGTGGTTCATTTTGAGATTTTTCCTTTCCTATCCTCTCTGCCTGTGAAAGGCAGAACACTGGGCCCCAAAATGTCACGTCGTAATCCCCGAACCTGCGGACGGCAAGGCAGATTAGGGCTGCAGCTGGAATGAAGTATGCTAATCAGATGACCTTAAAAGAGGGAAGTTATCCTGGATTATCGATCAGGTGGGCGGCCAACAGTGCAAGGGTCCCTCGGTGAGGGACTCCGTCAGAGAGACGCCACGTGAGAGAGGACCCGTCGTTGCTGGCCGTGAGGATGGAGGGCCCGAGGTGAGGACGGCGGCGCCCACGGAGCCGGGAGCTGAGCAGCGGATCTGCCCCCGAGCGTCCAGAAGGAACCAGCCCAGCAGCCACTTGGACCGTGGCTCCGTGAGACCCCCGTGGACCTCTGGGCCCTGAGACCAATCGCAGGTGTGTGCTGCAGTGTTTGACTGAGCATCGCTGGGATGTGGAAGAGGCTGCCTCTGGGCTGGCTGACTCTGGATTACCTCAAACCCTTTTTACTCCTCCAGTATTTTTCGGTATCAACTCTCTGGAATCCGCCTGGCATACACTTAAATCGGTACTCTAAAATATTGCCTTAATACAGCCTGCTCCCGAACCTTCAGTGACTCTCCTTGGACTCCGTGGGAAACAAGACCCTGTCATATAAGGGGGAGCCCCCAAACTTGCTCAGCGTCAGCCCCTCCGTGCACCAGGAAGCGTGTTGTTACGACATCGCGCCTGGCCGCACCCCCGTCCGTGGACAAGCCTGGCTCCGGGGGCTGCTGCTGTGTGAGAACCAGCTCACTGCCTCGCCCACGAGGCACGTCTAACTTCCACACCCCACGGAGCTGGGCTTCATCCGTCCCCACGTAGGCGCGGACTTGGGAGGAGAAGGGCCGCCCGCTTCACCCGTGAGCCCCGAGTGGCTCCTGGCTGGGAGCCCGGCGCTGAGGCGGGAGCCACCGGGCGCACCGTTGTGGCAGGTGGTGCGGGGGGAGACCCGTGTTCCGGGATCTGAGCCCAGACTGCATTGACCTTAAGAATAATTTAAGTAAATGATTCAAACATAACTTGGACGGAATGTGTTTTACAGCATTCGGTGACCTCGATTCTCAACCCAGAAGCAGAAGCAAACACACAGGTGTATCTCCCCACAGCGTCTCCCTCCGCGACGCTGCGGGTACAGGCGTTCCCAGACCGAGCGCGGCAACCGTGCATGTTTCTGTGTCCAGCGACGGAGCCGTGTGCCGGCCGGGCTCCCGCACTGTGCTCCCGCCGCCGCACGCCTACTCCGGGAGCTCCCCGCGCCGCGAAGCGCGGATGTGCGCGTGTGGCGAATGGGTACCAGCGGGTCCCTACCTGAGCGCAGGAAGCGATCTCTCTTCTTTATTCTCACTCTTGACCAAGGTTATTCTCTTTATCATGCACGGATTTTATTGAGTGACGCCGAGTGAGATGAATAGAGCAAATAATGACAGAGCCGGGCTGACGAAGTGCGCGGCCAGGGTCGCCGAGGCTCTCCCCGGAACAAATTGAGTCACATCCACTTCTCATCCATTATTTAGGGGTGATTGGCCAGGCTGGCTTCTATAGATTTGATAATCATTCAGATGTCCATATTTAATATGTAACATAAATTTCTCATTCGGATGTCGATGGCTTGTCACTGCAGAACAACAATGCATAAAAGGAGAGGTAATGTATGGATTCTCAGAAATCTTTGACATAAATAAATATGTAAAAGCGAGATAATCAAATCTGCTTCTCGCTGCCTGCCAGCGAGCCTTCATGTCAGAGCGGACAGCCCATCTAACGCCGCGATTTTATGCAGCTGTATCCTACCCACACCGGCCTGCGCACTGGAGATTAAGGCACAGCAGATGTTTCTCTGCAGGCTAACAAATACGTCACCCCTGATAACGGATGACAAATGTTGTTCCATATTGTGTCAGACAAAACCAGAGCTCTTGTAAAACAAGTGTTGCAGCTGGAATGATATTTTAACACAGTTACCTAAGGAGGAGACACAGACAGTCGCCCGCCGTGGAGGCAGCCCGGCCTCCGTGCCCGGCCCGGCAGGACGGTCAGGCGAGCCTCGGAGACCGGCGTCACCCCTCCCGGAGACCACACGCCCCCCTGCTTTGCTCAGCACCGGTGTCCTCCTTGGTACGAGGGCCCCAGAGCGCAGGCGGAGAGCACACCGTGGTGCTCGGGGGCAGAGCCGGGTCGACGACCCGAGTGTATGATCAGAATCGCTAATCGCTTTATTTACTCCCACTGCCTCAGTGACAGTCCGCCAGATTTATGAGTGACCGAGAGATGAATGTCACTGGGATAAGACAGGCAAAACACCAGAAACAAACAGACAAACAAAAGCTCCCTTTTTATGAAATATGGCCACAGCCTCATCAGCAAACGTGCTTCCGCGTTCCCGTTTGTCCGGGTCACACCTCCGCCGCTGCCCTGCTCATGTGTCCTCCACCGAACCTCGGCAGAACGGGGATAACATTCATTTCTCCCTCCTTACCCATTTGTTTATTAATGCTACGTCTTTTCTCTCTTCCTTGCCTGCAAAAATAAATAAATAAATTCTCTGTGTAACCTTCACCACCGACAGGCTTCCCGGCAACTCAGCAATTACGAGTCGGTGTGATATTCAGATCCGTGGCCTTTTCAGGGCTGGGCCACCCACACCCCTGGGGCTCCAAGACCGGCCACCGAGCCCTGCGCTCAGGTGAGTTCGCTTCTCTTTTGCCAACAAAGACGCCCAGGGAGAAGCGGATAACAGGACAGCAGGGCAACTTTCCATCACTTTCTGACTCATTAATGAACTTTTGCTCACCTCCCCCACTTCCTGAGACTCCGCTTTCCAGTTACCGTGTTTTCCCCAAGCAATTCTATACAATGAGACGGTAACAGTTGTTTGTCTGATAAAGCACGTACTATTTAGAACACAGATGTTTGATTATTATTTATTTCTCTCAGAAGCCCACTAATTCAGTCCCAAATGATCTCTTTTTCCCTTTTGCTTAAATTTAATTTGGAATGTATGTTGTTGGTAAGTGACAGACAGTTTAATTATTAATAGGATCCTGTAATGCAATGCACCGTAGTTTCCAACTCTTCCGGGGCCAGTGCGGCAGCACCTCCTTCCTCCCTTATGCTTCTGGGACCTGCGGATGAGTACAAAGGTAATTACAAAATGCACGACAAATCTGCATGTGTCGTCTTCTTTCTTCAACATTTGTGCTTGCCTGTGATTTTGTCAAGGGCCACTCGACTTGCCGAGCAGCCATGAATCAGCGAGGCCTTTGGCGTGTCCCTCTCTCTGGGACCAGGGTATTTGTCTATGTGTGCTTGTGTGTCTAACGGTATTTCACACGCAGGTGCACGGACACTGTGTTTCTAGGCATGGAAGAAGAGCTCACCTCCAACCGCCGCTTGCCTGAAGTCACCTCTGGATCACCAAGGAGGCACAGAGATGGGAGCCAAAAGCCCCCCGAGAACGCCGCGTCCAGAAAGCTGGTTTCCAAGGCTCGTTAGCACGGCTGGGGCTGGGCGGTGATAAGGCGACGCGGGTTTGATCCCTGTGTGGGCCGGTTAGTTTCACAGACGGCCTAGAGTCCCTTCCGGCAGCCTCGAACTGTGCACCTCGGCCGAGCAGGCCAGCTCATCACCCTGAGCAGGCTGGGGCGGGAAGCACGTGTTCCCTAGAGACCTCTCCCTCCTTGTCCGGCACTGGGCACCCACGGTCAGAAACATCAGTGTGTGGGTCTCTCATTCACGGAAACAGGGACCCCGAGAGAGCCTGCCTGCTCATCTCTGGCTCCGGGGTCGTTCTGGGTTCCTGATAAATGCTGTGAAATTAGCTAGCTCCCTGCTGAGTGACCCCCCACGAAACACCCCCGCTGGGGTCATTTGCGTCCACAGCAGAGGCGATATGCACGGTGGGCTTGCCTCCTGCTGTCCCTTTCTGCTCTCTTCTGGAAAGCCGGGATGCCTCACGCACCCGGTGTTAGCAGAGCACCGGGACAGGCGCTTAGTAGGAGCTCACCTAAAACATGCACCTCGGGATCTCCGCGGGCGGCGTTGGTCCGCCGATCACTGGTGCACGGACCTCGTGTTTGTGCTGGGGACGGTAGAATCGGTGCGAGGAACAGTGGCAGGAACGTGAAGGACAAATGCGGGGTCATCGCGGTCAGGGCAGGTGAAGACGACGTTGCAGAACGGCGCTTGTCTAGGGAGCTGGAGCCCGGCTTCGTCTTCACATGTTTTTCAGGTCATTAAGTCAGGGGCACCCCCAGGCCTGGGCTGTTGGCTCAGGCTCCAGAGGGTCAGAAGAGAGCAAGTGCGCTCAGAGAGGGACCCTCGCCCAGCCCTGTGGGGACACCTGGAGAACACAAGGAGGCTTGGGCGTGGGGCGGCCCAGACTCTGTCCAGCCGCCCTGCCCGTGGGAAGTGTTAGCTACGGCAAGGGAAGGGGGTTTGCTTCTGGATCGTCCAGGGCCTCCAGGTGTGTGCTGCTGAGTTAGGTCACCTTTGTAATCTGCTGACTAAATTAAATATCGTTCACAGAGGTTTTAAAATTTAAAGCGTCACAAAAATTGCGGCTACTCCTTGCAAAGGACTCAGAACCTCGGGGACATTTGTTTCTATTGCTCTGGCCCTTTCTACCCCAAGTCTGTCCTCATTCCTTCTTTGTCTTTATCGCTCAGGTGAGGACCAGGAGGAAAACACTGCAGAGAAGCTGTGTTTAGGAGCATGGATTCTCCATGTCCCCAGGAAAAAGTCATTGATGACTCAGGTTCATGCCCAGTTCAAAAAATCTCACTCTTACTTCTAGCCTTCCAAGGTCGGATGTCTTGTTCCTGTTTCTTTTCCTCCAGTGGGAGTGCTTTATGCAATTTTGAAAAGTGAGCTGCAGTGTCCCTTTGAAAAAATGGCACAGTATTACCATAATAATCCAAGACCTGGCCAAGCAGGAGGTGGGGAGGGGCGGGAGGGGGGTGGAGGCTCCTGCAGCAGGCAGGCCCTGGGGCCCGAGAGCTGGGGCGCACAGTGGGCTCCCGCAGGAGGGTGGTCAGCCCCGCGGGTCTGGCAGCGTCTTCCCGCGAGCTCAGTCTTAGAAGGGAGGGTCCCCGTGTTCTGGGCTGTGAATTGCTTTGCCACCAGTAGTTTGATTCAGTACATTTTCCCCCAGTGCTGCTTATTTTTTCCTCTACTTCTGGCATAAAAACAAACAAAAAGCAACCCTGTTTAATGAGTGCCTCCTTACCAAGTACTGTTTGATTATGAGAAAAACAACAGAAACCAATTGAACACTGGCACCAAAGTGCCCTGACTAATTATCCCTTCTTTGAATACAAAACCCTAATGAAAGGATTATGAATTTGACTTAATATGACCACATGAGAATATTGTGCTTTTTCCCTAACTACCAGAGCTAAGTCGAGTTTACAAATATCAAAATTCTTAAAGATCCCACCTAGGTTTGCAGTGCAGCTGGGACAATGGGGCGCCCTTCCTCACCAGGAAGGTCCAAATCCTGTTGCAGTGGAGCTGAGTGAGTAGTTACACCGAAGCTCTGTTCACAGAGACAGGTGTCAAAGAGCTGGCAGAACAGACAAAATTTAGGGGTAAACGGGTGCTTTCCAAGGCTGTTGGGACCTGCGCCGTTCCAAGCGCCCACGCTCTTTGAGAGAGTTCCCCACAAGGCCGATCTCCCCAGAGGGAAGCGTGCAGGCCAGGCAGTGGGCACAGGGGGCCGCCGTGAGCCCCCGCGGTGGAGAAGAGAGCTGTGGCCCAGAATCCGCCAGGCTTGGAGCAGCTTTCGAACCTCGTGTGCTCAGCCTCAAACACGCGTAAGTGGATGGAGCGAATGTGGCCGAAACGAATTCCCCTCAAAACATCACAACAAATAATTAGAGCACACAAAGTAGATTTTTAAAGGTTCAACAAACACATGATAAATGGATAAACCCCTGACCTACTGCATTTTTAAGATCTTCACATCTGTTACCCTTGTTCAAATACATGATATAATTGTATAAACATTCACAACCTATAGCTCCTCGAAGGCATAGGTAATCACAAAGTGCCACAATATTACATACCTGCTTTGGGGTGATACGTTGCAGTATATGTGCTAGCTTGCTGCTTTTTAATTTAATTGAGATTACAGAGTCAAATTTGCATAGCCCAGAGGGCATCGTTCTTGGGCGCCCGTGCTCCGTTTGGTAAATGTCTGGGATCTTTGGGGAACAGCTTCGTCACAAGCTTCCAGAACAGTCAAACCCCGGAATGAGAGGGCCGGCCGAGCCTTCTCCTGCCGTCTGCAGCCATGTCTGCGCCAGGAAGACTGTGGCCACACAAAACACGCGTTCCACACACTGTGGCTAGGAAGCCCTCCCCCCTCGGAGAGTCCACATAGATAAAAATGCACAGGCAAATTCAGAGTGTGCTTGTGGAACTTCTATTCACTTGGCACATACCTAGAACAGTATGTGGAGCCCAGAGAGGCACATCCTTGCCCGTTCTCTCATCTCCTTCCGGGCGTCCGTAAGTCGGAGTCCACAGAGCAGGTGCACTTGGTTAGCGACACCCAGTTCCTCTGCTGTTGAAGCCGCTCACAAAAGACTCAAACCCAAGTTGCCAACGAGGCAGTTTTATTTGTCGTACTATGAACGTAGTGAATATAGTGTCCTATCTGTGCAGTTAAAGCTATTTTCTGTGAAACCAAAACACTGATTTCACTACCCCAAGGTTTTCCTATGGATATAATCGAAGAATAGCGACATGATACATATTGTAACAATTGTTTCAATTTATGCAGCAGTTCTGTCCAGAAGGAACTGTTCGGAACTTCATTCCACTTTGAATACAATCTCTTAAGCGTGGGGTTTTCTTCTGCTCTTCTCACTTCAATATACAAAGTTGAAACTGAAAGCAATTGACCTTCTGCTTGATGTATGTAACAGGAGAGTAAAAGGAGAAAGGGACGGTTGGTTATCTTCCAAAGCATGATGGTGCCGACCCCATAGACTATTCTATGTTTTCAGAGTATCTTCTGCCATATGCTGTGTCACGTCAGCGGGTTATAAATAACTGAATAGGGGAGTATGTGCCGGTCACAGACATGGCTCTGGCCTGAGCCCACTAGGTGGACATTTTTCAGAAAATGATAAAGCATATCATACCTGGAAGGTTCATTCTGATTCTGCTTTCCCTACTGATGTGACTGGTGACATTCTCCCACTGGCCCTCAGAGTCCACATTTCTGATGATGGAGATAAAATAACACATTTTCAGTTTGTCATGTCTATAAAAACAAACTATGTGAACCAGCGTCCATCCATGAAATGTCCAGAATTGGTAAACTTTTCCATTGACTTTAAAGAGCTTCCCAATATCCTTTTGTCAATTTTGACCAAATCTAGACAGCTAAGGGGAGAAGGTCATCATCTCTACTGATCCCCCGACTTCCTCACTGAAAACACTGGGCGGGGGGCAGATTAAATCATTGCATTATATGAGTTTTCCAAATCTGGTATTTTTCTTTCCAGTTCACTGATAATGGGATGTCTTAAGCCATGTAGAGGGAATGAACTCTTAAATGATTATCTGACCAGAGTTTACTGATTTTGCCTTTTCCATTAAACTGCGACTATTATCCCCTTTGCATGACGAAGAGCCAGATTCCAGGGAGCTAAAGCATGCTGCTTCCCTTGTCCCATGTGAAAACGGAAAACAGGAGTCCCATCTTCTGAGCAGGTGCCCGAGGCTCTCAGGGCGAGGAAGGCCCCGTGTGGATCTCAGGATGTGTTGGCTTGTCCACTGACTGGAAGGTGACAGGGCCCTTATGCTTTAGAACTGGGTCTTTATTAAATGAATTATTCTACATTTGTAAGAGTTTTTCTTATCAGTCATGGTTAAATACAGACATGTTTCCAGTCAAAATGGAGGAGCTAGTGATTGGAGGGCAGGGGGCCAGTGTGTGGGGGAGTATCTCTGTGACCCTGGACCAGCCCCAGGAACTTTCTAGACCTTCAGGCTCCCACCCATGCAAGGGTGTCCATCCTGGGCTGTCTATGCATCACTCCCCGCATCAGTGGGCCACTCCCTGGATGTCAGGCCTTCATCCATGTCAGTTAAAGGGACAGTCTTCCAAGTGATATCATCAAGCTTGAAAAGACACCGTGACTATTCGAATTCCTGTCTGACACTCAACACACAATATTGGCTTTGCAGATGGTCTTGAAGTCTTGGAAGATACATTGAAGTCCTGGAAGATACATTGTATCACAAAGATACATTGTATCTTTAAGATACATTGTTTCAGGAAGCCATTTCATGATCTCTGCTTTGCTCTTCTCCCACATTGATGAAGAGGGAGGATCTAAGGGCACAGGAAGGAGGCACGCGGTCCTCCAGGAAGGAGCGCCGAGAAGGGAGCCAACGGCTCTCAGGACAGAGCTGCGTGTGCCCTTGATCCTTACTTACATGATGTTTGGGGAGACTTGTTCTCGTGGTCTCACACCCCTTGAACATCCTTGGGGATTTGTTTGTTTGCAGGGCTCCTGGTGTGGGTGCACCCAGAAGGAGACAGGTGCTGTTTCTCCGCCAGCCCGTGGTGACGATGGCCGTCGTTCCAGAGCGCGAGGGGCGGGCGTGGCACGCACACGCTCACAGCCCAGCCCAATCAGCCGGAGGGTCCTGGAAACGGGCAGCAGCCAAAGCCCTCCCAGAAATCTCCCATCTTTCCAGAAATTAAATCTCTTGCCACCAATGATTCAATCTCAAAAATAAAGTACGCTTCCAATGGAACCGAGGCCGGTCACTCGGCCAGTCCTCTGGGGGCTCATGGTCATTCTCATGTACTACCCTAAATTATCTCATGGTCGTTCCCCTCTTTCCTCCTGCCCTTTGTGTCTGGTGGACTCGTCCGACCCTGGAAAACTTGGAGCGTCTTCTGTCTAGAATGACTCCCCATGGGGCCGTCCCTGTCACGGGGCATCTGGAGACTCAGCACACCTGCTGTGAGTCCTCAAAGGGAAACGGACATCAGGGTTCTCCTCCCCAGAGCGTGGCCCCTTTTCCTGACTTGCTCCCTCTTTCGGATGCTGGAGCAAAGACGAGACACGAGAACATCGACGAGTCCCAGGCTCCGTCTCAGAGGACGGAGTGAAGTCGTCGATGTGATTTGTGCGGCTCTGGAGGGGAAGGTATGCAGGCGTGTCCACGGCAGCTTCTGAAGGGCGGGGAATGTGCCCGAACGAGGGAGGCACCCCCATGGCCCCTTGGTCATGTGAATGCAAGGCTGGGCCTGCTGTCAGGATGGCTCTGAGGGTCCTGCTGCAGGCCTAGCCTGTCCCCCTCTTCATCTCAAACATGCTCAGACCAAGAAGTCTCCGAAGTCAAAGCTTATCCTGCGGGAACCCTGGGATTCCACCCCAGATGCTGAGGTGCTGTCGGGGGCTCTCCGGAGATGAGAGCAGAAGCACTCCTATCCTGCCTCGGCCCCCGGTTGAGGACAGTGATGCCTTTGTGAGGCTACACAGAATGGAAATGATCGAGGCACACGGTGGATCTCCAGCACACAGTAATGTAGCGAGTAAGTGCTTTCTGAGGTGTTGCAAGACAGACCGTGGTGGTGTAGAGCAGCAGGGGCTGTTGTGAACGTTCTGATAGTGCAAAATTATCGGAAGTCTGGTCTGAAGTATGGACGTGTAAGAAATTAGATTTATGACTTCTATTCCAAGACCATGCATCTACATTTCCAACCTACAATATAAATCCCATTAAAAACAACCAGTCACATGAAAACCCTGTTGTTTTCTCCTGTTACTGGGGTCATTTTAATCCTTAAAGTGGTCAATGTAAGGGGAATATTGTTTAAAATTAAAATGTATTTGGGGGCGCCTGGCTAACCCGGTCAGTAAAGCACGTGCTCTTGATCTGGGGGTTGTAAGTTTGAGCCTCCTGTTGGATATAGAGCTTACTTTAAAATGAAATGTTAATATATATATATATGTATATATTTATTCACAAAAGATTAGATTCCCACCGTCTTGCAGTGGTTATATGCACCGACTCTCTCCTTCAAAGTGCTAATTCGCAATGGCAAGGAGCTGACGGCTAGACGCCGGCCGGGCAGGCAGGTCGGGAAAGGTGCGGTGGCCACAGGGTTCATGCCGGGCTTCTCCTGGGGGCTGGTGGTCATGAAGACCCTGATAAGTGAAGATATTTTTTAAAAAAAATCCCTTTTCTTTCCTGCAGTGGTCGGGCCCCTAACCACGAAGTATCCCGGTTTCCTCCACCAGCTCAGACGTGGGCGGACAGCCTGGAGGGCCTCCGGATGATCCAGCTTTCCGACCTGCGCAGGGGCTTGGTAGGTTCCCGGCAGCTGCCCCACTTTGTACGCATCATTTCACGTGGATATGTTTGCAGTGATGACGGTGAGCTGGAGAAAATCTGTAGCCACACTGGGGAAGAGATGAAGAAGGAAGCAAAGGCTTTCCTCTAAACAAATTTCAAATATAACAGAGTAAACGTATTTCTTTTTATCTATGGGAAAGAGAACAAAACCATTGGCTCACAAATGTTCATTATCTGAACTTAAAATTCTCTGTTGGAATTTTAATTTCAAGAACTATACAAATGACCTTTTTTTCCTTCCAATTTTGATTAGGAAAGGTTCAAAACTAAATTGCTTCCTTTTGTAAACACAGAAGGAACCTCCGTTCCTCCAGCTGAGATATCTTCATGATGGGGGTCAGGTTTTATCTTTAAATTGGTCACACAGGTTGACTGATACATTGTAGAAAAATATTAGTCGATCCATTCTTCATATTTTAAATCGTCACTTGTATCCCCCGTGGCACTGGTGTTATTGGGCAATGTTCTGGGGATGAAATGGGTGATCTCGGAAGCAAATCTGGAGTGAATGTTCTAATTTTCATGGATGGACATAGATTGGACAATTTATTCTCAGGCAAATTCCAAATGCAAATTGCTTTATAATCTCCCCTAAGGTTTTGTTTCTTAATGGTTCTCTTCCTTCCTCAGCCACCCACTGCCGGTGACCCAGATCTCGTCGTCGAGAATGAGCTGTCCTTTGTGGAGGAAGTGATGCTCTGGTGACAGGTTTACTCTGAACAGTCCACGCCCCCACTTCTGCCTCGTGCTTGCTGACATTTCTCTCAGAGGGACGTGCGTGGGGTGAAGGGCTCCCGCCTATGGTCTGTACACCCAGGTTTTCCCAGGCTGGAACGCAGGAGCCAGCCTGGGGACTATGATCCATGACCTCACTAGGTCATCCTGTAGGACATGCGGTAGACAGTCTCCAGGGTATGTGACCATCAAGAGACAGAGGCATCCAGTCAGGGCAGTCTGGGACAAGGTGGAGGGAGCACGTCAGAGCTGAGTTCTCTCTGGAAACCCCTGAGCACAGAATGGAAAGCAGGGGTAACTCACAATAATGCAGAGAGAGGTGAATTCTCATTAGGGGCAGGAGACCCTACTTCGAGAGCTTTGTGAATTTAATTGATTCTAAGCGAGCCACGTACTGACCTCAGGAAAAAAATATCAGATGAGCTGATAAATTATCACACCTAAATCTACAAGTGGATGTTCTAACGGTGGCTGTATGTGAACAGGAAGACAGCCGACCTCCACCGCAGTCGTCCCAAAGACTCTAGAGGGAAGGGGCGGCTCTTCTTGAAGGGAGCACGGCGCCGCTTTCTCCTGCTTCATGTGAATGCTCACCCAAGGCTCTCACCGAGCCCAGCTCAGAGTAGAAGAGTGCACTGGCTGATGGGTGCCCTGTAGCTGGAAAGGGATCACGGCAGAGGGCTCTTTCCCTCTGCAGCCTGGCTGGAGGCAGACACGGCCCTGAGCCAGGGAGCCCCCCTTCCCGCCGGAGACCACCGAGCAAGGAGGGCGCGGCTGGTTTCCGGGGCCACTCTGCTCTCCCACACCGTGATGCTCTGTGTCTCCTCTTCCCCCACCCCCTCTTTTTTCGGTCAGATCAGCTTGGCACAACCAGCACAAACAAACTTTGTTAACGGCTTTAAACTTGGAAGGCTCGCTTTTTAAATATTTGCCGCTACATAATTGAAACAGCTGTTTTAATGAGGTACCTACTGTCATCATTTTACCCCGGCTGAGCTGGGTGACAACAAAGCAGTAATAACGAATTCAATAATAATTAACTCGGGTCATCTGCTCATCTGTCACGGCCCATCAGCTTTAGGGAGAAAAATCCCAGTGAACTTCTCTCTTTTGTGAGCTTTCCAAAACTCTGCAATAAAATGCTCAGAGAGGACTCTAGGTAGCCCTTCAAAAGTTCTAAGCAAACTGGTAAGTAGGTTAATTAAATTTTATGCATGTTTAAATGCTAATGATTACATTCCTGACATTACAGTGTAATCTGATATGGGGTGATGTCATGCAAGCAGTGGTTTTAGTGCCTAAACACATCTCCGTCCCCACGTCGAGCGGCGGCTCTGCACATCATTTATCGAAGGGCAGGACGTTGACAGCTTTGGAAACCAGGTTTTCACTCAGGTCCCTTAACTTGTCTGATGCATGCTAATCAGGGAAGTCACAGGAAACAACGGCTCCAAACCCAGCAGCAAACTGGGTGGGGGGGCATTGCAAGGTCCGCTCTTTTATGCTCTGCCTCTAAATTCATACTCCTGGCACCGTGGGGTAGGAAAGCCTCCTGCTCGCTGCTCAGGATTCTAGAGAGGAACGTAAGGTCACATTCTCTGCTTTGGTCCAACACGTTCACCTTCTGCTATGCCCCCCACCCTGCCGCAACCTCTGCTGTTACGGCGTTTCACAAGTCTGTCGATATGTTCCTGCAAGAAGACACAGATGCACCAGCCTTGGCTCATATATGAAGATGACAGGCGTGCACCCGCTGTGCAGACGAATGCTCCAGCCTCCCTGGCCGGGCAGCGTAGGGCTTCTCCCACGGTCCCGGTATGGGGCTCCTCTGGGGGTATATGAAAATCGTGACCCTGCAGGTCTGGGTTCCAGCCTGAGAGAGTCTGCACTTGTAACAAGCTCCAAGCTGGGGCTGATCTGGGGGAAAGAGGACCCTTTCTGAGGACTCAGGAGAATACCTATGGTGACTTCTGGACAAAAGGAAGCAGACAATATGAGACGATTATTCTAAAACTTGGGGCCTCCTTTCTCAACGCAAATCATTTTTCATTAATGATCCTCATACTTTTTAACAAAGATACGCAGAACTCCCGTTATCTGGGTAACGGCCTTATTCTGCACATGTTATCCTGTCTGACAAGCGGCAATCTGACAGGAGACTGGGGTCTTTTATGCTCATTGTGAAGCTAATTTTTATACTTTCTGCTTTTCCTCTAAACGAAGCTTAGCTCATAGAGCACTTTGCTCTTTGGAATTATGTAAAGCAGAGACTACAATATATTTAAAATATTAGACATTCAATCAGAGTATAACAGCACTACTATTACAGCTAATAATAATTATAGGAATAAAGGAGCTGTTTCATTGTACTGGTAACCACAGAGCTCAGAACATTCTCCCCATTCTTGAATTGAGACTCTAAAACTCCTTAAAGCACAAAAAGGAACGGTCCTACTGCATTTCTCAGTCTGGTCATACCTTTTGGGAGCTCGACTTTCTCCCCATTTGTGAGAACGAGATCTAATAGTACGAGCAGAATGTCTTCTGATGGAAACCGTGAAATCACCATGTTTTCTCCAAACAGGCAAGCTCTTGCAGATATCTCAGCATTGTGTTGGATTATGAAGGAAAGTCCCCAACTCAAATCACACAGCCCACATACTGCTAAATGCTTGATTCATAATGTAATTTTCCAGAAATTGAGCATTATTGCAATGTAGGGTTTTTTTTTCCTTATTTTTTTCCTGAAGAATAGTCAGCTCGAGCCTTCTGTGCATGTGCATTTTGAGCAAGGATATTTAAGACAAACAGCACCAGCAGGGCAAACGTATGGCAAAATCCCCAGTCACTAGTAAATAACCCCGTTCCCATAGCTCTGCTTCCAGATACACCAAAGAAGACCTTTAAAATGCCCAGTGTGTTCCAGTGAGTGTCAAAATGGGGACGCGGCAGGAAGCCCGCGCTCACACCTTGGTTGGGCGTTCGACGGTGTGATACTGTCTGCTGACTTCATCAGCTTTTGCGAAGAGGTTCAGAAGGGTAAGTAGTTTCACATTTCAACAGTAGCCCAGAAAAAAAAAAAATGCACAGTGACAAGCATTGTTTCCTTGCTCTTTACAGAAACAGAGGAAGGTCTAGTTTATTCTGGGCTCACATTTTAAGCTTTAGTGGCACCAAACCAGTTAGAAAGTCTGAGATTATTAGCTCTTTATGTAGCATTCGAGCAGGCTTTATGAAGTACAGTATCACTGGTGAGAGACTAGGAGAGAAACGTAGCCTCACTGTCCGGAAGGATCCAGATCAAACATCGACATGGAAGACCTCAGACTGCAGACCCCTTAGACAAAAACAGAAAAAGCTTCACGGCAGTGGATTTGGCCATGATTTCTTAGATATGACTCCAGAGTCATGCGTAATAAAGCAAATAAGCAAATTGAACTTCATGAAAATTCCAAACTCTTAGACCCCAATGGACACTCTCAAGAGAGGGAACAGATAATCCCCAGAATGGGTGGGGGCTACCAAAAATATTAGTACGCAGCGTATATAAAGTTCTCCTGCGGCTCAACAGGAAATGATCCAAATGCAAAATGGGCAAAAATATGGATAGCTCTTTGTGTAAAAAGATACATAAATGCTAATATCAGCACATGAAAATGGGCTCAATATTCCTAATCATTAGAGAAATGAAAATTCAAAAATATGAGACACTGCTTCACATGCAAGATATGAAGATGGTGATTATTTAAAAAAATAAAGGTGCTGAAGAGGATGAGGAGAATTTGGAACGTCTGTGTAGAGCCCTGCAGGTTTACTCCAGAAGACAGAATGGCATCCCCCCAGATTCCAGGCTGTTAGCATGGGAGCCGGCAGTGCCATGGCTGAGGATTCCCCCTAAAGAACTGAAAGCAGGTTTTGCAGCCGACATTTGTACGTTCATGTCCGTAACAGCAAGAGCTGCTGTGCACTCCCAGGGTCCGCGAGCGAGAGTGTGTCAACCTCGGGGCACCCACGCAGCGCGCTATCGTTCCGCCGTAAGAAGGCAAGAGCCACATGTCTCCACGTAGATGAGCCTTCATGCACCCACGTGTGTGTGTACGCGTTCATCCACTCAAGTCATGTTTCTCCGTCCTCCGCAGTGGGTTAGACCCTCCACCAAACAGTCACGAGACAGACGGACTGTGGCCCCAGCCTCAGGAAGTCCCAGGGCGGCTGGAAAACTAGTCAGGTAGGCAAAGAAATACAGCACAACACCCCAATGTACCTCACCGTTGCACTAGTACGTACACTTTCCTTCCTCGTTCCACAGAGCGCTCTTAAGTGCCTGGGGTGTCCCAGGTCCTATCCTGGGTCACAGCTGAGAGCAGCCACCTTACAGAGCCTCTGGCAGCAGCGAAGTGTGTACTTCCAGATGCGGCCGCAGTGCGCGCGCTCCAGCATCCAGGCACAGGCGGCCTGTTGTGGTGTCATGTCTCAGGGGCAGTTAGAGCCTGACGTTAGGGGGTGTGCATGGCCGGTGACGGCTCCAGCCCGGCGGCCGTGCGGGCAGCTCTGCGGCGAGCGAGGGGTCAGCGCTCACCCTTACTCTGCAGCGAGCGAGGGATCAGCGCTCACCCTCGCTCCTGTGCGTTTGGAGGACAGCACGAAAGGGTTAGGCATGGACGGAACAGGGCCCCCGGCTTGGTTTTCGTGCCGCCTGCAGAATCAGGCAGTTCTACCCCACTGATCCCGCTTGGATCTGCTCCAAGGGCAGTGACATCCGTGCTCTATGCATGCCCAACAGACTGGACTCTTACCATCTGTACATATAGAATGTTTGCTCGATGGGAGCCAAATTACAACTGTACACAAAATTTAGATTTCTCAAGTGAGAGTAAACCATACGTTGAAACATTTCTTCACTAAAGCAGACCTAAGTAGGGGATCCTGATCAAAGGGGGTGGGACGAGCTTGCCCCCAGGTGTAACGATTCCGGTAGAAAGGCACAGAACAGCTCGGAGGGTGTCAGCTGGCAGGTGTGTAGTCCCCGTCTTGGTGCCACGGGAACCTCCGCCCCCTGGGGACAACCGCTCTCTGTAGCTCACTTACCTCTCAGAAAGAAACATCTCGTGTGTGTGTGTTTGGTCGCATGCCCATGGGCTCCTGTTTCTACAGCAGAGGGGGCGTGAGCAGTACCTCCATCACTCCCACGGCCGCGCGCACGGCTCTCCTGGGAACTCCCCAAGTTGGAGCGCAGCCCTCCCTACGGAAGCGCCCGCTCAAATCCGAGAAGCAAAACGATCAAGGACAACAACAGCAACAAAACAGCAATGTGTCCGGGGGGTCACCCTGACCTGTGACCCGATTCCTGATCCTCCCGTCTGAGCGTCGGGTTGGACGCTGTCAGCTCCGCCCCAGGCAGGGTGTGCAAACCCAGGCTCCGAGCTTGCAGCAAAATCCAGCCCGCGGAGGGGGGCCTGTTTGGAAACCTTCATGCCTATGTGTGGAATAACTGAATAGTACATCAGAACAAGGAAAGATCAGGCTTCTGTTTCCGAGCTTTTAATGTTCATTCTCTAGGAGCTCAGTTATTCTGTTTTATAAAGATACTGGTCAGCGGAGGACCGGGGTGGGGAGGGTCCGCTGGAGAAGCAGTAACCTCACCTCTTCACAGGGGCTTTAAATGGCTTCAGCAAACAGACTTCCGCCCAAGCCACCCCACAGCCCCGATCGGTGGGCGCCCTGCGCCCCCTCCTACCACCACTTTCCACCGGGTCGGAGCGACTCCCCGGCTCGTCCTGCTCCTGGACGCCGGCTTCTGGGCTCGGACGTGCTGCCGCGTCAGGGGAGGGCCGCGGGTTCTCGGGCAGTGTCCCCTTCATCTGGGGTTAGGGGCAGCTCGGTCACTACGCAGCTGTTCCGGGCCTGGCCAGCTTCCACTTGCTGCTGCCCGGTCCGCGGCTCCGGGACCCCGCACTGCCCGCCCGGCCTGCGCCAGGGTGCGCTGCCAGCCCCGCACTGGGCCGTCTTGGCCGCTGGGCCCCGTGGAGCCTCACCGAGACTGCCGCAGCGCTAGGGATTTTGTGAGCCAGAAACCCCTCAGTGGGTCACTCAGGGAGGCTCAGTAGTGACTTCCTGAGGCCTCAGAACCTTGGGGTGGCTGTGACACCGCAGGGGGCGGCCGGAACGGCCTGCTTGCTCCGCATCGGGGGACACTGCGTCTCTCAGTCCCGCTGCCCACCCGGCGCGGCGCTCCCGCGCGGCTTCGATTCCGGCGGCCGCACCGGAGCGCGGCCCGCGGACGGTAAAGAGAACCGAGGGCGGGAAGGCGTTGCCCCCTTCCTTTACAGTCCTGTTTCTCAGCTGACCCTCAGCCGCGCTTGCTACCCAGTGCTTGAACCCAGACCGCAGCCACACACAGCAGCGAGCAGGCGCGAGCCTCCGGGGCTGCGAGAAAGGGCCTTGCAGATGGGAGAAGTCCCGGCTCCGAGGGGCGGAGACGCGCCGGCGGGGCTCCAGGCCCTTTGCAGATACTGAGCTTCGGTCTGTGATGGGCCGTCCTCACGCTGGGCAAAAATAAGGCCAGCTTCAGGAACAAGGGGTGCGTTTCCTCCCGAGTGCTTCCTGACACACGCTTAGGGTCACGCTGGGTCGCATCCCTCCGTGAGCACCTCACGCAGGGCTGAACTGCGCTGGCGACTTACTCGGGTCGCACGACGGACGGCGGGAGGCTCGCGAGGCAGCCTGGGCAGCGGCAGGCGCCGTGGGCACGCGAGGTGTGCGGGCGCGAGGGGACACTTGGGCCCCGCTCGGGGAGCTGGGTTCCTCTTCAGGCAACGCTTCAGAGGAGCCTCTCAGGTAACCCGCACAGTGCCGCCGCCGCTGCTGCCAAGGGCTCGGAGAAGTTCCCATAAGGCTGAATCAGCTATAGCGGGCGCACTGAAGACGCAGCACACCCCACGAGCCGCGGTGCATCGGAGATGCAGGCGCTGGAGTGTTAGGGGAAGGGTTTGTGATGGTACGAAGAGCTCACATATGCAAACAAGGTGAGCTGTACCAGCCGTGTTTTCTCAACCGCCATTAGTGGAACTGTCTAAATATTTTAAAAAGTAGCATCATTGTAGCGATAGGTTCAGATGGTAACCCGAGAGGAGGTTAGTGCGCGGATCTATTAGAAACGCTGCCTTCATGAATAGGTACACGTTTAATTAGCATATGAATTGTGTGCATGGAAGTGTAGTCACTAAATGACTGAAAATAGTGCGCGCTCTTCAAGCGGTGGCGCCTCCGCTGGAAGTCGCCCTCAGAACCTGCAGAAAAGTCCTCCTCCCGATGGCACAGACGCCGTCACACGCGACTGCAAAGGTGTGTGCTGCGGCTCAGATCTGCCTGGCTTGCCGTCTGCACCCCCGTGGGCTTCAGCCGGACCTGCAGCCCTGCTGTGCTCTGGAACCTGTAGGGGCCCCTCGGGGACTCAGACTCCCGCCCTGCCCCCCAGGAAGCCTCTCTGGTCACTCCTCCCGAAAACCAGGAACTAGCAAGCGGACTCCGACGTGCTTCCAAGGACAACACGAATGGACCCTTGGATCCGGCAGTTTCTATAAGGAGGACCTCCAGAGATTAACTCAGAGGATTCCTCTGATCGTGTGGAAATGTAGTGACTAGCACTCTTCGGCTCAGTGGAGAACTTGGGGGCTCCGCCCTTCACTCAGGATTTGGTCTGAAGAATTCCAAACACATTTTCCTAGGAAGTTGCATCTGGAGCAATGGTATTTTCCAACATGCGGCCACGCAATTACCGTTTCCGACAATGAAGGGGGTTGACTTTCAGAAACTGGTAGAATGAGTGGAGTTCTGCGTTACTCTGCACGGCGAGTTCCGATTTAGAATTCCAGGTGTTTGGCTGGGACTACATCAATGGGACAAACTCAAGGCGTTTTCTTGAAGGGGACTGTGGGGGCAACAGGGATAGACAGTGGGCCCCAGGCCGGGGGAGCGGAGCCCAGTGATGCAGTGACACAGGTGGCAATCACCCCCTGGGGTTTTGCAGGAGCTGGAGGAGGACACTAGTCTACACATGGTTCGGTCTTCAGAGTTGTAAATTAGGGAACTACAGGCATGATCTGGGATCTTTCCCGAATTCATTTTCAGAAGAGGTGCAGCCGTACTCAAACAGTGCGGTGTCCTCCTGTGAGGGCACCGTCGGCCGCCTGGCAGGCCAGCCTGGCCAGGCACTGACCTGCCCCCTGGACAGAGCAAGCCCCATGATGTGAAGACATCTGAACGCGGACTCTTCTGGCTCTCACAGATTGGCGCGGGACTCACTGCGGGCTCCCATTCAGAGAGCGAGTTAGAAACGCCACTCCTCAGGCTTCAGTGTGGACTCTGAGTCCGGCGTCCCCCGGCAGAGGCAAGCCACTGGCACCCACTCTCCTGTCTTTGTCTGCTGTGGACACCATCCTGCGCCTGAGCTCTTCCTCCACGGCGCTCATGCCCCTCGCCCTGCCCAGGACCAAGGACTGAAATGCATCTCCTCAAAGTTCATACGTTGAAGACCTCACCCACGATGTGACAGTGTTGGAACAGGCTTGAAGGAGGTAATCAGCTTCAGTGAGGTCCCAAGAGTGGGGTCTAATCTGAAGGCTGGTGTCCTCATAAGGGGAGGAGGAGCCAGGAGAAGTACAGACAGAGAAAAGGCGCCGTGATGGGATGTTCATCGGCGAACTAGGCAGAGACCACCAGCCCCTAAGCCTGTCGGCCCCCGGCCTTCAGAACTCCAGAGCCTCCGGTGCGGTGTGAGGTGGCCGCAGCCCAGGCAGACAAACGCAGCCAGTGTCGTCCTGGGTGAGACCCACCCTGTCTGGACCTGCACTGCTGACCGAGGGCAGGAAAGTCGGGAAACGTGGCCCCGGGTCTCAGTGTAAAACCGCGCTCCTGACATCAGGTGGCCACTCCCTCCTAACCTTTGAATTTTTAAAAAATAGTCGTTTTAGTTGATTCTGTGCTGTATGCTTCTGCTGCCAATAATATTTACTCTGCTCAAGTCACTAAAGTCACTGTAATTCAAACTCCTTAATTTTCTGTTCCTCTGAAATACCAATCCTTTCCATCAGAGATGTCTCAGCTCGTCTTTTCTTGGATTCGCCGTCTCTGTCATTCCTTCTTTTTTTTTTTTTTTTTTAAAGATTTTATTTATTTATGAGAGAGAGAGAGGGAGAGAGAGCAAGCACAGGCAGACAGAGAGGCAGGCAGAGGAAGAGGGAGAAGCAGGCTCCCTGCTGAGCAAGGAGCCCGATGTGGGACTCGATCCCAGGACGCTGGGATCATGACCTGAGCCGAAGGCAGCTGCTTAACCAACTGAGCCACCCAGGCGTCCCTCTGTCATTCCTTCTTGAAGAGGAAGTATCCCTCCCCTTTTTCTGAACTACACCCTCAAATATTACCTCGATTCTACCTTTCCAGCCATTTCTAAAACCTTGATCCCCTACATTTTATCTATCTCTTTTATAGCTTTTTTCAGTTTTCACAATGAATATGTCATATTTTTATCCCTTGTACAAATCACAGAACGTCCACTTTGACCTCTAATATTTAAAGATCATGGAAACTGTTACTTCTGTCCTGTAAAAACCCAGGTAACCAACATCATTTTAGGAGTTCATCAGAGAACCTAGGTCACAGGGAATCTGCCTCCCTGATGTCTGGAGAGAGGTGATATGCAGTGTCAGGGGGCTGCCTACCAATCCGGGGCTGAAGCCCTGCCGGTGTCAAGCCCTGGACAGTACAGAACATTACTGTGTGTTGCTGAGGCTAAGAGAGAACATATGAGAGTGAGAGACTCCTGGACCGCAGTCCTAGAGAGACCCTGCACTTGCATGAGCTCTGCCCACAGAAACCCCCTAAAGAAGGTTCCCAAGTGCTTCTGGCAGGCCAGGGGAAGAGTCATGAGGAAATAGGCTTGGTGTTCTCCATCTAAGCACAAAGACTGTCCCCAAACATGTGTCCCACCTGGAGGAAGGCCATTTCTCCAATGCCCACTGGGATGTGGAAACACCTGTGAGGATGACAGGAAAATGGACCATCCTTCTCCCTTGCACCTGGCATCACAGCACCTCCCATGGTCCCAGTTGAAAGGTGAAAGACCAGACCACCCAAGGAGGAGAATTACAGAAGCTTGAAGTCAGCAGGGAGACAGAGACATGGATGCCAGATGAATCTGGAACCTATCACAGAAAAGCTGGAGAACTTATATTAATTTTTAGACAAAGCCATTTGGTGGAAGGAAGATCATCAGGGATAGAAGGGGACATTCCATAATGATGAAATGGTAAATTCTCTAAAAGATAACACTCTTAGATGTGTATGCACCTAACATTAGATCATCAAAATACATGAGGCAAAAGCCATAGAATGGAAAGAAGAAATTAAAAAAATCCACTGTTATAGGAGAGGTTTCTACACCCTCGCTTAGTAACAGACACGTCAGACAGTCAGAAAATCAATAAGCATATAGCTTTTTTGAACAGCGCTATCAATCAACTCCATCTAATTGGAATCTGTAGACCACTCCAACCAACAAGAGCAGAATTAATACTCTTTTCAAGCTAACATCGGACATTCACCAAGTTAGCTCAAATTCTGGTCTGTAAAATACACCATAACATCTTTAAAAGGAACAGGAATCATAGAAAGTATGTTTATTGACCATAGAAGAATTAAACTAGAAATCAATACCAGAAGATGGCTTGAGCATAGGCAAATATTTGGAGAAAAATAAAACTTGCCTATAACACATGTCAATAAGAGAGGTCTTAAAGGAAATCTAAAAAAAAAAATTAATTAATTAAATGAAAATACAACTTAAAGTTTATGAGATGCAGCAAAAGCAGCATTTAAAGGAAAATGTATAGCACTAGGATGCATGTTAGAAATAAGAAAGACCTTGAATCATAATATAAGCATTGGGAAACTAGAGAAAGAATGATTTAAAGCTGAAAGCAAGAAGAAAAAAATAAAAATTAAAGAACATACCAAAGGCATTGAAAGAGGTCAGTACTGAAAATCAGTGGAAACACTAGTATATATACTTTTAAGAAAAACAGTAAAACTGATGGCATCTACAACATCTAAGCAGATCCACCACTGAGTGGGGAGGCAGACAAGTGGAGTGACATCCGAAAGACAGGACAAAGGCTGATCTACAATAGTTAATTGCTTCCTCTCACCACAGCAATGAACAATTGGAATTTCAAATGAAAATATCTTTTAAAATAACATAAAAGTGAAACACGTAGCTATAAACCTAACAATATATATATATTATTTATATGTGGAAAAATTAAAAATTGATGAAAGAAACCAAAGATCTAAGGAGAGAGAGATTTTTTTGGGGGTGGGGGAGGGAGGAATGGGCTTCTTAATATTGCTAAGATGTCAATAATTTCCAACTTGAGCTACAAGTTTAATAAAATCCATGCTAAAACCCGCAAATCCTACTTTGTAAATTTCAAGAAACTTACTCTCCAGTTCATGTGAAAGCTCTCATGGTTTCCTGAGGAGGGACTCCTGTGTGGGAGCAGTTGTGGGAACCAGTGCCTAGAGATGAGCAGATGAGTTCTAGAGGCTCGTGTCTGAGACTTAAAAACTCCAGGGGGGATCAGGTCTTAGGAAAGTCCCCACAATAATAGGAGATTTCCCTCCAGGAGCTCAACCAGATTCCCTCAATAAATATCAGAGAGGAATGCCCTCAGACTTCCCACAGGAGGGGAAAGGATCCCCTTGGTAACACTCCAGACCTGTCTTCCCCCTAACAAGGTCTGGCCACAGGAGGGCTAGTTAACCCAGGGAAACTACGTGCCAGAGTCTAACTGAGCGGTGGGATGGGCAATGCTTGAGTCTAGCCCTTCCACCATCCTGCTCCACATGAGGGGAACAAACCTGAGGATCACGTGTGAAGCTCACAGTCTTAACCCTAGGACGACAGACACTCCTCTTGCCACAATCACCACCGCACCAGTGAAGACCCCTTCCAGCACTTCCCTCTGTTGAGGGGATCATGTTCAGCGGTCAAGGAAAAAAACAAACAAAACCCAGAAGGCTCGACAAAAGGTAAGGAACTATTTGAAGACACAGGGCAACATCAGAAGCAACATGGCAGGGATGTTGGACTGACCAGGCAGGAATTTAAACACAGGCGTGATGAGTGTGCCCCAGGCTCTGTGGGTGAAGCAGTCAGCGCGCAACAACAGAAGGGCTGTGTGAGCAAGGACATGGCAGCCCCCAGGAGGAGACAAAGTTAATGCAAAGGTAAAAAACACTGTAACAGAAATGAAGAATGCCTCTGATGAACTCGTTAGCAGCATGGACACAGCTGAGGAAAGACTCCCTGAGCTAGAGGACATATCAGTCGAATCCATGAGAGCCAAAAAGCAGATGGAACAAAGACGGAAAGAAACAAGACAGAATATCCGTGCGCTGGGGGAGAGCCCGTTAGATGCACATGGCCACGAGGGAAACACCAGAAGCAGAAGAGAAGAAGGAACCGAAGGAATATTTGAAACAATACGACGGAGATTTTCCCCCAAATTCATGCCAAACACCACACCGCAGACCTAGGAGGCCCAGGGGACATTTAGCTGGGGAAGTGTCCACAGCACCATATGTGACAATACCATTTTCAAACTGTAGAAAATCAAAGATCTAGGAAAAAATCCCAAAAGAAGCCAGAGGAAAAGCATATCCAACCCATGGATAAAGAAATGAGGATTACCTCTGATTCTCTTCAGAAAACAATCAAGCAGGAAGACAGACGAGCAGCATATTTAAAGTATTTAGAGAAAAGCAGGACCTAGAGTTCTGTACCCTGAGACATTATCTTCCAAAAGTGATGAAGAGATCAGACTCTGAGACAAACATTTGTTTCTGGTAGAGCTTTCTTGCAAAAATGTTAAATGAAATGATTTAAAGAGAAGGAAAATAATATAGGTCAGATCCTGAGGTCTACAGAAAGCAAGGGAAAGCATCAGAGAACAGGTAAGTGAAGGTAAAATAGAAACTTTTGTTTTTCTTCTTCTCCGTTAATCTAATACATAGTGGTTTGTTCAAGATAACGACAGACTGAGGGTTTTAGAGGGGGGGTGGGTGGGGGGTTGTATGAGCCTGGGGTGGGTATCAAGAGCGGATCAGACTGCATGGAGCACTGGGTGTGGTGCATAAACTGTGAATCTTGGAACACTGCATCAAAAACTAATGATGTATTTTATGATGACTAACATAACACAATAAAAAAAAGAAAACAAAACAAAAAAAATACCAACAATGTATGCTTGTATAAGGGTTGTGAATTGTTAAATAACATTTGTTGAGTAGAGCCCTTGAGTTCCTGATGGTGAGATGGGGTTCAGCTACAGACCAGGGAGAGACGGGAACAGAGAAGTCTGTCCCTCGTAGGTCCTGGAGGAAGTGCACAGTGCACGTCAAGCAGCCACGCGGAAGGAGTAGGGCGGGCTGCAGACAGAGGTTTTGGTGGGACAAGGAATCACACCTGTATTTGCTCAGTGATTTTGGGACAACTGGACAGCCACAGGCAGGAAGCTAAACCTAGAATTTAGACCTTACAATCTTCACACAGATCAATCCAAAGTGGATCTAAGACTTAGACGTAAAATACAAAACTATAAAACTCCTAGAGATCAAACGGAGAAATTTTAGGTGCCTTAAGGTGTGGTGATGGCTTTTTGTAAATAATCCATGAAAGAAAGAACTGGTAATTTCATTAAAATTAAAAACTGCTCTGAAAAACACAATGTCAAAAGAATGAGAAGACAAGCCACAAACTGGGAGAAAATATTTACAAAGCACACATTTGATAAAGGACTGTTATCCAGATATACTAAAAATTCTTAAAACTCAACAATAAGAAAACAGTTTAAGAAGTGTGCCAAAGACCTTAACAGAGAGCATAGCAAAGAAGGTGTGCAGACAGCCAATAAGCACATGAAAATACACTCCACATCCTACGTCACCAGGAAAATATAAAATCAGACCATGAGACACCACTGCACACTGACCAGAACGGCCCGAGAGCACTGACGTGCCCAGTGCAGATGAGGGGCAGGGGCCCGGGAACTCGGCCTCACTGCCCGGGGGGTACAAAAGGGCACAGCTACTGCAGAAGGCAGTTTGGTGGTTTCTCACAAAACTAATTATATTCTTACCATGAGATCCAGCAACTTCACTTTTTTATTTTATCCAAAGGAGTTAAAAACTAGATTCACACCACAATATGTACACACGTGTTTATAGCAGCTTTATTAATAATTGCTAAAACTTGAAAACGTTAATTGCTGAAACTTGGAAGCATCCACGATGTCCTTCAGAAGGTGAATGGGTCAATGGACTGGTCCATCCCGACAACGGAATATTATTCAATCCTGAAAAGAAATGAGCCCTCAGCCATGGGGAGGCACGGAGGAGTCTTGAATGCTTATTACTAACTGAAGGAAACCAACCGACAAGGCCACATGCTGTATGCTTTTGGACACGTGACGTTCCGGAGACGTAAAACTAGGGAGAGAGTGAAAGATCAGTGGTTTCCAGGATCTGGAGGGAGGGAGGAACAGGGGGAGCACGGAGGACTTTTTAGGGCGTGAAACTACTTTGTGTGATGTCATTATGCTGCGTAGACGACATTACACTTTTCCCTAACCCTGCAGAGCGTACACCACCAAGAGTGAGCCCTAATGTAACCTATGGACGTGGGCAATAGCGATGTGTCCCTGTAGTCCATCCTAGTGTGGACTTTTTTCTTAAGATTTTATTTATTTATTATCTGGGGGGGACAGGCAGAAGGGGACAGAGAGGGACAAGCACACTCCATGCTGGGTGCGGAGCCCCATGAGGGCCTCCATCTCAAGACCCTGAGATCATGACCGGAGCCAAAACCAAGAGCCAGACGTTCGGCCACTGGCTGAACCACCCAGACACCCCTCCGGCGGGGATACTGGTGACGGGGGAGACTGTGCCCATGGGAGGGCGGGGGGACTATGGGAAATCTCGGCTCCTTCCCCTCAATTTTGTTGTGAACCTAAAACTACTAAAAAAAAAAAAAATGAAGCGTTAATTTAAAAAGTATTAAAGGCAAAAGATTTAGAGGAGCTAACGTAATGCTGGAGAACGAAGTGCGAGAACTTTCCCAAAACTTGCTGGAAAGCTGGAGTAACAAAAACAGCACGGCGTCAAGGAAAGAATGGCCACAGATCAACGGCACGGAACTGAGACCCGGACACAGGCCCACAGAGATCCAGGCACCTCGTGTTTGACCAAGAAGCAAAACCAGTGTAGCAGAGTCAGGGTACAGTGCTGGGAAATTGGATCCAACCTATAATCATCATCTTCTTTGTCTACACAAAGATGTTACACTTTCCTCCAAAATTTACTCAACAGGCAAGCAGGGATTTTTTTTTTAATTATTTGATTTCAATTTAGTTAACAGAGATAAGTTGGAATTTTCAAAATAAAAACTTTTGCTTTGTGAAATACATAGTCAAGAGTATCAGAACGTCAGCCACAGATAAGATAGGAAATATTTGATATATGACTTGTATCCAAAATATACAAAGAATTCTTAAAAATCAATGATAAAAATGCAGACTCCTGTAAAGTTGTCAAAGTATCTGAAAAGAGACCTCCAAGAGTAGATAACAGCAAATAAACTCATAAAAGGATTATATTGTTTGATATTATGGAATTGCAAATTACAACACCAAGATCCCACAGCGCATGCATTAGTGGCTCTGATAAATGCACAAAGGGACTTCACCAACAGTTGCTGGTGGACGTGCAGACCCACGAGGGGGTGGGGGGTCCCCCTCAGGGGCAGGAACATGGAGCAGCCACTGTGCAAGTCAGCTTAGCGGTTTCTTACAAAACTAAACGTAGTTTTGCCTTATGGTCCAGTAATCGGACTTAGGATGTGTACCCAGTCAGTTTTGAAATTTTATGTCCATAAAAGAAATCCTTCATGTAAATGTTTACAGCAGCTTTATTCATAATCGCCCCAAACTGGAATCAGTCAAGATGTCTTCCAACAGGTGCATCCAAACGCCGGGAAGTGACGCAGCGACACAGGAAATGAGCAAGGACACGGGGGAATCAAGATGCGTGTTGCCAGGAGCGAGAAGCTGATACGAAGACTTGCCGCATGATCCGGGTCAGATGACGTGCCGGGAAAGGCACAACTACGGGAGTGAGGAAAGGAATCGGTACTGCCGGGGCCTATGAGGGAGGAGGCACGGCTCCCTAGATGACCAGTAGTGATTTTGGACAATGAAACTCTTCTCTAAGATTTCGTAATGGGAATGCCTGACACAGAACATTGTGAAACCCACAGAACTTTAGAGCACAGAGTGAGCATTCATGTATGCAGAGTTTTCCAAGATCATTTAGGATCCCAGATGGAAAGCAAAGTGCGACAAAAAAATAGTTTAACTGTATTACAGATGCCTGAAATGATCTCCCTGATAAAGACAGGCGACAAAGTGCTTGAAACGGTACTTTACCGCTGAGGTCTTCCTCCTCAAAACCCACAACTCCAGTCTGGTCCAGAGCAAAAACCAAACCAAACCAAACCAAACCAAACAAACAAAAAAACAACCCACCTGAGTTTATTCTACAAAGTACCTGACCCATAAAACACGAAACTATTTTTTTAAAAAAAAAAAAAATAGGAAGAAAATCTGGGAAACTGTCACAGCCAAGGTAAGCCAAGGAAGACCGGATGATGATCTTAATTATTTAAATTATTTTTAACTTTTTTAAAACCAATTTTAAATGTAACTTAATAAATATTTGCCCCAAATTTTCAGTGACTGCTTCTTTACTGATTTCTGCTTAGTTGTCCTGAATCATATTATGTACTGAGTAGTTTTTGTTACTTTTTAAAAATTAAATTCTCTTGGATCTTCCGTTTTTATGATCATGTTTCAGTAACTTATTTGTTATATTGCAATTAGTGGAGCCATCCATGGGAAGCACTCTCTACTGCTCTTTATTTTAATGTAAACGGCTTCCACAAATCGCCATTTAAAACTGTTTTTTTTCCCCTGTTGATTTTTGCTAAAGATACTTTATAGTTTTAGTTTTCTTATATTACGGTTTTCCCAGAGTTTTTTGTTTTTTCACATAACTGGGAATGACTTTTAAGTTCTATCCAGAGTCTGTGGTGTTTATGAGAGCCCATGCTGAAGCTTCTATCTTTAATTTGTTGATCAAGTAAATTATTTTGCTATTTTCCTGATTTTTCATTGTTTCTGCATTCCTGGAGTAAATATTACTTGATCATAATTAGTGATTCTTTGGCTAGTTTTACTTACATATTTTAATTAGTAATATTTTATTTAGATTTTTTAGCTATATTAATGCTTAATATTGGTCTGTGATTTTAATGTTTCTGTATTTATCAGGTTCAATAATAATTCGTTCTGTTTTCATAAAATGACCTGGGGAACACTTCATGTTTTTTGTTGTTTCTCTTGAATAGTTTAGATAACATTGGATTTCTCAGTTGCTTAAATGTTAAAATCTAAAATGATTTAACTTTTTACCTCTTTTAAGGCTGATCTTTAACATCTTTTCAATCTTCCTTGGGCAACATCGTACTCAAATTTTCCAATTCTCCTTGCATCATTTTAATCACGTGTGTTTCAGCAGAGGATTGTTTCCCTTCTCTGTGTTTCTTCAGCTATTTTTCTGAAGTTATAGATAATATTTACTTCTAAGTATTTTAACTCTTCTGTGTGTGTATTACGCTTTTGTGTAGGATTACACATTTGCTCCCTACTTGAGTTCACATACAGTTTAATTATATTATTGTTCTGATGAAAAGAACACCTTGGATAAAATGTATCTTGTTATCTACTTTGTTTCCTGCCTGTTTGATTAGTTCAATCTTTAATCTTTATTGATTCCAGTTTTATAATCTTTATTAAGCTCACTTCCTAGTGTCCTTTCGTTTGTTTAGCTTTTCTTTTTCCAGCTTCCCAACAGGAATCTACATTTCCTTCCGGTTTTTGTTTGTTGGTGTTGTTGATAGCAACCCTGGAGGGCTTGGGCAACACCCCAGATGCCAGCAGTGAGTGCAGCCCTAGCTCCTGCCCCGTGGTTTCCAGATCACAAGAGATTCCAATCTTCATCCTCTTCCTCATTCCAGGCTTGTGCAGGAATTCTTTGTTTCAATTAGATCATTAATTCTTTTTATTTTTTCCAATTTTATTATTAGTTTACATGGCTTTTAAAATTTTTTACAGTAAAGAATGTGAAGTTCTAAGTAAAACCCTCTAGGTTTGCAGATTAAATGATCTTTGGTGTAGAAAACCTGAAAGTTTACACACACACACACACACACACACACACACCTGTTATGGGTAAGAGGCACATGCAGTGAAGTTGTGAGACATGAAATTCTCACACAAAATTTAGTTGCGTTCTAAACACTAACAATGAAGAGTCCCCAAAAGGAAATTAAGGAAATAATTCCATTTACAATAATATAGAAAAGAGCAAAATATTTAGGGAATAAACCTAACCACAGAGGTGCAAGACCTACGGAAGTGAAACTAGGGAAGAAACAGAGGAAGACACAAAGACATGAGGAGGCCTTCTGAGCTCCTGAATTGTCCAAATCCCAGTCCGGCTCACAGCGATCTGCAGATTTAATGCAATTTTTATTAAAATCCCTTGTTAAAAGGGCTTTTTTTTTGCATAATTTAGAAAATCTACCTTCAAATCGTTATGAACTCTCATGGGGCTGTGGGTAAGCCAAATAACCATAAAAGAGAAACGGCTTGAGGACTCACATGCCTTGATTTCAAAACTCACTATGAAGCTGCAGAAATCAAAACTGTGGTTCTGGCATCGAGCTGGAGAAGTATGCCAAAAGAATAAAATAGTCCTGGAACAAATCCTATCTTACATGGTCAAAAAATTTTCAACAAGGGTATGAAGGCCATTTGGGAGGGAAAGAATAATCTCTTTAATCAACAGTCCTGGGAAAACTGGCTCTCCGAAGGCAAGAGAACAATGTTTACCCGACCCATGCCATGTACAAAAGTTCACTTAAAAGGGATCAAGAACCTAAATGTTTGGAACTGAAATGCTGTAAGTGAGAGAATGAACTGCTTCAAAAAGTACATGAACCAGGGCTGCCACTAACGGGTTAGTGATGCCCGTTAAGTGTGAATTTCAGGTAAGTGACTCCCCTTTAGTGTAAATATGTCCTATAAAACATGTATGTTCAAAATGCATCCATTGTTCACCTGAAGTCCAAATTCAGTGGTAGCCTGTATCTTATTTGCAACTCTATACCTGAACCGTAGAACATGATAATAAACAAAATCATCTGTCTTAGGTTTATGTGAAAAGATTAAAAAAAACTATCTCCTGAAAATTGACCTCAAAGTATCCTTCATGCAGAGTGGCCCTGAACGCCCCAGGTTAGAAATCGCCATACAAAGGGTCCTATATTTCAACTTGTGGCATCAAGCGGAAGTCTTTTCTGAGGGAAACACCTTGAAATTGGGCTTCAAAGAATTTTCACAGACAACATTTAAGAAACATGAGCTCAATCTTTTTAAAAATTATAATATTAAGCAAAAGTCAGCAGGAACAAGCAGAAACACTATGATTTTTTAATGCCATATATATTTATATATATATGGCATTATATATAGATATATATCTAGATACATCTTTCCTCCATGTGTTTTCCAAACTTCATGGGAGAGGAGTAAAGTAGGAGAATTGGCAGCATCCGGCGTCAAGACCTATGACTCGGCTTGAGTGATCGGAACAGTGTGGACCCTGGGGAAAGAGCACACAAATAGAGCCGTGGGGCAGATGGGCCCAGAAATAGACCCACGTACACAGTCTACTGATCTTGGGCAAAGGAGCCAAGGCCGCACGGTGGGGGCAAAGAGAGTCTTTTTAACGATTCAACAATTGGTCCTGGAATGACTGGATAGACACGTGCACAAAAACGAACGTAGGCACAGACCTCACACCCTTCAAAACATTAACTGAAAATGGATTATCAACCCACATGTAACATGCAAAGCCATCAAATCCTAGAGGAGATCACAGGAGAGAGTCCGAGGACCTTGGGTTTGCTGGTGACATTTTAGACCCAACACCGAAGGCACAGTCTACAAAAGAAATAAGGGAATCACTTAATTAAAATTAAATCCCCTGGGTGGCTCAGTTGGTTGGATGACTGCCTTCGGCCCAGGTCATGATCCCGGAATCCCGGGATCGAGTCCCACATCGGGCTCCCAGCTCCATGGGGAGTCTGCTTCGCTCTCTGACCTTCTCCTCGCTCGTGCTCTCTCTCACTGTCTCTCTCTCAAATAAATAAATAAAAATCTTTAAAATTAAAAACTTCTGTTATGTAAAAGACACTTAGGAAAATGGAAAAGCCAGCTGCAGACTGGAGAGACTAACGGCAGAATTCACGTCTGGTGAAGGACGGGCCTCCGGAGCGTTTACGGCACTCTTAAAACCAACACTGAGAAAACAGAGAACCTGATTAGAAAAGGAGCCAACACCTCAGCAAAGACCTACAGAGGCCGCGTCAGCGTCTCACGTGCAGCTCCGCACCGCTGGTCGTCAGGAGTCGCAAATGACAGCGAAGGGACACGGCCGCACGTCTCTCCGGAAGGCCGGGCTCCGACGCTGACAAGCAGGAGAGCAACAGGAGCTCTTCTCGCCGCTGCTGCAGGGGCCGGCAGGGCAGGTGCGACCTCGGCGGCGGCGGCTGCGTGGTTTCTTCCAGAAGGACGTACACTCGCTCTGTCCAGCAATTGTGTTCTCTGGTTCCGACCCCAAAGAGTTGAAGACACGTCCACACAAAAACCCGCAGACAGGTGTTCATAGCAGCTTTATTAATGATCTCCGGAACGTGGGAGCAGCGGGGGGAGTCGAGAAGCCGTCTGGGGTCCATCCAGACCGCGCGGGAGTCCGTGGTGAGCGACGGCGCTGTCAAGCCTGAAACGGTGGAGGAGCCTTGAATGCCCATCCCCGCGTGAAAGACCCGGTCTGAAAAGACTGTTTATTGTGTGACACTGTGGAAAAGCAAAACGATGGGGGCAGTGGAAAGACCCGTCAGGGTTTGTGGGGGGGGAGGGACAGGTGGAGTACCGGTGGTTTTTAGGGCCGGGAAACCATTTTGGATGACCTTATAATGGTGGGTGCATGTCGTTAGAGGTTGTCCATTACAAATTTGTACGCCGAATGAATGTACAACAGCAAGACAGATCCCTAATGGACGTTGCTAGTGGTCGGTCGTGCATCAGGGTGGAAGTGGACGGCATCCCACATGCACAAGATGTCAATCATTGAGGAAAACGTGTGTGTGCGTTTGGGGGCCAGGAAGGGAGTGCAAGCGGCTCCTCTGTAGTTTCTGCTCAGACTTCCCGTAAAGCTTAAACTGCTCTATGACATGAAGTTTATTAGTTTTAAAAAATTGCTAAGGTCATTGATAGGGTATGACAGAGAAATGAGAGATGATCCCAAACAAATAGACTTCAAAAAGTAAAAACAAATCACACTAAACACAAATATTTGGTTTTGGGAATGAAAAGCTCAGTGGATGGGGGCACCTGGGTGTCTCAGGGGGTTGAAGCATCTGCCTTTGGCTCAGGTCATGGTCTCAGGGTCCTGGGATCGAGCCCACTTGGCTCTCTGCTCAGCAGGGAGCCTGCTTCCTCCTCTCTCTCTGCCTGCCTCTCTGCCTACTTGTGATCTCTGTCTGTCAAATAAATAAAATCTCTTAAAAAACGTGCTTACTCTTATAAAAAAAAAAAAAGAAAATAGAAAAACTCAGCAGATGGATGCCAAAGCATGTCACGCTCTAACTAGAGAGAGAATTTGAGAATTAGAACATAGAGTTGGAAAAGCGTGAGGACAGCTGCATGGGGATGGAAGGTGGGAAGGGACCCGGCATTAACTGACGCACACGACATGGGGACAGCCAAGTAGTTTGAAGTATCATGTGGTAGGAGGTAAAACAAACCAGCAAACACACACCAAGTTACCACTTGGTGATAAAGGGTGTGTGATTTTTCACAATTGAGAAGACAAAATTGTCAGATTCAGGAGGCCCGATACCACGCCATAAAGATAAGTCAAAAACGAAAAAAGAAATACATTATATCAAAGACATTTTAAAACTGCAATAAAAAATATATCAACCCAGAATTTTCTAACTATGAAAGTATCTTTGTATCAAAAGGATAAAATCAAAACATTCTCAGCCAAATGCAAACTTAAGGGCATTTACCTCTATCAAATCCTCACAAAAGGAACTTGGAGGGCACTGTGCAGGAGACCCTAGGCATGTGTGACACACTTTGGTGATATAAAATGACAATGGAAATGTTTAATTCATACAGTTACAAAACTTTATAGAAATTAAATTTACATTAACAATAGCAAATGCATTTATAAGATTCTTATATTGTTGAAAAGGACAGAATAGTAAAATAACTGTCGATTCCATAATGTTCAAAAGGCACGGTGAGTTTTCTGGAATTGTTCCTAAAGGAAAAGAAATGGGGTGCAGAGTTCCTGACTTCCAAATTACTGAGAGAGAGAGAGAGTGGGAAGGGGAGGGAGGGAAAGGGAGGGAGCGAGAAGGAGGGAGGAGGGAGAGGGAGAAGGAAATCAAGAAGGCAACCATCGAAAATTAGCTTTAAAAAAGAAGTAAGACACTGAAAGTCAAAATGCGAGGCAAATTGGAATATTCTAGTTCTTACAGTGAGTAGGAAGAAGCCCCTCCAGGTGGGCGTCACATGCAAACGGGCTCTTTAAAATAACCAAGCAAAATACCTTGGAATTAATCTAACAGAATCTGGGCAGAACTGTGGAGAAAACCACTGAGCTTCCTTGAAAGGTGCTAACCCAAAGCTAAACACACCAAGAGAAGAGACGCTTGAGAGGTCAGAGCACTGAGAGAAAAGATGTCACTTGCCCCCAAATTCATGTAAATCTTCGTGCCTCTGCTCCCACCACATCGACAAGGACTCTGGCAAGCGGGTTCTAAAACCTGCAGGAAGAAAATTCGAGAAACGCTGAGTCCCTGTCACAGGCTCCCACACAGCAGGGGCCTGGGCGGGCGGGGCGGGCGGGGCGGAGGGGCGAGGAGGCAGAGGGAGAGGAGGGCCGCGTGGACAGCAGACCGGGGGCCCAGCGGAGCACAGAAATGTTATCCAGGTGCTGGACTCAGGACAAAAGGATGCCTTCGTGTCTCCTCCAAGCCAGAGCAGACGTGCGCCAGACGGACGGGTTTGGGCTCCTGCAGGCACCTTCTAAGAGGCAGACTCCCGGGCCTCGTGGCAGATCCAGGAACCCGGGCCACGGGCAGTCCGTGGCCACAGGCCCTCGGGGGATCTCCAGGTCTGAGGAGCCCTTCCCCCCCAGCACACAGCCGTGGGGCCGCCAGGGGCGCAGAGTCTCGGGACTCACTGCTCCTCGTGTACAAGGACTCGGGCCCCACCACAGACACCCGCTTGCAGCAACCTGACTCAGCTCCCACGACCTTGTCTCAAGGCCACGGCAGAGGAGAGCGCTCCCAAGGTGAAGGGTGCTCAGCCCTCTGAGAGCGGGACTGGGTTAAGCTCTATCCCCGTCATGGTCCCCTCCGGCGACGGCTTCCGCAGCAGCCCTGCTTGTCCTCCTGAGCTCGGTCTGCACAGGGCCGGCCTCACGGTCGGCTACAGCTGTGCAAAGGCTTTCGGAGCACACCCGCAGAACATGCGTTTAACTCGTGGAAAGTGCACACAAGAAACTAGCATGACCAAGGAGCGAGCAGAAATGGGCTGTTTAGTCTTCAGTGTTAGAAACTGGTTAGCCACGGGGGTTGGAATTTTCTCCCAAGCCCCCCACCCCCTTCGGCAAACTCGGTCCAATTCCACTTGTGCACTGAGAACATCAGTATGAATCACAAAACTTAAAAGCTCTCACAAGAAAAATCAGTGTAATAATTTTACAACCTTGAGATGGGGCAAAAGATACTAAGATAGTCACAGAAAACAAACCTTGAAGAAGAAGAAGAAGAAGAAGAAAAAAAAAAAACCAACCAGGAAACAAAGCAAGAAAGTCAACTACATTAAATTAAGAACTCCTGTGTCTCAACATATACACGGAAAACAGTGAAAAGACAAGCCATAAACTGGGAGTACAGATTGGCAACACATTTAACTAACAAAGGATTAATCATCGAAATATACTAAAAAAAAAGACAAAATTTCACCAAATCAGTAATAAAAAGGCAAACAACCTAATAGGTTCACAGCAGAGGAAAAAATATGGCAAATAAACACATGAACAGATGCTTAACCTCATTAGTAATCTGAGAAATGCAAATTAAAACAATAATGAGATACCATTTGCACCCACCAGATTGGCAAAAGTTACAAAGTCTGACAATACTACTTGTTGGTGAGATGGATCCTTGAGCTCCCTTTGGCTCTGCTGGTAAGGATGTCAGTTGGCACAGTCGCTTTGGAAACAATTTGGATATTATGTAGCCAGTTCTGGGATCCCGCAGCTCTTTCCGCAGCGACCCCAGATACGTCACCGCGCCGGCGCAGCGGTCCGCAGGCAGCATAAGCCGGAGCACCCTGGGAGCCCCAGCCAGCAGACGGTACCTGCTGACCCCCAGAAGAACAGCCGGGAAGCTGGGGCGTCTCCGCACCGAGCACCGCACGCCCCGCGGCGATGAGGGACGCCCGCTGCGGGTACCAGCAGCGTCCGGGATGCGGTTTCCCGTAGCAGAGCTGAAAGGAGGGTCATCTTGCACCCAGAGTAACATGATGTAAACTCACTTTTTTTTCCTGGCACTGCTTGGCTCTTCGCAGAACACAATTTGGAAAGTCTTTTGCTAAGAAATTAAAACAAATGTCTCCAAAAGGAAAACAGTACCCCTTCTTACTTTTTATTTTCTGTTGACTCTTTCAATCTGATATTTTAAAAGGTACCATTTAGTCCCTGGAAGGGGTTCATTATGCCCCCCTCAACCTCCCACATCTTTTGAGTGTGTTAACATAAGCACCGAAAGACCAGGAAACTCAAGCGGAGAAAACCCACGTGTGCAGGACGCTGGTCAGGACTCTCACTCGGTCACGTGTTGACAGACCTTTGTGTCTGGTGTGTTTATGCTTTCGTGACCCCCACACAGTGTTCTCAATCACGAAAGGGACATGGAACAAAACATACTTTATCCTTGCACGTGAAATTTGAAGGAAACACTTAAGTAAAGACAATGGGGAATTTCTATGTCACAAATAATGAGACGCTTAAGGTGAGGTAAATTAATCATACAAAACTCACAAGGCAAGTTTGCATCCTTCCTGGCCTGGGCACTTATTTTAATTTCTGTCCCTTGTGGTTTGTATTTCCGAGGATGGCTGTCTTCTCCGCTTTCTGCTGTCCTGCTGTGGCCTGCTCAGCCCGCGGGTTGGCCGCCGAGCAAGCGGCCTGTGGCTGCCCTAGACCATCTAAAGGGAATGTTGCGAAAGCGTATGCACTGACTGTTAACGAACAGATGATTGTCCCATGGAAAAAAGGTTCTTTTTTACATCATCTCCCCAAATCTCACTTTAACCCCCAAAGAAATTTGTTGGGTGGAAACGATTCAGAAAAAAAAAAAAAATTTGTCGTGTTCAACATAAAAGAGAGGGCAATGGTTAACTCTGGAAACACGGCCAAGCCGGCCAGTCAGAGCCTGGACAGAAGCCTGACACACACACACATTATCGTTCCCCCTTTTCTCTCCATTCTCCCCACCCGCATTTCCCTTGGCTTCTCCCGGCTTATTTCTCTCAGCCAGGGAGATGAGACGAGTCTCCTGAAATAATGAAACACATGGATGCAAAATAACCCCAAAGATGGGAAAGCCGAAAATGCAAGATTGATAAAGTAATTTTAATTTGGTTCTACATATGTTAAGGTAGTTAGGGTGACTTTCGTGAAGGAGTCCAACTGTGTAAAGACAGATGTGCAGAAACTGATTAAGCGCACGCAGACACACCCTCCCGAGGCGGGGGCGCGGGCTCCTTGCACGGAGGCAGCGCTCGGGATTTCAGAGCCCTCGGTGCTGGTCTCGCAAACCCGGGGCATCTCAGACGAGCTGCTGAGAAACAGCTTCTCCCTCACTGTGGCTGCTGCACGGCCACGGGCTTCTCTCGGTGCGGCGCGTGTATGATGTGAAAAATGACGGGACAGCGCTGGGCGGTCCGCTCTGGCTCAGCAGGGGTGGGGGCAGAGGCGTGAGGCTGGACGGAGGGACAGGCAGGGGACAGAACCCTAGACAGAGAGGCGAAGAGTGCCCTCGGCTTCTGGAGTGAAGTCTCTCCTCTGCGCAGCTCCAGGATTCCTTTTCCCTCCTCCGTCTGCCCTTCCTGTTACTAATGTTCAAAAGCATCACAGATGAGATGAAGGCTCCCGCTGCCGCATTGATCTCCGCCGCAGTCTGGGCCGGGAGAGGCCCAGCCCGCCCGCGCTCCGACTCGCGCGGCCCGGGCTCCCGCTGCTCTGCCCTCCGCACAGTCTGGGGCCGGCCGTGGCTCGCGGGCCACCTGGTGTCCAGGGAACCGGCTCAGGGATCAATATGGCGACAGAAGCAGCAGGGGACGGGCTCCTCTGAATCGCGTGACCCAATAACGGCAAAGACAAGGCAGCTGCTGTATGTGAGGGCTTTCTAGTCACTTTGGGGGAAGATGTGGATTTCCCACGAGGGTCTTCAAGACAGGAGGGTCTGCAGCAGCATCGCCCCTCTGAGGTCAGAAGGAAGAGGAGGCTGAGGTCAGGGCAGCAGGCACTGGCCAGACTCCCCACAGCACTTCTCCGGAAAGATCAGAGATTTGAGATTCATGAGCGCGCAGGCAGCGGTTACAGGGCCTCTGCGTGCTTCTCCACGGCAGCGATGTGCTGCACCAAGATGTCAGGTGCGGTCTTCTAATGTGTTTCGGGATTCCAGACGGCACACTGGGGAGACAGTTCTATGCAAATCTGTGCAGTGATTATTACCAAGGTGTGGTGTCCCAGGTTCCATTTGGCTTGAAATAATTTCCCCTTAACACTAGGGACCAGGCATCGCCTCCGAGAATCTCAAGGCCTGACAGGAAGGGACCATGAAATCCCCCTAGGTAAGCTCATTGTTTGGAAGAGCTCGGAGCTCGAGAGTGAAATGCTTGGCCCGTGGTCTCATAGCAGAACGCCGAGCTAGGAAGCCCGCTTTCCTGGTTTGGTGCCATTTCCAGGAATTGCCCTTTGTGCTTTCCTTCATCTGTAAACAGTACAGTGTGCCAGGCTCCAAGGAAATCTCATGCATGAATGCATCAACATTTACCTAGCACCGTGATGTACAAAGCCCTGGGATTCAGCAATGCAGAGAGCAACATCCGGCTCACCCCCAGGTGCCAACTGATGTGACTCCTACCACTGTCCCTTGAAACTGGTTTATCACAAGTTCACCAGACCGAGCATTTCCAGCCATCTGTGTTTCTGACAAGCAGGAGTGTGATTACAGGGGACATTTAACGGGCTTCCAAAACTTCACGCAGTCGTCAAGAAACACCAGCCTCTGCGTTAGTCTCTTTCTGCATGTGCCCTTTGTACAAAGAGGGTTTCACCTGATGCACGAGTTCTTAATTCTTCACTTGGCATGCTCCCAAGGTCAGGCATGCGGCCTCCTATGCACCTGTTAAAAGCACACCTTCTCGTCTCGTTCCATGAGTCAAACATCGCATTGGCTCACCGTGGGCATGTGTAAGTGCACCTGCCTCAGGCCGATGCATCTCCTAAGGGTGGGATAGCTGGTCCCAGGGCAGATGTCACGGTTTGTATACCTGAGGGCTCTCTCCTCGGCTTGCAGATGCCCTTCCTCTTGCTGAATCCTCACGCAGTCCGTCCTCTGTGTGTAAATATCCCTGGTCTGTCTAAGTGCAAAAATTTCCCTTCTTATAAGGACACCAGTCCCACGCATTAAAGCCACCCCAATGACCTCATTTTAACTCAGAGTCTCCTCTTTAAGGCATTACCTCCAGACACAGTCACATTCTGAAGTCACATTCAGCATAGGAGTTTATGAAACACAATTCAGCGTGTAACACACCCGCAGCAAAATCTGTTATATCATGTGTGCTCTCCCCATCCTAGAGTAGGTGAAATGGTATCTAGTCTGCATCTTCCTAATGACTAATAATACTGAGCACATCCCATGAGCTTCCCAGACATTCTCATATCTCTTTTCTGATATGATTTTTACTGTCCATTTTGAAAAATTTGCCTTTCTCCTATTTCTGCTCAAGTAGCTTTATATATTCTCAATAAAAGTATGTGCAATGAAATGCATGTTTTACAAGCATTTTTCCCAACCTGTGGTTTGTTTATTCATTTTTTCTTAACAGCATCTTTTGATTAAATCAAAATTTTTCCTTTTATAATTAATGCTTGTTTTTTCCATATAAGAAAACCTGTCCTTCTCAAGTTTATGATGATTTATGGGTCTACTTTTTGTGTTTAGATCCATCACAAATTAATTCTGAGTGTAAAGTGATGTGATAGTTAATGTTCACATTCTATTTGTGCCTGTTTAATTATTCCAAGATTTTCTTTTCTTTGAGTTATCTTGGCACTTCGCTTGAAATAAATTGACTGTACATGTCTGTCTCCAGTTCATGGTTATCTGTTCTGTTGGCCGGTTATCTATGATCATAGAAATAATTACACTATCTTCTTCTTAGGAAATTAATGGCATGTGTTTATTCAGTAACTGAAGTTCAATTGAAACTATGCTTTAAGGGCAGTAGACCTACACAGTATTTTTAATGTAATACTGAGTGCATGCACAATATTCGGAAAACTCTAAAAATTACACTATCTTCATTAATCTAGTTTTCTACCTAAGACCTGAAATCAGCTAGAGTGAGTCTTTTCACTAGCCCTTCATTTGTTTTGGTTATTTTACATCGTTTGTATTTCCATGCAGATTTTAGAACCAGCTGATCAGTTTCTTGAAAAGCCTGCTGCGATTTGATGGGCTTTAGTAAATCATTGGATTGATTTGGGGAGAATAAACGGTCTTCGTCACACTATGTCTTCCAACCCATGAGTACGGTGTACCTCTAACTTCTGTCAGCAAAGTTTTGTAGTTGTCAGTGTAGATTGATTCCTAGGTATTTGATTTTTATAATTCAATTTTAAACTATAATTTTAAAAATTAAATTCCCTCTTCTTCATTGTGCTGTGTAGAAATTATTGCATTAGCACATCCTACATTGACCTTGTAGCTGAGATCTATGTAAAACCACACATGGACTCAGGCAGAGTTTATTTTGGTTTAACTTTTTTTTTGAGGTTTCATGTCATCTGCAAATAACAAGATTTTATTTTTTTTCCTTTCCAATCCACATGTCTTTTCTTTTCTTGTCTATTTCTCTGTGTAAAATGTCACACTGAAGTGGTAAGAACAGATGTCCTTGTTGTCCTGACCAATGGGGGGAAAACTGGCAAAAACATTAAATGAAGAAAAATTATGAACAGTATTTCTAATGACCGTAGAAGACAAAATCTTAAACAAAATACTAGTAAATCCAATACAAAATACACGAAAAAAAAACAACATGTCACCACCAATAGAAGATATTTAGAAGAAAACATTTATATAACTTTTAAATAAAGCAAATCATTCAATTAAAAGAATAAGAAGAAAATACACATGGTTATCTCACTGGATGTCCCAAATCATCTTACAAAATTCTGCACCTGTTCATGATAAACTGTCAAAAGATCGGAGTAGAAAAGTGCTTTCCTAACCCTATATATGTATGAAAATCCTATGGCTACAATCATAGTTGTGGGAAGTTTTGAGTGTTTTCATCGTGGGATCAGAAAGACCTCAGCACAACAGCCTTTAGATTGCAAATATTGCATTCGATGTTTTAGCAAGTGTAACAAAGAAAGAGAAAAACCAAAAGATACTGAAATCGGAAAAGAAGAAATAAACCACCCTTTTCCTCAAGTATCATAATTGTGTAGTTAGAAAATACAAATAAATCTACAAACATATGTAGAATGGCAAGTGAAATTTAAAAAAAAACACTTTTGAATACAAAGGAACAAATACAATTCAATTATATTTCTATACAGTACCAATCTTCAAGCAGTAAAGTAAATTTCAAAACAATATTATGTAACATGTTAATTTTTTAAAAAATAAAATACTCAGAATAAATCAAACAAAAGTTATAAAAAGCATGTTTACTGAAAAATCTGAACCATTCCTGAGAGAAATTAAGAAAGACCATGTGATGGATGCTCCGTGTTCACGGACCTTAATATGCAATGTTTTGAAGATGATGGTATTTCTCATTCAACTATACATTCAATGCAATTCTAATCAATATTCTGAGACTTTTTCCTTTTTCTTGTGAAAACTGACAAACTGATGGTAAATGTGTGGTTAAATGAGGCAACAGAATTACTTTAAAATCTTGGAGTAACATTGAAATAGAAAAAGACATTTCAATATCGAAAAAGAAAACCAAAAATATGAGTGGTTACTCCACCAGATAGCATGAGTTAATGAAATATATGATGGCTGAGGCAGAAGGATACTGATTCTCAAGAAGCAGGAGCCCAAAGAAATTAGGATCCTGCGTGCACAGGCCCGCGCATGCGTTGTTCCGTCCTGCAGAGGCTCAGAGCGGTCAGCACGGAGGCGGGGCGGGGCGGGGGAGGGGCCGCTGTCAGTAACAGGTGCTTGAGCTGCTGGATATTCACAAGGGGGACAATGAACCCGACCCCTTCCTGACACACGCACAAAAAATCATTTGAGATGGACCAACCTAAACGCGGAAGTCAGCAAAACTGTAAAGGGGTAAACCACACCTGAACATAAAAACTACAGTAAAAAGGGCGAACTAGCCACCCTCATATAAATAGTTTATAACCTCCCCACAAATGGTCTCCTACTGCTTTTATGCCTTCCATGTGCGTTTAATGTAGTTCCATCTGATTTAGGGTTATTATGATATTTGCTTTTCTATTAGTGCCGTCTGTCTTTTGTTTCTTTGTTTCTTTTTTCCTGTCTTCTTTGGAATAATTGAGTATTTGTTAGTAGCCTGTTTTAATTCTTATTTTGGGTTTTTAAGTCTATGTTTTTATGTTCCTTTTCTACCTATGTCTCTAGAGATTACAATGTGAGTTCCTACTTCTGTTGTTATCTAGGCTTACAATTGTACCACTTGATGGAAAACTTAAACTTCTGTTTTAGGGTCATGTGACTTACAGAAATTGAGAGACTTGCCATTCTCATGCTCTTGTCTCTTCCTGTGGATCTGATGTGGTATCCCTTTTTTTAAAAAAATTTAATTTTTTTTTCAGTGTTCTAAAATTTATTGTTTATGCTGTGGTATTCCTTTGGCCTCAGGACCTTACATTAGCATCCCTACTAAGTCAGTCTTTGTGGCCATGAACTCCTTTAATTTTCTTTTACCTGATAAAAAAATCATTTTTGCTTGATGTGGCATTCTGGTTTCCTTTTTTTTTTTTTTTTTTTCTTATGGGAAACCAGTTTCCTTCTGTACCATCTCATACTTTGCTTTTTAGCACATTTTTTTTTTTGTTTTTCAGTACTTTGAATATTTTATGTCTAGATGGAAGTTTTATTTTTGTTTTTGCACTTGTATTGACTGCTGTTCATGATTTTCTGTATCAGTGGGTTGATTTCCTTCATCAACGTGAAAAAATTATCACCATTCTCCTTTTCAGTATTTCTTCTGCCCTGTTCACACTCTCCTTCTGGGTCTGTGATTAGACTGATGTCCAGTGGTTTTGGTTTGCAGAGCCCAGGCTCTCAGTCCTGCTGTTATTATCACAGGCTTCCCATCGTGACCTTGATGATGACGTTTGTTCTTTGTGTTCTGGTCTGGATAATTCGTAAGCCCTATCTTCTAAATTCACTAATTTTGTAAAAAGAATTGTGATCTGTCCAGTGAACTTCCTTCTCTTTTCACAGATGTCGTTCCCTGCCCCAACTCTATCATAATACTTCAAGTTCATGTCTTACAATGCTCTATCAGGATTTCTCTGTCCTCCTCTATTGACTGTTTCCTGACCATGGATAACATTTGCTTGCTTCTACACTTGTCTTTAATTTTTTTAGTGTGTGCCTGGCATTGTGTATGAAATGACAGTAGAGATTAAAATAGGTAATATTCACCCAGCAGGAGGCATGCCCTTTTTCTGCGAGGCTGGTGCCATGGGGCACCTTGTTCCCCAAACCTGTGTTGAAATTGGTGATTGTCTTTTGTGCAGCTTTATTAGGTCTTGTCCAACACCGGCTGCAGAAGTTGTGAAGGAAGGATCAAGAAGAGCGTATCCCCCTTGAGCTCTAAGCACTGTCATACTCTGAGACCTTTGCATGCCGTGACAGTCTGGTTGCTGTCCTTGGGAATCCCAGCAACGATCCTCTGTTCTACCAGTTAGGTGGTAGGGTTTTGGGTTGCCAGGAAAGTTTGGGGCACCCTTGGTGATCTCTCTGTGCAGCACACTCCTGGTTTTGGAAAGCAGTTCACTTGGGGGTACGGGATTTGGGGCTCTTATGCCAGCCTACACATGGCTAATTAAGGCCCTTTGAGATTTCTCCTTACTCCTTAATATGGTGGGTTCTCCTTCCTCCTGTCACTCCCGCAGAACCGAGGGAAGATATGGCTATTCACTGGCTTAGAAAGGACTAATTAATGCCTAGGTTAAAGCCTATGCGGTTTTCTACACATCTTCAGCTCTCTGATGGGTGTTGGAAACCAAGGTCTTGTGGATCATGCGGATCATAATCATGGCTTGAGTGGAAGCAGCTCCCACTTCTCTCTCGATCCTAACCGAAAACAGAAGTCCAGGTGCTTTCTTTTAAATATGTTGTTAGAACACGGTCTCGTATGAACATACGTGACCGTGAAATTTATCATCCCAACAGGAACATTGTTCAGAGTTTGGAAATGATGAAAACAACTAAAGTTATGTAACTGAAGTGTTTACATATTGATTGACAATTTGATTCAACTTTATTGACAAATTTATAAAATAGCCTCATTCAAAACCATTGTAAAACTAAAATTATTTCTGAAACATAAACAGTATGTGTCTGTACAAGCGAAGCAAACTGCTTAAGATTCCTGATTCTATTAGTTATTTACACACTAAGTAAGCAACATGACTATACAAGCCACATAATTATGCACTCTCGGTACGTGTCCTTGATGTAATCAATCTCTAAGGCGTACATGTCTCTGTGTTCATATTTTTCTGATGATTTAGAAAGATCTCATATAAATTTTTCATATAATTGCTTTTAATTATTCTTCAGAAGTTGAATTTTGTGATTAATAAATTTGAAGTCATTAACATTTTCAGTGGCCTCTTCCACAAACCATATATATGTGTGTGTATATATATATATGCATATATATACAAAAATGTAAATATAATAAAAAATATATATTTTTTGAAGGAAAGATTCTCCTTCATAAATACTGAAATACTTGGTAGGCTTTGCTGAATAGGACATGTTTTCAATTTGATTGTTTTATATTGAGATAGGTATGTATTTCAGTCTCTGTATTTTCTTTGTCCTTTCCCCTTTATTCAGGGGCAAAAACCATCCAAACTCATAGCTATAACAAAAGAGGATACAAGCTCTGAAATCAAGGTACCGTATTTATGATTCCTTTGTACAGTTTTTCAAATTCAGATAATATAAAATTATAGGTCAACTTCATTCTTTCTGAATTCAGAATATAAATGAATATAATTAGTAATAGAAGGTCCATTGGAAATTATTTATTATAAATTCAGATATTCTAAACATAATTATTTAATTTCAAAATTAGATCTTGCACATTCTTTGAGTTCTTGGTATTTAATCTGTTTCGTTTCTGCCTTATTTATGGGGATACTTTTCCATGTATCCTCTCTGCAATTTTGTTTTTTTTCTTGAAGGGAGTGAGGTAGGAGTGAGTGGATAATGCAATTCCCTGCGACTTCTAAAACAATCGTTTTTTGGGAAAAGTTTTCAAGAAAGGGTTTGATTAAGTACCTAAATAAATGTTTTCTAATGTTTATGATAAAACTGTAGGGAAATAATTTAGAAAATATGCAATTTCATTGTAGGACACTTGGAATGATACAAAAAGAGTGCTTAACTGCTCCAGCAATAACACTTCCTGCGTCTCACTGAGGACAGGTAGTGACGACCAAAGGGTCCTAGTGTGTGCTCAAATATCTTCTGTATTCAGGTCAGTTTCTTCACAAACTTTTCATAGTTCAGTGACTTTGGGTAGTATAAAATAGTATTAGATCTTTGCAGGCACGGCCTCTATTTCCACTGTTGGAATGCTGCACCTTCCCCGGAGTGATTACGAATGCAGCACACCAACCCGTGTTTGACATTTAGTGAGTAAGAATATTATTTTTTATTATAATGCTGTTTTCACCAAAACCTATATTTTTATTATCACAACAAAACAAATAATTTTATATTAAATAGTAACATCTACATTTATAGTGTTTCCGACAACCTCACAAATTTCATGTTCAATAGGATGAACTTAAAGTTTTGATCCTGAGAAGTGGATAAAAATGTTACTCCGTTACTGAAAATAAGAACTTCTCTGTTTCAACCTGGTAATGATGGTGACGGGCACCTGGCATTCTTTGACTTTGCAAATCTCTTCTGCTTCGCCCTTAGGGTAGACAGTTACACTTGGAAGTAAACACATCCAGGGTTGGTGCAGAAGAGCTCACCTGATCTAAGTGAGGGGCCACACTTCACGGAAGGGTCAACAAAGGTCCCCCGGGCAGCCATGGGGGAAAACCAATCTTTGGAGGACAGGAGCGGCTCTTTTGCAAGATGGTGGAGACCTTTTGGTAGATCTGTATTTCAGATTTCTGGACTACATGTGCCTGTGGCCTCCGAGTGGACACAGCGTGGTCCTCGGGGAAGGAGTTTCGCCCCTGCTTGCCCTCTGCTGCGCCGCAGTGATGGGGGGTGGGGGCTGAGGGGGTGTCCCTGATCGCATGAAGTCCAGGCCATTTGGAGATGAGACGTCAGAGCGTCGATAAGACCATGTTGCCCATCACCAGCCATGTTCAAATAGAAACTTGGGTCCCCTCAGTTTACCGTGGGGCTCAAACAACATGCTGGCATTTTCTATCTCTGAAATTTTAAAAACGTTGATCTGCCAGGGGCAGTCACGGTGAAGTTTTTGGTGATTTGGAACAAATCCTGATTTCTCTTTTCTTTGCACCTTTGCTGGGGACAAGGCGCTATGTCGCTGCGCACTCGCCACGAGTGGAGTATAAGGACCGTGGACACAGGAGTCCTTCGAGCCCTTCCGGACAGGCCCCACAGGAGAGGCTGTGAGAGGGTCAGAGGCCAGCCGCCACTGCAGTCCTGAAGCAGAGGCCAGCCCGGGCCGTGGAGGGCGCTTCTGCCTCCGGGTCTTAGGAAGGGTGCAGGCACCTGCTGGCCCCGAGCGCCTCCCCTCGCGTCCTCCCCTCCTGTCCTTGTCCTTTGATGGACCCCAGAACGTCACGGGGCCACCGCGACAGTTTTCCGTGGCTGCCTCCAGGCAAATGAAGCCTTTGTTACCCCTGTCCTGTCCACTCCTCCATCCAGGGTCATCGCGACTGCTACGGGCCGACCCTGGCCCCGCACAGGCTGGATCAAACCCTGACTGGGCACCTGCAGGCCCCACCCACTGCGGAGGTGACACCGAGTCCTCGGGGATCCAGGGCGGCAAACTCTGGGGCGAACGTGGCTGGCGCGCAGTTAGCTCCCCGCTGCTCTGGGCCGCAGCAGCTCGGCTCCTGGGGTGGGAGGTGGATGTCACAGACATCCCTGAGCTCGTCTGCACTGAGAGGGCTGTCGCCGTGTCCTATCTCGTCGGACCCACAGGTACGACGCCAAGGGCCGGGGGGTCAGGAACTGCGGGAGATCTGAGAGCCAAGCGCAGAGCCCCCGGCTCCCCCGGAGGCCTCGGATTCCGGATTCCGAGGTGAGAGCAGCCCCTTCTCCAGCCTGTCACTGTCCGGCAGGGGAGCAGCCGGGAGGGGAGGGGCCGAGGAGGGGAGGGGGCAGGGATCTGAAGTGGGGGCCGCTCTGAAGGGCAGCAGGAGGGCCCAGATCCTGGAGGCCGCGGCAGGTGCACCGCGGCTCTGGTGTCTATGAGCATTTTAGAGAGCTTTAATTTCCCACATTTCCCACACCATCATCCTCAACAGACCATCAGGGCGGGCTGTGCACTGAACAACCCCTGTGACCTGGCCAGGACAGCCTTGACCCAAGTCCCAGGTCAGCTCGTGGGGATAGCCTGCTCCCCAAACACCTCGTTGTGAGGCACTGAACATATTTTCTGTGGAAAAAAAGGAAATCAGCTCTTTTCATTCTTTTAAGATTTATGTATTAATTAATTAGATCAAGATTAATGCAAAGATTATGGAATTATAGCAAATTGCAGAAGTAGTTAAGGGCAAAAGGATACTTCGTACAGGTTGAGACCATCTTGGCTAAGTCTGCTGGGGGTAAAGGAGAATCAGCTGGTTTACTGGGCAGACCCACTGGGGAAAATAGTAGTTCTTTCAAGCCCAAACAAACAAACATACTAGAACGAACCAAAACAAGTGATCTCAGTTTTATTAACATCTACATTTGAAAGTTTACTTAATTAAATTAATTTTTATCATTGTATTTATTATTTCAGTTTAAATTACTTAAAGTTTTATGGCGGAATGAATAAAGTAATTGTTTTACTGTTCTTCTCCCCGTCTAGAATTAGTCATCCCGTTGTTTAAATGGCGAATACCCGTAGATTATTTTGTATCTTCCCATTCTTCTCCACAAATAACGAGTAATTGGAATTGTTCATGACATTCTTATTTCACTGAGAGTTGAGATCTTCCCTGATTGCTTGGAAAGAAATCTTAAATCCAAAGGCATCACCTGTCATTTCTGCAGCTGGGAAATCCCTAAGTGTCATCCTTCATAATAAGCTCAAACCTGACATCTGAGAGTTTCATACCGATTCCTCTCAAGGAACGATGCCTTATGAATAGACAGATAGCGGGTTATGTTGATAGACATATTTTACTTGGATTTTCCCCTCAAAGTTTTGATTTCCTGTCAATTATTTCCCTAAGGTAATATGTTATCTGTCTCTTTCTCATTTCTAAAAAATTTAATAGGCTTATAAGCACGTCACCATACTGGGGAAATTGTTTTATTTAAAAAAAAAAAAAACTCAAGAAAAGCTTGGATGTAGTAATATTATTTGAAGGGCAATTCTAAATTTTTTATGAATTAATATATCTTAATTTTACCATTTTCTTTAAAAGTCATTAGGGGATCCCTCGCAAATACTGTTCGTCCTGGAATCCTATGACTGAAGATCTTTCTTCATAAACAAATACACCCAGACGCTTCCGCGTCCAACTTCAGACACATTCCATGGACTCCAACCTGCTCTTCTTAAATTTGTGGGTTCTTCAGATTTTCCAAGTTATGCGACTTTCCTGCTATGTTTAAAAACTGCAGCAATTATTTGAAATAATATAAATTCCGTCATGATGGTTTGGTTTCTAACACAGATAGCTGCCAGGTGTTTCACCCACTCGGTTGCCAAAACAACCTGTACTGGGGAGTACACTTTCTGTTTTATGTACTTTAGCTTTTTTATGTAGGGAATGTCACATCCTGTCATTTCTCGTGGAGATGGAGGTCTCTCCCGCGGGTTGTGCTGGGAGAGGCCGCGTGCATTGGGAGGGAGAGCTGCGTCCCCCACAGACAACGGTCTGTCTGGCGTCTCACTTAAACCAACCACGCTCCACCCCATTAGGACATGAAGTGCTTCTTCCCACAGCCTCCCAGACGTTCAAGAGAAAGCCCTGTGCCCTGGACTCCGGAGACACTTGGGTTTGTCATTTAATATCCTTCCCATCCATGTGAAAAAGAGCCTTTCCTAATTTCCTTCCATAAAAAAAAAAAGTAGACTCTACCCCAGACATGGGGCTCGAACTTACAAACCCTGTAAGATGGAGATGGAGAGTCACTCACTCTCCAGACTGAGCCAGCCGGGCGCTCCCTCTCCTAGTTTCTGAAATAAGGAAAGTGCGCAGAATGGACCGTAGATCCCGTTGGCTCAGGCCCTTGTTTACTAAGCGGGGGCTGGGGGCTCCTCCAGGGGGACTGGACTTGCCGGACACCCCACGGCTTATCGGGGCACAGCCATGGCCACAGCTGGCTTCTAGCTGACTCGCTGAGAAAAGCCCAGACCGTCACACCTTCCCTGGTCGCGTCTGCGAACAACCGGCAAGGCCTTCCCGCTAACTCAGAGACTGCGCACGGTCACGCACCTGAAGGTGGCAGCTCAGGGCCGCTGTTGAGCTCGGCCCTGTCATGCTAACCAGCTCTGAGCGGGTCTTAAAAGGACATCCTTGGTGGCAAAGGAGGAACCCCTGGGCTTGATCTGCTAGCACACTCATTCAAACGTGTTTCTTTTACCAAATGCATCCTTTGAAAAGCAAATCTCAATCTAATTTTATTAGAAAAACCCCTTTAATCGACAGGCATGGAAAAACAGAGCTTTCCAACTGGCATTTATTCCCTTCAAGACTGACACACAGATCATGGATTGTTTCCTCTTTCTTGTCTATGAATTTTGGGGTCAGGTTTATTTAGGGAATCACCTAAGTTCCCCCAGTACAGCAGAGAGTAGAATCCACGTGCGGGACTAGAAACCTTTCTGTCCACCCGCCGGGCCGCCTACGGTGGAGCCTGCCGCGCCGTGGACGGACAGCGGCCTGGCAGGTATCTTGGGCTCCGCGTCCCGTTGCCGCACATAGGCTCAGCCACGCTTGCGGTTTTCCCGCTGCTGTTATACAAGCTCCCCTCCTCCTCCTGCCGTGGTTTGATCGGTGCACCGTGTCCTCCTTTCTGAACATTTTCCTGAAATCGGGAGAGGGCATCTCCATTTCAACCTGTGCAAAGATTTTAGTTTTAATCTCATTGTCACATACATAGAAAGTTTCCTAAAAAATTTTGTCGTTAGAAGAGGTCATGTATTAATATGTAAAGAACTCAGTGGTAATTTCCAGCAAAACGACAAGGTCCAGGAGCTCAGGGGGTGCATGTGGGCCAGTCACCCAAGGACTTCCTAGGAAGCCCTCCCCCGGCAAGGTCTGTCCCATCACAAATTAGGGACACGCAGAGCAGGGAAAATTACACTTGACTGAGAATATTCCCAGGCCCAGAGTGATCCACTCACCCGGAGCAGAAAACAAAAACATGGACACAGCGAGCTCCAGGCACACGTGATGGTGGGCATTCGCTGAGATGGTCTGAAGGTGGGATCTTTTTACTTGGTTTAGGACATTTGAGTAAGTTAAAAGAATGAGATAATTAGGAGTTTGCTTTTCTATTTGGGCCACAGAACCGTTCACGTGCGATCCCCACATGCTTACAGGCTGCGGGTGGTTACGGCAACCAACACGACCGACCTCCGGAGACGGCAACGTCTTCTCTCCTCTGGAGCGCTCTGCACAGACGCTAGGCTTCTCTGAGCGTGCTCTGTGGCCGCATCTCACCCACCACATAGTGAGTTATTTCTGCCACATGATGTACACAATTTATTTCTTGAGAATGCCTAGTACTTACTAATTACACTCGATCATCAGTGCTTGTGACTGATCTGCCAGCCTTTGCTAAATCCAGGGGAAAGAATGAGATTTGGGTGAATTCTGGTGTGGCTGCTTCTCGTAGGCATGTGTTGCTGACACTGTTCTCTGTTTGCCCCTGGTGGGCAGGTATCTCAGCATGTGACCTTCCCAAATACAATTTGTAAAGGGAAGCTCTCTTTTTGCATTTGAAAAAATGTGCCAAGAAGTAGAAGCAGCAGCAGGAGGAGAAGGAGGAAGAAAGAAAAGAAAAGAAAAAATCTTTATGTTTTAGCATATAAACCGGGGTAAAGAATTTGGGTGCCTGGGTAGCTAAAAAGCTAAGAAGTAATTTCCCACATAACACAGGGGCTCTGAGGCAAACAGATCATCCTAGATAATGGACCCGTTTCTTCACCAAACAGAAGGCTCCGGCTTCTCTCTGGAGCAAACACCTGCAGGGCAGGCGGTGCCCTGACGTCACGGGCCCCTGGGCTCCACGCCCCGGCCGAGGGCGGTCCGCTCGCCCCATTCTGCGGATGCGCTCACTGGGGCCCAGGACGCAGGACGGCTCTGCGGAGCGTCCCCGGTTCGCCCTGCGGCAGCCTTCATCTGTCCGGACCGACTTCGCGCGCACCAGGAGGCCTAGACCGGCAAGGAGCTGTGTTCCTTTAAGCCGGTTCCGCGGAAACCGTCCCCAGCAGCGTCGCCGTGACAGTCCCTTCCGAGGCTTCTCTCCAGAACCCGGGGAGCGCGACGCCTGGTTCTCCGCACCCCCAGCACAGCCGAGCCACAGTCACGACGCTAGGCTCCGGCGGGGAAGCAGGCGGCCCTCGGAGGTGGAGGGAACGCACACACATTCTGTAATGAGTGACTGTAATGAAAGCCAAATGAATTATAATAAAATATGGAGTTTTAAAAAGAAAACTGCTCCGCGCGTAATGTTGCTGGAAACCTTCAGTGGCTCCTCCCTGCGTGCTGTTGTCGAAGTAAATAACGACCCAAGACAAACTCACGAAGTGGTTTCAAGTCCTAATGTGATGCAGAGAGTCAGTCATTTAATTTGTTAATTAGTATTATGCCAGAAACTATCTATTCAATATGAAGCAAATATGTTTACAATCTTATCTGCCATCTGTTTAATAGATGGGAGATACTCCGAGCCGGATCTCAGGCAGGGCTGTGGAAAATTTGTTCCACAATTAGCAGAGCAGATTTTTAATTCTGGAGGAGCTCTCCGGTGCGAGGAGCAGCCCCAGTCAGGCGGCGGGTTCGCGGCGCGGCTCCCGCCATCCGCGGTGTCTGCACCGGCTCCGGCAGATGTGCGCGCCGCGCCCAGGAGCCCGAGGCCGCTGTCAGGGTGCCTGGGGGCTCCGGGACGGCCTCGGAAACACCCCGGCCCGTGAGGACACGGCCAGTCCGGGGTCCCCGGCGGGAGTCCGGGGCCCAGCCTCTCCTGCCACCAGCCATCCCTCGAGGTGTCCTTTGAGAAAGCTGAAGTCAGGCCACACCTTGCCCGTTCAATGAATTCACAAGGTGTTTTTAAGCTGCCGTTTTAAGAACAGGCTTTAAGTCGTTCCTTGTGGAGATCTGAAGATAAAACGAGGGATAAAGCACACTGTCGACGGACGTGCTGCTCTAATTCTGGAGGGCGAGCCGGGCCCCGGGTGCGCTCTGAGGAGCCCCGCGCTGCGCCTCCTCTTGCTCCCTGTGCAGAGCTGCCCGCTCCGGGCTCGAGCGCGCCTGCTGCTTCCAGGGATTCCTCCTGGGCCGTCACAGGCGATCCCCGGTTCTTAAGGAAGAATTTTCCGCAGCGCCGTTCATCAGCCGAGGACATCTTCAGGAACTCTGCTCACAACACCCTTCACCACTTGTGAACACCGCGGCTCATCTCTGTCAAACTGTCCATCATTCACGTGCCCCGAATGCCTTGCTCTTGCCAGTTCTGTAAATTTTACCTACGCTATTTTAACTCTTGTGAACAAATCAAAATAAAAATAAAATCTCTGTACGACATTTGCCATAGCGAACCCCCCTCCGAGCGGTTATGTACAGTACAGCTCCCTTCAGCTCATCTGTTGGTATCAAAGCAAAATACAATATCTGTGTTAAAGCTCACCTGTGTGCGTGTGTGTGTGTGTGTGTGTGCGCGCGCACGCATGTGTGTGTTCCTCTGGAATTCTTTAAAGATGTGCAGTCCTTGCGAAAAGGGTAACACAGATTATCCAGGAGCACGCAGACGGTAATGGTCAGGCAAACTAACTAGTGATTTTGTTCAACGGCAGCTTATTCCACCGCTCTGTCCTCAGTCGCCCTCCAGACGTCCCCCCAGTGACGAGGTTTAGCACTTACGGGGTAAGCAGTGTGTAGGGACACCTAACGATGATTTACGTCCTGAGAGGCTGCTCCAGCGTTTAAACCCCGTTTTCTTCCGAGCTTATTTTGGTTTCTTGTGCAGAACTGACCCCATGAGCTCTGACCGGTGGGGACAACACACTTCCTGGGATTCTCAAGTGTGTGTGGGCCAGCAGTGTCCGGGCGCTAAGGCTTTCCCCTCTACGTGATTCCATAATGTGCTTGTCGGATGCCCCCGGGCCGCCGAAGATCTCCCTGCACTTGGGAACAATAATTGGACGACCCAGAGTTGTCTCTCTAAACGCAGCTCTGGGCCCTGGAATCACTCCGTGGTGATGCTTTAACCCCCTGTATGTTTGCTGCATAAAGACCATGCACATTGTTTGTGTGGACACGTACAAATATCTGTATATTAAACCTTCCAACTTGGAGTGCTGGCAACGCCATCTTTCCAGGCAGGACGAGGATTTTTGTACAAACGCCTCCCCAGCCCTGCCCCCCACGTCTTCCAAAAAATAAAAAAAAAGGAGGGGGGCTTTCTGGCTAACAAGGCTTAGCTGAACAGGCACCTGATTCCCCAGACCTTCTGCACACAATACAGAAAGTCCAGTGGAGACATTACAGGAACAAACCCATTGTAACATTCTAAAACTCAATTCATCTGTTCCTAATAGTGCTTCAATAGTATCCTAGTAACCTCTTCTGTGAAGCTTCATCTGGTCTGTATTTGCAAACACTATTAAAAAAAAAGGGCCTTGTATTCAGGGGGAGAAAAGTCTGTGTTAATCTCTTCCGAGAGCTGCTGGGGAGAGGTGCGGGCGCCTCTGTGGGCAAGCGTATTTGCCAACATGCCATATGGGAGTCATGGTTGGGACTTTTTTTTCCTAGAATAATTAAATGTTGATGGCAGAGTTCAAATGGATCATTAAAATTCAAAAGTGTAAGAAACAGATTTTTTCTTATGTTGCTGAACGCTCCAGAGGGCCGGATAGCTCGCAGGGGTGAAGCAGGCGGCCGTCCTGCGATCGGCGTGCGTCGGGATGCTGCTAATTTGATCATAATATAGTCATCTCTGAAGATTACAGCTATTCAATTAAATATTCTAATTAACCTGAAGTATTAGGCAAATGATACTAATTACAAATATTCTCCTGAGATTCACAGCAATGAAAACCCCACTTGCAACTGATACTTCTAGCCAATGTTTCGTAACTCAATGTCCTATATCATAGGCTTTCAGAATATTAAAATGCAGTTAATTTGCCTAAACCTCATTTGTTTAATGGCATTAGCATTTTGTTTGAAATTGTAATAAACGTACATCCCGCTTTCAAGTAAAATTTAAAATGAGTGCACTCTTGGGGTAACTTAAGATTCCTGTTTACAGACCCCGCACTTTTATTCAGCGAGCGGAACAGCTTTGGTCTTCCTTTCAGCCATTAAACATATTGAAATTGTTTAAAAATGCTAATAATTTGTCTTTTCAAATAAGAAAAAAAAACAGATATTTTGCAGTAAAATTTCATGACGTCGGCCATGTGACCGGGCTCCTACCGCGAAGGCTCTGGTGCTTGAACCCCCTTCCGATCCCTGAGAGGATGGTGGCGTTCTGCGGGGCTGCTGCTGGCTTTGGAGAAGCACTTGCACACTCGGGGCTGTGCCGTGTGCTCTGTGCTCTCGGCAGCATGCTGACCCCGGGGTGCTGGCCTTCCCGCCCGTCATCCAGCCTCTGTGCCGCTCTGGGCTCCCCCGGGGCCGCCCGTCTACCATCCCTTCCCAGGGGTGCGTCTCAGACCCGGCTGGTCCGAACGACCCAGGCCTTCTGTGTCCCTGGAGACCGGCTGTCCCTCTGGGTACACCACCTCGCATCTCCCCTGGGCACGGGGAGCAACGCAGACAACTTGCAAAGCTGGGCACAGCGACTTCCCGAGTGCAGCTGTGTGTGCTGCGTGTCTTCCTCGTGCTGCTGGACGAGCTAGGAGGAGGGCTGGCCTCACCCTGGGATCTGTGGCCCAAAGGTGTGAGCAGCGTGGGGACAGGAGAGCACGGCTTTTCTGAGTACAGACGCAGCGTCCACGTGGGCAAGTGACCTGCCCTGAGGGCAGACTTTGCGAATGGGGTTTGGGGGTCGGGGGGCGTCCGTGGGACATTCCGATGTTGAGTTACCCGAGGGGTAAGCACAGGGTCTGGACTGCAATTAGACAGCAGTAAGGAAGAGAACGAGAGCCATAAGCACACGGAGACATGTGGGTACGACGGGGACACCAGCCCTGGGGCCACCTGCCCAGTTCCTGGGGGCACAGGTGCACCCAAGTCTTACCAGAGCAAGAGCAAGACGACACGGCCTCTCCTCACACCACGGTCAGCACGATGAGTAGCCTACACGCGCGTCCCCCCGAGAGTGAGTTACCTTTGTAAACACCGATGCTGTAAAATTCCCGAAACACGCGGACCTCTCAGGAGCAGAGAAAGTGAGGGAGGGACGTTGACTTACACGACGTGAGCGGAGTGGACTCATGCGCCCAGGGTTCCCACATTCCCGCCCTGGAGTCTCATCCAAGGGCTGTCAACACGTAAGCTCAGAAGGGGAGTCTGTTTTCGGGATGGTTTATGCTAACGGTTGAGCTTCATGGACGCAAGGGCGGTTTCTAGGGCACTCCCGTGTCACCTGCCGTGTGCCGCGTGTAACTGAGGTCCGCAGCTACTCGAACGGAGGGGAGCAGAGCACGTCATTTTCTAAGCGTTCTGGGAAGATCCATTTCATACACGGCGAAGGCAGGTTTGGGTGGAAGATGGTGTTTTCAAGGACGTACAGAAAGTGGGAACAGCCTGCTCTAGAAGGTTCTTTGGGAAGACATAAGTGCTTGGTGGTCACAGCGGTTTGTGAAACATCGTGTGTTTTCAGTTGCTTTCTTCTTAGCTAGTTTGTATCATGGATGGAAGGGGTGTCGAAGAAAAGCAACATCAAACATTTAAATAAGATTCACGTTCTCCTTATTTTCCTAGAAGGAAAATCCTCTGGTTACCTCTGAAAGGGGAGGCCGTGTGGTCCGTGCGCAGTGGGCTGCTCCCCGCGGTCCACCGGGGCAGCCGTCCCCTTGGCGTCTTCCGCGCGAGGAGGCCTGTCGTTCTGTGCAAGGGTCCCAGAAGGGCACCCGTGTGAGACCTGGTGACTGAAAAATAATGGAAAAGGAGAGAATGAGTTAGAAATAGGAGAACGAGAGACAGACACGATAGAAGAAGAAAAAGAAAGTGAAAATCTTCCGAAGGAGGCAAATCCAAGACTGTCACGCGAGGCTCCGTCTGGCTCTTCAAAGGGACCCCGGTTCCACTCAGCGGCGCTGGGCTTGTCCCTCCGAGTGGGCGAGGGGACGCGGACGTGGGGGTCGGCGCCCTGTGCGGGACACGGAGCCTCAGACGCCCTCCCCGCTCTCCTGGAACAGTGTGTCCTCAGCGTTCTCGTCCTCCCTCCCGCAGGCGCTGTGAGCCGCGCGTGCCGGGCGCGCCGACGGGCACAACGAGGCGGAATTCGCCGGGTGGTGCTCACGGATGTCATTCTAAGGGAGAAAAAGAAAGAGTTGTGTTTGGAGGTGAGGCTCCGTCACTGCCCCGTTCTCCTCATCTCTGGAGAAAAGAAAGGATCGTTACTCAGATGTGACAGTTGGAAACTCCCATGGTTTAACGCCACTTGGAAATGGGCTGAAAAACCACACCATTGAGACATGGCGTGGACCCACGTGAACCCGACACGGGTGGGGGCCAGGGCGGGGGCGGTGGACGAGGCCCCTCCTCGACCTGCCAGTGCTCCCCTGTCCTGTGGCCTCTGGGGTGGGACCAGCATTGCCCTTTCTCGGGGCCGGGGGGAGACCCGGCAGGCTTGGCGGTTGGCAGGGGTGGGGGACAAGCGGGGATCCCCGGGGCGTGACCGCGCACAAAGAGGTCTTCGGGCAGTTGCTGCCCTTCCCAGCACAGCCGCCTCAGAATTCACGGAGGCAGTCCCCTCTCGTCCTGGACGTAGGCCGTCCCGAGCACCCAGGGCCCGTGGGAGGGGGTTTCCTCAGGGCCCCGCCGGGTGCAGAAGCAAGAACGCTGTTGTCTGAGGGAAGTCAGGAGGCCCCGACACCGTGGCCGCGCCAGGCCATCCCCCGTGGGCCGTGGAGCCGTGTGCAAGCAGGCGAGGGGAAAGGCTGCAAAGTAAACTATTTCGTGCCATGTTTTTATGACATAATTATATTGATCTGAAAGACACTCATCCAGAACCACAACCTTTCATGCCCCAAGAAGAAACCCAGAGCCTGTATAATCTCTTCAATCACTTGATATTCATAGTCTTATTCAAAGGTCTCTGAATATGTCATGTGTGTAATACTGCGCGGAGTGTGGCCCCGTCCTCGCTGCCGGCAACCTGCTTCAATAAGGTAATTTTCCTGCTGCCTAAGAGCATCAGCAGGGAGCAGTCCGGAACCAAAACAGACTATGACATCTTATTCACGCACACATCTGGAGGACAGAACTACACTTTATTAAAGAAAAATGGGATTTCAGGGTTGTTTTGACAAGCGGCAAGAACGCACATCTCCGTTGACATACAGTACGACCGTGGGTTTGAGCGGCTTCCGCAGCCCCGGAGAGCAAATCCCGCACGACTTTCAGGACTCAGGGGGGTGGGCTCGGGTGCGCGGGGTCGGCACAGCGGGGGAGAGACAGGTGCTCCGCAGCTCACGGACTCACCCCTCTTTGTCCTTTCCTGGAGCTCAGAATCGGCGTCCCTAGCGTTTCTGCGGACAGGGGGCAGGTGACCTTCTTCTTTTAAAGTCAACCAAAGACGATGCTTCCTTTTTTTTTTTTTTTTTTTTTTAATATATCTTAGGGTCATCCTAATTCTCTCTGTAAGAGGGGGAAAAAGAACATGTTCTCTGACCTTCTTAAATCAATGTAAGCATTGAGATTTAAAATAAATACTGAAAATAATGTCGGATTTTAAAATACCAGCTGTGCTCTAACACTTGCCTCCCCTTAAATCACCTGCTTTTATAGCTCTCTGCATCTTTATTACCCCTCACAAAGCCTGCCAGGGATTTCAGACCTCTGTCCCTGATTTTGATGACTGTTTTCCTAGATTTCCACATCAAAATGGTCAAAACATTCGCCGGTTCGGTTACTTGGAGCAGCATGAGTTCCTGAAGTGAATCACCTCCCAAACGTCTGCGAGAGGGAGACCGTCCGGGTCTGGAGCCGACCCGCGAGTCCGGGGGTGCTGAGCCCGGTGCGGGGGTTGGGGGGGCGCCCGCAGCTGTGCGGGCTCAGGACACCCGGGTTCTGACTCGTTTGCTTTTCCTTCGATAGAAAGCGCGATTGCTCTTTGAGGAAGAGCAGAGGCGTCGGAGACCTGGGGCCGAGCCGAGCGGGACACTTGCGCACGCGGCAGCCGGGAAAGGGCTGCTGCCCAAAGCCCCTTCACCGGGAGCGGAGGCGGCCACAGCCCCGCGGCCCGGGGGTGGGACTGTGCAGGAGGGCGACACGTGCTCTCCACCTTTTTCCAGGAAGCGTGCGGCCGCTGAGTCAACTTCGTGGGACTGCCGGAGGCGGACTCAGGGGCCTGTTGTCCGTATTTCACCCGCCGCAGGTTCCCACGCCGCGTTCCCGGAGAGATGCTGCCTGGGAGGGAGCGTCCTGGGGTGGCCGTCTGCTGAGCAGCTGCTCCAGGGCGTGGGTGTCACGGCAGTAAGGGTCCCCGGCGCTCCTAGGTTCTCTGCACACGGAGACGGGCTCTGGGGAGACACGCCGGCCCACAACATGCGATTAGACGATTGCGTGGCACGAACGTGGCCACTGGCTGGGCTGCAGGTGGGCAGTGCGCTGGGCGTTCTCGGAGAAGCGACGGGGCCTCTGTGAGCAACGTGATCGCTCCCGCGCAGCGTCCCCTCGCAGGAAGCAGCAGGACCGCCAGCTGAGACGGTCCACTCGGAGGGCCCCAGCCCCACGGGCACGGGCAGAGAGCGACCCCCCGAGGGCCAGGATGCACCGGCTCCGCGGCCGTGCCTGCTTCTTCAGACGCCCCTTGCCACGCAGGAGAACGCCATCGGCTCAGCCCGGACGGCGGCCGCGGCCCCGCGGGCCCCCCACCAGCCCAGACGCTGCCGGCACAGGGGCCGTGAGAAGCTCCGTGCGGGGCTCTGCCTTCTGACCCCCATGTGCCACCTCGTGAGTTGACGGAGCAGATGACGGAAACATGATTGGTTGCTGGTGCTTTTAGGAGAGGTCCCTGTGGTCTGCAGGAGGAAAGAGAAAAAGAAAGTTCACAGGCTGCTTGTGTGCCGGGAAGAGGGTCCAGACGCGCAGCACCGCGGCCAGGCCACACCCGGGATGGACCTGCTTCTGCTCCTGCTGTCGCGACCCGGCAGAGACCGTGCAGAAGGACACGGGCCACGGCCGCATGCAGAGATACCTAAGTCCGCGTTCTGTGAACTGGACTTTTTTATTTGTGGCAATCTGTAATTTTTAAATAAAATTTTTAAAAAATTACTAAAAAATGTGTTTTTCACATGAAGATATGGAATGGGCAGGAGCGTAGATTACCCACAGAATACACAGGGCAGATGGTAAAAGCCAGGGGTCATGGCCCCCAGTCCTACCGTGTGCGATTTCAGCAATATATCCTAGACCCGTCCTTTGGAAGGAAAACTGTTTTTAAAAGAATGCAGGGCAGTGGCCACGACTTCTCTGTCTTTGATGCTGTTTTCTGCTTCCTCAGAGACAATGTTTTATGCCTCATCACTTAAGCTGACCTTGGGGAGTTGAGAGTGGGGAACTTTCTCTGATAGTCAGAACCTGAAGACAAGAGCCCCCAAAAGTGTGTTTCAGAGTCATACCGGAAGACGAGCCCGTCTAGGGTGTTCTGAGCGGAGTCTGGGGCTGTGCTGTTTCCTTGGGGCAACGACGGACGGTGGGGTCCCAGGAGCTCTCCGGTGCTGAGCCCTGCTGACGTGTTCTCCTTCTCTGAATGAAGAACAGAAGTGGTGGCTTGAGGGGGGCAGCTGGTGTCCCCCGGTGCCCTTTCTCGGCGGGTGCGTAATGGACACTCGGCACCATCAGATGGTGGGGAAGGACAGGATCCAGAGTGTACTGGTGAATTTAAAAAAAAAAAAAAAAAAGTCAGGCTGTCACCCTCGGCTGTGTCCCCAGGACGCCAGTGACGGGACATGGCACCTTTGTGCTTGGGATGCCTGTAGGCTTTTCTACGTGGGGTGCGTCCTCCGGCTCTGGGCTGGCGGCTCTGGGCTGTGTCCTGAACACACAGATTCAGCATCTCCTGAGCGAGTGTCACGGCCGGAGATGCTCTGATTCCTTTCTGCGCCTCCTCTCTAGACAACTGTCCACGTGGACGGGGCTGTGCGCACCGGCGGGGATCCCGTTTCTACTGGAAAATGTAATTCCTTGGCTGCAAGTCAGAAATAAATGGAAGCTGCCATAAGTGCAAACATACTTAAAAAAGTACTTCGTATTTTTAGGTTTATTCAGTCACTTAAAGAAATAGCATTTAATGAAAGAAAAGGCAAAGAAAATGTATTTGGTCCTGACGCTCTTACCCACCATCCGTCGATAGTCCAGGAGCTCAGGGAGGGGAGGTCAGCTCGCTGCGCGGCCGAGGACGGCTCCGGGGACCGGGCGCTGGCTCCGACCGTCTTGCTCCCGCGTGTCCTAGTGCGTGAGCGTGGGCGGGACAGGCTTCACCCTGCGGCGCGCCAGAAGGACATCTCTGTGCGACTCTGCTCAGGAGAGGGGCAAGGATCTACTGTGAGGGGGTTTGCTGCAGGACCGTCCGCAGCCCACACACCCTTCAGGGGAGTCCAAATCCTTTCCTTTCTTCCTGCGTCTGTTGGAAGCGGGCGCGGGGCTAGATGGGGTGGAACTCCAGGGACTCTGCCGTCAGACTGTGGGATTCGGCGGGAGGTACTCAGCCTCCTCTGCGTCCACGTGGTCTTTGTCTTGGACAAACAGAGCCGGGAGCAGGTTTTCCTAACGGTCGACGCCGACGCGGCTGTGGAGATTTGCCTCCACACCCCAAACGCTTCAGCTGCAAATAAATTAGTCCAGCGGCTCTTGGAGGGTCTGCGTGCATGGAGGGACTTGCGACTCCTTTCTTCCTGCGTGTAAACGGGACCCTTCCCAGACTGACTTCTTTCACCCATAACTGAGCAAGGCAAAGTGCATGAAAGCCTGCAAAGGGCACTGGGTCTTGGCAAGGCTTTGGTGCAGACGCCCAGCCCTGCTCTGGGCATCACCTGGGCGGGTGTTCAGCGTCCCAAGCTCCAGCCTTCTCTTCCCCAAGCTGAAGGGACCGTGGGGAGCAACCAAGGAGACGTGGATCTAAAACTAGGATTTGGGGGTTTGTGAATTTCTATTTCTCCTGCTCATTGCATGGTGACAGCGTCTGCCCCCCGGAAGCTCTCGGGGACCTGTCTCAGAGCCAGCTTCCCCGTCTTCCCCGCTGCAGCGTCGGGTGCGACATCCCCGCCGTGGGGCTCAGACCTGGAGGGGTCGAGCTCCCCTTGCCTGCACCTGCGCATCCAGTCGGCATCCAGCACTGTTAACGTCTGCCTTCGCGTGGCTCCCAAACACTCCGGGTCCCTGTCCCGCGTCTGCCCCGAGGGTCCTGCTGGGACATCGGCCTCCCTCCCGCCCCTCTCACACCCTTCCTTGTCAGCGTTGAGTGACTCATCCCTACAGCTGACACCGAATGCCGCTGGTCCTTACGGGGGCCGTTCACAGCTGCCCGCCCTGTGCGGGGCTCCGCGAGCTGAGCGCCATCCACGCCCCCAGGGCGGACCTGTGCACGCTGCGACCCAGATGTTTCAGGCGACACTCGGAGGTCACATGGGTGTAAATGTCCAAGCTGGCCATGACCCAGGTGGGCTGTTGACAAGCACTCTTCTCCCTCTCAAAGCACCTGTCCTGCCCTCAGTTCTTCAAAGGATTCAATGTTTTAATGAAAAAAATCCCACACAGCTTAGTCTGCCATTCAAGGTCCTTGTCATGTGACATCTTCCCCACTGTTCCTCCCGTGACCCCTCCCCACCCAGCATGCGCACACGCACTCACGCAGGCACGCACCTTAACTTGTGCTGGGTCTGGGTGGGTCGGCTCCCCCTGGCCCATCCTCGGGGCAGGGTTTCCTTCCTTTTCGATAGTATTCCACCGTGTACATACTCCATACACACCAAGCCAACAGGAAAAGGTTTTGGAAGCCGAAGAGACACTACATTGGGGTCAGCTTTCCAGCACAAATTAACGAGTTCATCCACACTGCGCACTGACCTACTGTTATGTCTGGAGTCAAGATTATATTTTGAAGCCAGACATTTCCTACACTCGACAAAGCAAGCACTGGGTGTTGAAGATGTCAGCGGGGAACACGCAGGCTTATCCACTGTATTTTGAATGGACTACCGGGGGCTGTCATTGAAAGGGCCACCTTCCCCTGAAATTCTCCGACATCCAACATGCCCCAGGGGAATGGGGAACAAGGACACTCAGCCCTGTAGGTCATCTGTGGGAAGGGACTGGGTGCCCAAGCACCGCCGTTGTTGCTGACCCTCTGGGGAGTAAGCTTGAGACAGTCATTCGGGAGACCACTCCGAGAAGAAGGCTCCCCGGGTGGTTCCGTGGATTTCTACAGATCGTGTGTCCCGGACAGCACTCTGCGGCTCCCACCCTGAGCTCAGTTTTGCAACTTGACCTACAAAGAAAACACAGCTTGGCCTGCAAAGAAAATTTGCTGATGGATGATGAAGTATTCTGTGGTCAAAGCCCTACAAAATGTGTGAACTCTTGATGGAAGTCCTATATCCCTGGAATTTAATTGCGACTTAATGCTTAACAATCAAAATTGCTTCTGAAAGTCATTTTTGTAACATAAACCATCATTCCGTTTATCGATTTTCAGAAGGTAAACTTACATATTTGGGTCTTCTTAAGTAAAACTTTTCCGTATAAATGTCCAAACGTAAGACAAACTAGATAATATTTATCAGCAATATCACAAGATCAGGGTATCTGGTTGGCCTTAGATGCTGAGAATTCCGCACACAGCCTCGTGAACCCTGAAGGACATTTTATTTTTTCAAAAAAAAAAAAAAAAAAAAAACCCTCTGTAACCAAGAATGTTGAGTCTCAGAGCAAGTGCGGTGTCTGTCTTGCCCAGAAGCCCATGCTCTTCGCTTTACCGTGTCATGTCCTGCGGCCGTTTACTTAGCTGAGGGCCTCTGCACGCATTAGGGGCTCGGCATAGCACCACGCTTCTTACTCAGCCTGGCAGTGAGGTGGCTGGTGATCGCTCTGCCGTTTGGAAGGCAAATCAGCTCTCCTTAGCAGGGCGCTCATGTGCTGTGGTCCCGATCGGTGCAGTTTAAAAAAGTAAACCAGAGGGACCTCGTGGAGGAGGCCTGGTACACTCACAGGTTGGTCATTTATCACAAAAGCTATTTGGGCAATACGTGCCAGCTGGCACAAGCAGGTGCACAAGGAGGTCGCCATAAATCCCGTCACCGAAGGGTCTGGTCCCGTGGCACAGAATCCCTTGCCAGAGCACACCGATGGATGCTCCCGCACCACGGAGCGTGCTGTTAGCAGGAGGCTTTCCTGGATGTCTCTCGTCCTGTTGAGGAGGCTCCCTTCTTCCTGTTCCTGGTTGGCTAACCCATACGTCAGCGTCGGATTCCACCAAACAGTATCTCCGCTTCTGTTGAGAAGACCATATTGTTTTTCCTTTTAACCTTGCTAACATGGTGAATCACACCGGTTGCTCTTTGGATATTAAGCTAAACTTCTATCCTCGATCGGTCAGGCTGTACTATCCGTTCTCAGATATTGTCGGACTCAATTTTATTTAGAATATTTACAACCGCATTTGTGACGAATATTGGTCTATAGATTTGTTTTCTTGTAGTGCCTTCCTCTGGTTTTGGCATCAAGCAATGTGGGCCTCACAGGATAGGAACAAAAATATACTCCCTCCTCAACAATCTTCTGGAAGAGTTGGTCTACAACTGGTGTTGTTTGTCTCTTGAGTGTGTGCTAGAACTCATCATCATAGCCATCTGGACATGGAATTTTTTTTTTTTAAAGATTTTTATTTATTTGTCCGACAGACAGAGATCACAAGTAGGCAGAGAAGCAGGCAGAGAGAGGAAGGGAAGCAGGCTCCCTGCTGAGCAGAGAGCCCGATGCGGGGCTCAATCCCAGGACCCTGAGATCGTGACCTGAGCCGAAGGCAGCGGCTTAACCCACTGAGCCACCCAGGCGCCCCTGGAATTTTTTTGTGAGAGGATTGTAAACTATAGTTCAATCTTATTAGTAGATATAGGCAATTTGGATTATTCATTTCTTTCTGTTTTTCTTGCATGAAGTGTGTGTCCTTCAAAAAAGTCATTCATTTCATCCAAGTTGCTGAGTTCATTGGTATACAATTATTCATAATATCCCCTTCTTTATCTGAGATCTGTAGACTCTGTAGTGATGTCACCTCTATTATTTATAACTCTGGTAATTTGTGCCTTTGTCTTTTTCCCCCATAAATCTGTCTTGAATTTTGACAATTTTAGTGATCTTCTCAAAGATCTTCTTTAATTCCTTTGCTTTTCTTTATTGTTTTTCTGTTTTCTACTTTAGCATTTTTCACACTGATCTTTATTATTTCCATTATTTTGTTGACCTGACATTTTGTTTGTTTTCTTTTTTTTTTTTTTTTTAATTCCTTAGTGTGGAAGCTGAGGTCATTGACTTGAGACAGTTCTGCTTTACTACCATGTGGACAAGGCTCTCAGTTTCTCCTAAGAGATTCCTTAGCGGCATCCTACTAGTTTGATGTGTTGTGTTTTCATTTTCATTTATATTACAGTACTTTCTAAGTTTTTTTTTCTGATGTATTCTTTGTCCTATGGGTTATTTAGAAGTGTATTATTTAATTTTCAAACATTCCAGTATTTTCCAGAAATCAGTATTTTACTGATTTAAAATTTAATTATATTGTGATAGAAAATACCTTGTAGGATTTACATCCTCCTACATTTATTAGGACTGATTAGACTGTGGTCTATCACTGTAAATGTATGCACATGAAAGGAATGTGTATTCTGCTGTTTGGGGTGGGTATTCTAGAAATGTTTATTAAGTCCTATTGGCTGATGGTGCTGTTTAGCCCTTCCCTGTTATCAGTGGCCAGTTCTGCTTCTGTATTGAGGCTCCACTGGTTGCTGGGAGCAGAGTGTCCAAGTCCCAAATCATAATTATGGGTTTACTAGTTTCTCTTTGCAGCTCTACCAGTTTTTGCTTTAAGTATTTTATTTTTTATTAAAATATAATGTAGTATTTGTTTTGGGTGTACAGTTCTGTGAATCATCAATCTTACACAATCCACAGTGCTCACCCTAGCACATACCCTCCCCAACGTCCATCACTCAGCCACCACATTCCTCCCACCCCCTCCATTCCAGCAACCCTCAGTTTGTTTCCTGAGGTTAAGAGTCTCTTATGGTTTGTCTCCCTCTCTGATTTCATCTTGTTTCATTTTCCCTCTTTTCCATATGATCCTCCGTCTTGTTTCTCAAATTCCTCATATTAGTGAGATCATATGGTAACTGTCTTTCTTTGATTGACTTATTTCATTCAACATAATGCTCTCTAGTTCCATCCACATTGTGGCAAATGGCAAGATTTCATTTTAATGGCTGCATAATATTCCATAGTATATGTGTGCATGTGTATATATATATACACACACACATACACGCACACTATATCTTCTTTATCCATTCATATATCAATGGACATATGGGCTCTTTCCATAGTTTGGCTCTTGTGGACTTCGCTGCTATAAACACCAGGGTGTAGGTGCCCCTTCAGATCACTACATTTGTATCTTTGGGGTAAATACCCAATAATGCAATTGCTGGGTCACAGTGTAGTTCTATTTTCAACTTTTTGAGGAACCTCCATACTGTTTCCCAGAGTGGCTGCACCAGCTTGCATTCCCACCAACAGTGTAGGAGGGTTCCCTTTTCTCTGCATCCTTGCCAACAGCAGGCATTTCCTGACTGGTTAATTTTAGCCATTCTGTCTGGTGTGAGGTGGTATTTCACTGTGGTTTTGATTTGTATTTCCCTGATGCAGAGCGATGTTGAGCACTTTTTCATGTGTCTGCTGGCCACTTGGATGTCTTCTTTGCAGAAATATCTTCATGTCTTCTGCCCATTTCTTAATTGGGTTGTTCGAGTGTTGAGTTTGACAAGTTCTTCATAGATTTTGGATACTAGCCCTTTATCTGATATGTGCAAATATATTTGCAAATATCTTCTTCCATTCGGTGGGTTGTCTTTTGGTTTTGTTGACTGTTTCTTTTGCTGTGCGAAAGCTTTTGATCTTCATGAAGTCCCAATAATTTATTTTTGTCTTTGGTTCCCTTGCCTTTGGTGATGTTTCTAGGAAGAAGTTGCTGTGGCCAAGGTCGAAGAGGTTGTTGCCTGTGTTCTTGTCAAGGATTCGGATGGATTCCTGTCTCACATTGAGGTTTTTCATCCATTTTGAGTCTATTTTTGTGTGTGGTGTAAGGAAATGGTCCAGTTTCATTCCTCTGCATGTGGCTGTCCAATTTTCCCAACACCAATTGTTGAGGAGACTGCCTTTTTTCTATTGGACATTCTTATCTTATTGAAGATTAGTTGACCTAGAGTTGAGGGTCCATTTCTGGGCGCTCTATTGTGTTCCATTAATCTATGTGTCTGCTTTTGTGCCAGTACCATACTGTCTTGATGATGACAGCTTTGTAATAGAGCTTGAAGTCTAGAATTGTGATGCCACCATTTTGGCTTTCTTTTTCAATATTCCTCTGGCTATTCGAGGTCTTTTCTGGTTCCATATAAATTTTAGGGCTATTTGTTCCATTTCTTTGGAAAAAAAGTTGACAGTATTTTGATAGGGATTGCATTAAATGTGTAGATTGCTTTGGGTAGCATAGACATTTTCACAATATTTGTTCTTCCAGTCTATGAGCATGCAACGTTTTTCCATTTCTTTGTGTCTTCCTCAATTTCTTTCAAAAAACTAAAACTATAAAGTTTTTTAGTTTTCTGAGTTTTTATAGTTTTCTGAGTATAGATTCTTTGCCTCTTTGGTTAGGTTTATTCCTAGGTATCTTATGGTTTTGGGTGCTCTATTTTAATTTTTACAAACCTTTAAGATTTTCATGTTTGTCTTCATGGAGAATTGATACCTTCATCATTAAACATCATCCTTTTTTAAATTTCTGGTAATAGTGTACTGAAATCAACTTTGTCCAATATGAATATATCCACTCCAGCTTTCACTTTGAAAGTGATTTGATTCACCTGATCCTTTTATTTTTAACTGAGATTTGTCTTTATATTTAAAGTGAATTTCTCATAAACAGCTTCTAATTGGGTCTTACTTTTATTCCAATATGATGTTTTCTATTAGATGGTATATTTAAACTGCCACAACTTAATGTAATTACTGACATGGTTGAATAAAATCTATCATCTTTCTAGCAGTTTCTATTTGGTTCATCTGTCCTTTGTTTCCATTTTTCCTTTATTCTGTTTTCCTTTGGATTAACTGAGTTTTTTATCATTCCATTTTATCTTCATTGTTGGTTTATTATGGATAGCTCATTTTATAATGTTTTTATTATTTGCTCTAGTGTTTACACTAAACATTTTTAACTAGTGCCCATTGCTGTCCCCATGTAGCCCACGGACACTACTACGCTGCACACACGACTCCTCCTGTCAATCTTTTGTTTATTTGTTTCATATATTTTACTTTTACATGTGATAGAAATACACACTGTTTATTGCTATAGTTTCACTTTAGACAAGGGCAGGAATTTTTTTATTTCTCTTGCCCAGTCTGCAGTGGGCTTTACCAGTGCCCCAAGAATGACAGTGTTTGCTGTGTTCCTCAGTGGTTTAAAGCTCGGACCCACTGGAGGGGTGGGTGGAGTCCCATAGGGCACCACGCGTCTTCTCTTAAACTCAATGCAGCTCCCTCTTGCAGACATGTGTCACCGAGATGCTTCTTCACAACTCACTCGTTGCCCGTGTCTTTTGTGAGCACCCAGTGGCGGGCACAGAAGAGAGTGTGTGAACGGACGCCCATGCCTGGGCTCTTGGATCCTCTCATCAGCCAATACCCAGCCCTCAACGGCTCAATCAGAAATTTAGCTGGCCTCATACCTGTGTCTGGCACCCTCCCTCCAGGCGAAGAGGTGATTGTGTTCATCTTCCCTGGGACACCTGTGGTTTAGACCTCGAGTGGGCGGATTGCCTTACGATGTTGGCTCTCCAGCAGATTCAAAGCAGAAGCTGCGGATTCGAGTGTCTCCCACGTCTGCTCGTGTTGTTTTAAGGTGCAAGGATACTCCTTCCAGCTCTCTACCCCCCAAGGGAGCCAGATGTCTAATGGAGTGTGTCAAATATAGTTTCCTCCAGATCGCTACCTCCTTTCACACCACAGCAGGGCTTTGAAATCGAAAAGAACAATTCTGCACAACTTGCACACAGAACCCACTTTTTCCAGGAAGAAGGTCACTTTTGTGGAGCAAAGATGTCAACACCCGCAGAGACCTCATGGTTCTTAGAAAGGGCTTCACTCACACAGGTGGCCGTGACACAAGGATCTGTGGCCGTCTGGGGTGGTGGCTCCTCTGGGTCTGGCCAGCAGGAGGTCCTGGAGGACAGGCAGGCTTCAGCTCGCATGAGCAATGCCAAAGTGGGCCGAGCCTCGCGGGTCTGGGAAGGGCCATGCATGTGTGGCAGAGGCGCACCAACTCATGTTGGAACGACCACAGACACACCGCGTACTAACAGGTGACCTTTTAAAGATCCTGTCAACTTTTGCCAATGCTAATAGGCATCTGGAATGACAGTGCAGCAAAGGGCCCACGGACGTTCGGCGTGTCTCCCTGCCTGTCTCTTGATGTTTCCTGGGGATTCTCAACAACAATTTTAAAGACAGGTGCTTATTGTCTCTTCCTCAAACAATACGGGACACCGCATTTAGAAACAGAGATGGCTGCGCGAGCGGAGAGTAGGGGTAAAGCTGTCCTAGGGATACTCTGTTAATGTGGGTCTAGGAGCCCCCAAACTCTCCGATCCCTTGATGAGTCGTGTTTTGACGAGCCCTGAGTACTTGCTGGGTGCTGAGTCCAAACAATGCTGGGCAGAAGGCTGGCTCTCTCTCCTGCTTTGGTCCTCCCTGGATATTAAACACGGGAGGTACCAGCGGTATTAAGACTCCCATGTACTAGGTTGAACAGACAAGAACAAAATAAAGATAAAACAGCCGTGTTACTTTGTTCATATTCTCTGCTTGAGGGTTTTCCCCTCCACGTTTATGTCTTATTGGCAATTCGTTCCACCCAGTGCCAGACACTCCAGCCTCAGCAACACGATCTCCTGATGGACAAACAAAACTCATTTAATTTGACTCAGTGTATTACAAGCATTAAATCCCCCTTTTGACTTTAACATGATCGACTAATCTCATCTGTTCAGAGGGATAAGCCTGTCTCAGCCATGATGACAGGCTTAGAGAATGATGGAAATTAGGGCATTCTCAGAGATTATACACTGTAACAACAGATAAGGGCTCCGGATAGAGACTGGTCTACAGGTGGTTACTTGTGGAAATGGTGCATCGAGGGCTGTGTGCAGAGATGGCAGCATCACTGAGGCCAGGATGCAGACACACAGGTGCAGACCACCTCTGAGTTAGCACAGGTAGGGGACAAGGCAAGAGCAGGTTCCCATTGCTCATGGCCTGTTTCCCAGCAAGGACGATGAGTAAGTGACTTCTGGAAACAGCTTCTCCACACAATGCAACCCAACCTATTCCTATCCTCCTAGAAACGCCTTTTTTGGTCAGAGTCTTTTTTGGTCAGAAGCATAGCCTGATGGAAGAAAAACATGACACAAATACATTTCTAGGATTGTGTGTGTGACTCTTAGGGAAGGGGGGTAGAGCCAGACATTAGCAGAAGCACCAAGCAGAGTGAGCTCCCAGGATGAATGTGACTCTGAAACTCGGTCCAGACGTGCCTGGACACAACCCCATGCACACGATGTGGGGCTTTTGAGTTGAGCACGTCTGAAAACAGAAGGTTCTTCAATATTTCTTGTTTTAAGCAAAATTGAATAAGTTTAAATAATACTGAATGACTTGTTTTGCTACTATGACGTGCAAAGCTTCCCTTGCACACTCACAGTGAAGACAAGGCAGGGTTGATCGGACAGACGCCACATGGGCTGTCCTGTCGGCATGGAAGTCATCCTGGTCCCAGGGGCCACTGAGGCCTGATGCAAGATGTGGTGCCAGGAAGCATCTCTCAGAGGCCTGGCCCAGAGCTGTGGGGGGGGGGTCCTCAGAGACCCCTGCACCCCAGCTGGTGGCTGTTCCTGGGGGGAATGGTCTGCACAGCACAGATGGTAATGTTGGAGCCCCCCCTCCTCCAGCTGCCACTGTCCCCAGTGAGTGGTCCTCCCTGTGCCAGAGCCTTGTCTCCACGGCTTCTTGTAGAAGAAGGTGCAGTGTCTTCCTCGGGAGCCATGAACAGGGGCCCGTCTGACTGAGCAGGAACTAGGGAGGACAGAGTGGCATGCCAAGTCCCCCCCCTCAGCACGGAGCTCTGCTGCCACGGAGTGAACGGCATCGAAGCACGTCCATGTCCTCCGGCACCTCCAGAATGACAGGCTGCTGCGTGCCCTTTTCCACCCCAGCACCTGCCCCCGGTTCTGCAGACCCAGCATCCGCAATGGCTATAGAACTCAGGTGGGAGCACCAGAGACCCTGGGAAAGAGGCAGCGTTGTTGCGGATCGTGACACGGATTAGGATTCAGTGCGAGGCCAGGAAGAAGGGCTCTCATGGAGGAAGAGGAGCAAAGCGGACACAGCGTCAGTGGTGGATGCAGGACGGGGCCCTGCATGGGGTGGCTGTGGGGCTGACAGCTGCAGAAGGCCTGTGCCCTCTGGGGTGCTCAGGCTCGGGCAGGACAAGAGCTGCGCAGGGCACCGAGACCCCAGTGGGATTGTCCCAGCAGCAGCGTTTTCTGTCAACGTCTGGGATGCCCGTAGGCGGGAGTCGTGGCGTCCCAGACCGGTGCATCTGGGTCTCAGAAGGAGAAGGACCATCTCTGCCAAGCTGGGTGCTGGCCTGGAGTCCACATGCCTCCAACTGACCCACGGGCCAGGAGGGGCTGCTGGGCCAGCGGCGGGGGGCGGTGGGGAGTGCTCCAGAGAGCAAGCAGGAGGTAGAGAGCAGGACTCACTCTCCAGAAGTCCTGAGTCAAGCCATCAGCCCTGTTTAAAGAAAAAAAAAAAAAAAGGCAAAAAGGCAAGGCAGGACACCATGCAGATGGTACTGGAGTGGGGAGGGAGGAGGGAAGGAAAGCCCGACGCAGTGAGGAACTCTGAAGTTCTCTTCTGTTGAAAGCAGAGCTTCTCCTCGGTGACGACATGTCTTCAGCTGTTGTCCTGCTTCGGGTTGTGGCTTCTCCTTCTCTGTTCCTTGACGCCTCTCAGTTCCTCTTCTGGGGCTGCTCTGCTGCTGCCTGTTTCCGGGCCGTGCCTTCCAATCTTCGAACCGGTGGCTCCTGCAGCCTCCGGAGACCTGGGCCCTGCTGTGCCCCTGATGCCCCAGAATTCCTCTATCAGCTCTAGAAGGTTTTTGGTGGAGTCCTTTGGGTTCTAGGGAACACACAGGGTTGCTGGTGTGGAGATGGTGGGGGACGGGGTGACTGGGGACGGGCATGCGGGGGAAGGAGCCCCGGGTGTTATATGCAGCTGATGAATCACTGACCTCCACCCCTGAAACTACCACTAGTAAAAAAGGCACCTTAATGTTTCCCTCCGTCATGTTACTGAGCCCTCCTGCCACTGCGGTCTAATCTCATGGTGCGGAGACACACTCGTGGATGGACTTACAGCACGTGACTCTGTGACCCATGAACAACAGAGCTGGAATGTCAGCAAGAAACATTCTAACTAGACAGTGTGGTTACTTATGGGGTAACATCACACCTATCTTTATTATTAAACATTTTAATCCAGAGCACAAGGTATTTCATCAAATGCAACTCATAAGGTGTAAGATCTAACCTGATCTCGTGCATCATTGATAAAGAAAAATGAAAATGCTGACTAAGCTGGAACACAATAACTTACTATTTTTACTTATCAGTGGAGCTGTTTGGGTTTTCTCAAATGCACATATTCTCAGGTTGCACGAATATACGTACATGAAATGGAAAATCATGCAAAATAGAAAAGGTTTAGGACTCGGTGGGCACAAAACAGCAGACAGTGGCCAAGCGCACATGAACTCAGGAACACACATGACAGGAGTGAGCTGATGCCCATCTTGGGGCAGAACGGACAGAAGTTGTCCGGAAGAGAGGTGTGCACGTGCAGAGACCCCGCGACAGGGGCTTAGGAAGGTGAGTCCCGGGTCTCGGTCCACCCACAACGCGACACCCTCTGACTCGGGGAGAAAGGTCCTGCTCCAACCACAGCTCACCATCAAAGCAAACCTAAACCAAACTACCCCAAATCCTAGCATGATTAACTTCTTCAGTCTTCTTGCTTTTTTTCCCCTAATAGTGTCCAAAGGGTCATTCTGGAACACTTTTCCAGAGTAAGGCCACACACACTGCATTTGGCTGGACGAGTGTTGCACGTTACAGGGAGGGGGTGGTCACCACGTGGGGAAAATATCCCCCGATCCCTGTTTAGAGTTCCCTGTGGGGACGATCAGTACGCCCAAGTCTAATAACACTTTCATTTAATTCCCATGAAAACGTTCACGATTCCAGACACTATTTTGAAAATGAACCTTTTGCCGAGACGGCAAATCAAGTTGGGATGTGCCATGCCGGACCCCTGTCTGCCGGTGAAGGGTCCTTCGTGGACGGAGTCAGGCAAGGTGCATCAGGGTCCCAGGGAAGGGAGAAGGTAGTTTGTTTTCTATCTGGAATTTTTATTCCTGTCCTTGAAGACTTTTGTGGAGGATATAAAACACGTGAGAATGTCTATGGGGAATCATCGCCTCTTCATGGCAGGCAAGAAATTCCAAAAATGTTTAGTCTGTTTCCCTCCATTCTCCCAAAGAAAAGGTTATATTTCCTTTTTCAGTGCCTATAATCTTTTTAGAACCTTCTCTTTATTGAGCCCATAAACATCACGGAGCAGCAGCAAATCATTCCGGCCTGCAGAAACCCTGTCCAAAAAGCCATCGAACAAGAAAGGCTGAGAAGCTGGTGCCGGTGAGTCTTGGATTAACTCATTTTTTAAAAAGATTTTATTTATTTATTAGGCAGAGACCACAAGGAGGCAGAGAGGCAGGCAGAGAGGGGGGAAGCAGGCTCCCCACCGAGCAGAGAGCCCGATGCGGGGCTCCATCCCAGGACCCTGAGATCATGACCTGAGCCGAAGGCAGAGGGTTAACCCAGGAGCCCCGAATGGACTCGTTTTGTGACGATACTTACAGCACCTGAAATCCTTGGGCCCATCGGTGCGGAGAGGCCGGGGTCGGGTCCGGAGGCCCAGCACAGGCTTTCAAACACTCACCTCAGCGCACTTCGTTTCATAAAATAAGGCTTCAATTTTTCTAAAAAAATATCATTGGAAGAAAAACTGCCCCTTTTCCCTTCCTGCCATAAAATGGAGGCTCCCACCGCAGTCAGACCCCCCACCCCGGATGCAGGGCGCTTTGCCACTAAGAAGGTTAACCCTTGGCAACTTCGTGCCCAAGCGCGCCTGCTTCGTGGCCGTGACTGGGGTGTCGAGTGGACGCCCCATCCGCGGGTCACGCACCCAAACACAGAGACGCTTCGAAGATGCGCTGTTCCCGGGTCAAAGCGCCTCGCGGTGCCCACAGTGCCGGGTGTCTCGGCGGGGTCCGTGCCACGGGAGAAGACACGGGAAGGAGCCGGAGCGCTGGCCGCGACTGCAAGGGACTCTCCGCGCGCACAGCCGCCTCCAGCGCAGCCCCTCGGCCCAGGCTCGGCTCCGGCTTCCCGGCGCTCTCCAGCCGTGCTCCCCGCGGTTCCCTGGGTGTCCTGCAGGTTCCCAGACACGTTGTTCCGCGCTTGCAAGATACGACCTATTAACCCTTCTTAAAGGAAACAGTACGGGGTGTTTATGACTGTTGTACGTTGATCTCAAACGACTCGGTGGGGTTTGCATCAGGAACCAGGGTAGTATTTCTACAGGGGCTTCAGCCGAGTTTGGAAAAGTGTCTTGCCTGGACAAGAACATGAGGTTTTGCATTTAAAGCCATGATTTTGGGATTAAACATCCTTCAGTGTCACTCCGTGACCATACGTTTAGCTAAATGGTTTAAATCTTTGGTACTTACTGACCAGATCCTTGCAGTCATCACCAGCTGGAGTGGCGCAGCCGGCTGGTCCAGTTTCGGATCGCCTAAGGAAGAATTTATGCGTCTACCCAAAGCATACCAAAGCCAGGGCAAAAGAAATGCACAAATCTACCAAGAAACCCACCCGAGTGCTGTTCCCACACACCCGACGCACGCGTGTAGCTGAGAACCTTGGACGTGGATGCCCCCGGGGGCGCACCTATGCTGCCTTCCCGTCCCCCTCCTCGGGGACCCGCGACCTGGAGATGGGCACAATGCGGGGCCGTGGAAGCCCCACGTGCTGCCTGCAGGACAGACAGAAACGGGCCAGTGGCTGCAGATTCTAACCCTTCTCGGTTTGTGTCATACCCGTCTCTCTCTCAAAAAAAAGGCAAGAATTTTCTTTTTTTTTTTTTTCCAATTTATTTATTTTCAGAAAAACAGTATTCATTATTTTTTCACCACACCCAGTGCTCCATGCAAGCTGTGCCCTCTATAATACCCACCACCTGGTACCCCAACCTCCCACCCCCCCGCCACTTCCAACCCCTCAGACTGTTTTTCAGAGTCCACAGTCTCTCATGGTTCTCCTCCCCATTAAACTATATTTGGAGAAATGCCTTGCCAAGCAGAAAACCGAAGTATTGCTCCCCGCGGGACGACGCAGGACGTCTCTCAGAGACTAGCAGGACATTAGCGCGTGTTGCCAAGGGCAAGCGTGTGAATCCCATCTCTCTCTCGCACGCCCACGGCTGCGTTTCTTGCTGTCAATTTGTTGACCTTTTGCTTCTATTGGGTGTTGCTTACGGTGCCCCTGAGTCCTGGAGACCGTCCTTCCTACTACCCTGTGGTACGGGAAAGCGACGTGTCCTGCAGATCCCCACGGGGTGGCTCTCGCTGTGCCTCATGGGAGGCCGGAGTCAGTCGCCGGCCCCAGCGCGGGGACAGCCGCGTGGGGCCCCGGACAGCCTGGGCCTTGCTGTCCCCTCACGAGGCTCGGACACGCGCCAAAGCTTGAGGTGCCTGTGAGGTGAGGGGCCTGGGTGGCCCATCCCAGTTTTCCTGTGAGCTCTCGAACCTCGTGATTCTTTGAGCTGTGGATGACCTTAAGCGTGCTCAAAAGTAGAAGGAAGTTGAGGGTTTCGACAGAAAATATATAGGTCAGTGTCCTTCAAAACATGTCCTTGGGTGGTTTCAGGGGTGAGGAATGGACGACGGGAGAGAAGGGCGAGTGAAAACCCGGCGGATAGTGCGGGGGCAGGCGTCTCTGAGGAAGCCCGCCTTCTGGAGAGATCCGGCCGAGCCGCGGGGCCGACTGGCCGGGGTCCTGCGGCGTGTGAGGAGATGGCCGCGGGGGGAGGTCGGGCAACGCGTCTCCTCGTCACACGCGTTCCTCTTCCCAAATACACCGTTTTCTCACGCCTCCTTTTGTAGTTTGCGTTTCTGAGCACACCCGGGTTGAGAGCGGGAGGGGTGATAACCCTGCCACGGTACATCAGGCGGCCCGGGGTCCCGTGTCTGTTTACACTTGCACAGTGTCAACAGTTTGGATCTAAAGATGGACCTTGGCCAGGGGCTCGTCTTGGCTCTGAGCGAATGGTTTTTGGTGCCCAGCTGGGAAGGAGCTGCACACGCCACGCGCGCTGAGCCCGCCGCCCGGGGACACGCGGGGGGGGGGGCGACGGAACCTCGCTGCCCTCTCTCTGGCTCTGACCCTGCCGCAGACCGTGCAGGGAGCACCCTTCTGCCCCTTTTCCTTGGCTAATTCACAGCAGCCCCGGTCACCAAGGTCTCTGCCAGGTCTACCTCTAGGCCACGCTGAAGGGACCCGGGTGCTGAAGTCAACATCATCGCCTTTTCCTGGAAAGGGAATTTGAAATTATGATTTACAAATAACTGCAATAAAAATTACTGAGACATGATTCTGTAGGAGAGTGGAAGTCAGTCGTGTTTTCTCACAACCCCAGTGTGTCAGATCGTGCTGGTGGTGTCCATTCATCCCGTGGTTTCCGAACGTGCGAGTGAACGGACCCGCGGAGAAATGAAAGCAGGCGAGAAGGACCTCACGCGGCGGGGCTAGTGCACAGTCCTATGGATTACTCGGTACTTGCAGGCACAATTCTGCAAGGGTGACATTCGGACCGACTGACATACCGTTAACCTCTGAATCTCCAAATTATAGCGTATGGAACTGAATTTAATAAGTTCTGCAAACTCAATTTGAGCCAGACAGATTCGATGGCCTACGACTTCTGTTTTATAACCCCTAATTTCTTACTTTCTACCTTATGTCTTCTAGAACATCGGAGTTGATACGGTGTCCTGACCATGGCCACACTGGGCCACTTTGGCCTCTTCCACGTGCAGAGATGCCCGCAGATGCGTTGGACGCAGGTGAAATCACCCAGGTCATTGGGGTCAAGTCAAACCACGTCCCATTTGTTGGCTTTCTGTGGACGAGCTCCATGGAGCTTAAAAGAATAGTGCTTTCACCTTAAGATGCTTCTATTCTGGTGCAGGAGAGACATTTGCCCCAAAGGCTATACTACAAAGGTCAAGGGTCAAAGGTTAGAGACCATGGCAATCATAGGAAGCCAGAGGTCAAGGAAGTGATTTCTGGTCAGGAGAAAGCACAATGAGAACCCAAGCCTGGACGGGGTGGCCAACTTCTGCTACCAGGAATTCTCTTTATCCTGATAAGAGAAGGTCGATCACAATTTTAGGCTGTTGTTTTAACACAAAAGATGCTTTTGTCCCACTGTTCAGTCATCACAATTTCCGTTTCTCTATTAATTCGAAGCAATTATAATCATTCTGATGACTAGTTTTCGGTGCTCCTCTGCTGTAAGAAAATACTATCTTCGATGGTAATTAGGGTGTAGCAGTAACTCATACCATCAGAATACTTGCTAGTTACTAGGAACTTCGTAGCCTCCAAAAGGCTCCTAGGTTCACATTTTACAATATCTAGATCCATCTGTGATTTATGTCATGCCGCAGAGCTGGGCCCACTTGGAATCTATGAAATGTCAACCCAGAAAAACAACAGCACTTTACAACCCCGGCTGGTGCGCGGCTCATTTACGATTTTATGGCACGCCCTCTTGATGCTGAGAACTATTGGGATTTCTGAACTCTTTAAAGCCATCTTTATAAAGATTTTCCTGAGCCAGTAATTTTAAATGACTATGGTACCTTGTCAAGAGCCCTTAATTAAAATCATCTCCGAATGTCAGCAAGAGGAATGGAGTGGAGAATGATTTAAAGACCACAGACAAGTCTAGGTGAGCGGTGTTTTCCATCACTTTAACATTTCCCTTTTGCTAAAGTGATTGAATAGATTATTTATGAACATCAGGCAAATTTTCTGGAATTAAAAAAGAATAATTATATCCCATCCATTCTCCAGTACATTGCCCTTGTCAGGGAAAGACAAAATGAGTCACAAAACATCCACAGTGTTCCAGACATGAAACCCTTTTTGTAATTAGTTAAGTCCTGGTTCCCTGGGTCCTGATACATATTACTAATAAAAAACGGATCACTTGGATGTCTCGGTCTCTGGAATTCCACTGCTGAAGACACACAGGTTAAAGGCATCACACGAAACAAGACCGGCGGTGAGCATTTTCCTTTGCACTGTTGTAGGGAGCAGGAGGGACGTACCATCACAAGATGCTGATCTGGGCGTTTTATTCCGAGAAGGAAGAGAGACGAGACGTGGGGGGTATGTGTTCTGAGCTGGGTTGTTCTGAACGAACATTTTCTCTCGCTTGGCTTTTCTAAAAGAGCAAAACTGTATTCCCATTCCTTTCTCACCAATCTTACAGGACCTGATCCCACTTAGCCACGGCTGGGTGCCCATCGCCGACGTCGATGGGGAGAGAGACGTCGTCTAGAGCAAGTCCTCCTACGGTGTGCTCTAGGCACCTCGGGTCCTCCTCTCTGAGTGTGGGGCTCTGCACGGCATGGCGTGGAGGCTAGCATGGCTCCCACAGACGTGGTCTTTCCAGGCGCTGCTGGAAGTTTGGAATTACGTGTCCTTCTGATGAAGAGTTAAGAGCTTTTGGACGGACCTGGGGTTCTTGGCCTTGGGAGAGCTGCAGGAGGGGAGAAGGAGAGCCCTCGAGGTCTTGGCCCAGATTCCAAGGGGTGACGGTTTGCAGTTCCATGCAGGAGTCAGACACGGGCATAGGTGAGCAGTCTCAGACTGAAGATGGCCAGGCTGCTGCTCGAGGACAGAAGTCGGAGACCGGAAGGGCACGCGGTCCTTCTCCTTGCCTGTGCAGGCTGCCGTGGAGAGCTAGCCCTGGCCCTCGCTCCCACAACGCGCTTCTGCACACAGCCAGACCGACCGAGGGCAGAGCAGGGACACTGAAGTCACACAGACTTATAATTTTTGATGACCTAGGATACAGAAAAAGCATTTTTCCCATTTTCCATATATTCTTACACAAATCTGTGTGCAGTAAAAAATATCATACTTTTCCATGAGGCCTAGTGACTTTGATACACTTTAATCAACGGCTTGTGCATGATGCACATTTCATTTCTAGGTTAATCCAAACCTGCTTTTAGGTGCTGGGAGCCAGATGTTCTTGGGGAAAAGAAAGCTTAAACTTTTTATTTTGTGGATCTATGTGTGTGTCTTGCTTGGGGCATGAGAATCATTTTTCTCTCTTCAGTGAGGTTGTTTTCAATTACAGCCATGTTTGTGCTCCAGACATTTAAAAAATTAATGGATGTATTTGGCTTTTGGTTTATCTGTCCACATGCTGGTATTAACCTAGTCATTATGCTCGATGTTTGCTTGAAACCTTTTCAAACGGCAGCCTCGGTGACAGCAAAAGTCGAGCAAATCGGGGCTCTTTCTCTCCCTGCTGAAACCCCAAAGCTGGGAAGGACATGTGGGTTCTGCCAAGCGCTCAGGGAAGCCGCACGTGCTCCGCGTCTCGGGCCGGCTGACCCCAGATGCGGACGGACCTGCCGTGCCTAACGTGCTGCAGAAGCCTGAGGTCCTCGTGGGAGGCACCATCTGTCCCTTCGGCCGCCGTGGCCGGGAGCCCGAGGTGCCTCCGGGACAAACTGGCCGTACGGTCACTTCGTCATTTGGTGGGTGAGCCGTGGAAATGTAAGTGAGATCCCAAGCCTTCCTCTGCTTTCCGCAAAGCCCTAGCTGGAATGATGTTTTCCACAGCCAGGATGAACAGCCCACTCTGCTCTCCGTCCTCTGTGTCCACAAGGACCAGGTCACAGCAAGTTAATCAAAAGGGATGTCCAGGAAAGCAAGTTTAAGGACGCACCCACTAATTCATGGGGAAAAGGCTGTATCAGCCTGAAAACTTGTTCACCCCACTTGCCAGGTCGACCAGCCGTCCAGCAGGGTCCAGCGCTGAAGGAGCCTCAGGAACTCCAGGTTCCAAAGTCGACCATCCCATCTGCCAACGTCCTGCATTCCTCCGACATCCGGACTCTCGTGCCTGCGTTACCAGTGTTTTCGCGTCTAACCCAGACCTCAGCATTGCTCTGTAACATGTACAGTAGAGAGGACTCTTGTACAAAAATCCCAACTCAAGTTAGCTCAAGCAGTGACAGATGAACAACAAAGGACACATAGGGGCCCGCTGAGTCTGAGGAGGGGACAACCGGGCTCACAGAGCTCCCGTTAGAGCACTGACCCCGTTTTCCCTTGGGTCACCACCCTTCCCCCTCCTCCTTGCCCAGGACAGATGACCTTCCTCCACAGGGGGATGACAGAGGGTGCTTCCTTGCCAAACTTGTTCCAGACACACGGCAACCCCACAGGAAAGAGAGAATTTGGATCCATATTTAAGTCCTAGACAAGGATGAAGACGCGTCCAGCTTTGCTCATGGCCCCAGGTTGTGTCCAGTGACGAATGACCCCAGTTGGTTTTGTGCCCCTTCGTGGCCTGGTAGGGACAGGGTCTCTGAATGCTTGTCGGTCAGGTCAAGCACCAAGTGTTAAGGGTTTGAGAGTCAGCAAAGCCTCAAAAGAGGGAAGGAGAGGGTCATCACTGGGAAGATGGGCAATTGCGAGCCCTGGACCACGTAGATAGCAGACATCGTCCTCAGACACAGACACAGTCGTTCAGCCCGCAGACTCTGTGTTCTCCCTACACGAGCCCCAGTGTGTGCCCAGGCGCGGGTGTGAAGCGTCTCACCCTGATGCCAGGTTTGGTAACTGCACCTAAGCATGGCCTTTGGCCTCGGAGGGGAGTCAGCCCTCTGCTCCACGGCTGATGGTCTGTGAACCCTTTTGGCTGATGCATGAACCTCTCAGGAAAGGTTGTCCAAGTCCTGGTCTATAAAGCAGAAATGGTGTGTCCCAGAGTCCCAGGGTAAGTGCTGGGATCACAGGCTCAGAGAGGACCCACTGCCATGGCAGCAGGAGCCCTCGAGGCCACACTGGGTGCAGCCCTGGTCCAGCTTCCTATGGTCTGTCCCTGCCATCATGAAAGCCACGTTGGAGGATGATATCATTGGGGGACTCGATGTCCTGTCCTCCGGGACCAAGTGGTGGCCAGGAACCCCACATGGTGCAGACTTGGTTTCACTTCCTTCTCTTCCTCCCGTGAGGATATTTTCAGTGCACACGGGGGTTGTCTGGTCCATGCCCTTCCCACCTCCCTCCAAGAAGACCCCCATTTCTTTATATCCACCACCTGTATCACGCCCTGGAGGTTTATATGAGGTGGTCCTGGCCTCCAGCTGCCGGTGATGGAGAACCAAGTTCCTTCCCAGTCATGGGACATAGCAAGTTGTGAGCACTGAGCCCCTCAGGGGGAGGCTGGGGTCTCAGGAGGACCTCTACAGACAGGACCTCTTGGGGCTGTCACATCCTCTCAGGGTGAGGCGTCTGTGGCTCTCAGAGGCGAGGCTTATGACAGTCAACTCAGGAACGAAGCCAAGAAGCCATCACAGGGCTTTGTTTTGTTGCAAATCTCTGTTCAGAATATGGAATGGCCACATTTTTCATGTCCAATATACAACGAGGGTCACTGAGATTTTTAAAGAATATATAATCTTGTGGCGATCTCTAGCCACATCTGAGAAAGGCAAACAGCATTCCTCAGACCTGTCTAAGTCAAGTGGAGCTGGAATGTACCAGGAAGTATTTAATTACTTCAGTTTATTCTCCAAATTGTTGCTTCACAATTGAATGAAGCTTAGGACATGCACACAGAATGAGGAGCGTCCCCATGGAGGCGGTGCTGTGGGGAATCTTTTCCAATTTCTGTTTCTGTCTTTTGCGTTTTTTAAGTTTTTACTAAAATTTCAGTTAGTTACATACAGCGCTATATTAGAGTCCGATGTGTGGTACAGTGACGTGTCCCTTCCCTGCGACACCTGGTGCACATCGCGAGAGGTTCAGGCCCTCCTCCCCACGACCTGCTCTGCTCACCCCCCACCCCCGGTGACCATCAGTGTGTCCTCGTGGTTAAGAGTCTGCTTCTTGGTCTGCCTCCCTCTGTTTCTTTCCCTCTGCTTGTTTGCTTTGTCCTTTCTCTGACTGACGTATTTCGTTGAGCTTAATACCCTTTAGTTCCGTCCATGTCACTGCAAATGGCAAGATTTCATTCTTCTTGCTGGCTGAATAATGTTCCATTGTGTATTTATACCGCGACTTCTTTATCCACTTGTCTATCAGTGGCCACTGCGGCTGCTTCTATAGTTCTGTTGCTGTGAATAAAGCTGTAATAAACATGGGGCTGCATGTATCCCTTTGAATTAGTGTTTCTGTATTTTGGGGGTAAATGTCTAGTAGTCAGTTGCTGGCTTGTAGGGTAGCTCTGTTTTTAACTTTCTGAGGAAGCTTAAATTCTGTTTTCCAAGTCTGCACCAGCTTGCATTCCCACCAACAGTGCAGGAGGCTTCCCTTTTCTCCACATCTTCGCCAGCACATGTTATTTCTTTCTTTCCCTTTTTAAAATTTTAGTCATTCTAACAGATGTGAGGTGATATCTCATTGTATTTTTGATTCATTCCCTGAAGATGAGCGATGATGAACATCTTTTCATGTCTCTTGGCCATCTGTACGTCTTCTCTGAGAAAATGTCAATTCATATCTTCTGTCTATTTTTTAATTGGGTTATTTGTTTTTTGGGTGTTAAGTTGTATCAATTCTTTATATATTCTAGATACCAATCTTTAATCAGAATGTCATTAATGAATATATTCTCACATTCTGTTTGTTGAATGTTTCCTTCAATGTGCAGAAGCTTTTTATTCGAGATAGTCCCAACAGTTTACTTTTGCCTTTTGCATTTTTGATTTTGAAATGCAAAAGATAAGGAATGGAGGGTGGGGTGGGAAGCTCTCCTCAAATTTGTGAAAATCATATTTTTTGTGATCTTGCTTTCTCCTGTGAGGTAATTCAAAGTACCAAGTGCATGTGACAAAATAATAAAACAATGATCTAATGAAGAGTAGGAAATGAGAAAAAAATTGGTGGACAGAAAAGAAAACAGAAAGTTTATAAGGATCCCCCGGGCTCAGTTGTCTTAATAGTCAGTCTTTCTGCCTGTAGAAAATACCCTTCTCTCCCAGCACGGCTCAGGCTCTAAGCCCTGACCCTAGCAGCACCCACTATCCCTTACAAAAACAGTTTTTTATTTTGGGAATTCTTATGGGAAGAGGTACTTGTACACACATACACACATGCTCACATGTATGCCTGAATGGGCTTACACACACACACACACACACACACACACCACTCACCCCCTAGTCTTAGACAACTATTTTTCACAGTAAGGAAAGAAAGCTTTGGCCACTCAGATTCTACCTCAATACCAGTCACTTGTGAAACTTGCTTCTGAATTTCCTGCCTCGGGTATCAGTTTTCATTCCTTAGATGATCCTGACTTTCAGCTACGGCAATGCATAAGAGGTTGAGTCTTTAAAGACCATAAAATCCTTCCTACTATTAGCAGAAAACACCACTGGAAACTAATGATGTGGCATGATTACTCTTGGTCACTAACAGAGTATGGATGGTTTAAAACAGTCATCATGGCATTCTGAATGTATTTTGGCATACAAGACATCTGCTAAATCCTAAGGAAACACAATTTTAAGCGAGTCTCTACAAAGGAGTTTACCAACACAATGGGGAGAGCAGAGCTGCTTCTCCAGAAAAAATCATAATTAAATCTAGTTCTTAAATTTAAATCTGTAGTGAAAAGGAATTTTAAAACAATCACCCAGGTGCAAGATGAAGATGAGATGATAAGAAGCCGAGGAAGTGGAAGCTAGAATGCCCTGTGTGGTACTGGATCCGTAAGAGGGATTAGTTTGAACTGGGGTTCCGCTAGACGTAGGCACAGACATGTGCAGACACGTGCATATACACACAGGCTAGGCACACGTTTTCCCTTGGCCAGCTAAGAAGGTCTAGGAACAAGGGCACCCGTGGCAATGTGCACATGGAGAGCCCATTGTGGTTCCAATACCATTCTCCAGTAAAGGAACCAGAGCTTCTTGGAAGAATAATTTGTCCTAGGGTTGGGGCAGGAAATAATACAAGCTAAGCCTGGAACATCTTGTTTCAAAAAGTGAGGAAGTGCTCAAAAGATAAATGGAGGTGTGTGAAAGAACGCAGGGGCAGACTGGAAGAGCACCAAGGGCCAACAACGGAAAAATCTGAGTGATGGAATAAATAACATAGTGTGTTATCACCCCCAGGATAAAGTAGATATTCACCAGTCCACACACCAAGGAGTGAAAAAATAATTGAATGAGGGTAGAAAAGACAAATTCCCAGGAAGAGAGATTCCAAATAATTTATGTAGATACTTTGCTTTCAAAAGGTGGAACACGCTTCCCTCTCCTTAAATGTGAGTTGTGCCGAGGGACTTCTTCCAAAGAGGTCGTGTTGGAAAGTGGGGGAGATGAGGAAGGAGGGGGAGCAGGAAAGGAGATGTAGGAAAATGACAACTTACAAGTGGAGAAGCCTGGCAGACACATCTCTACAAGGGGAGGAAGATCAGCATCAATGCCAAGAAGTCGTGTTGGCAGCATGTGATGTGATGTGCTGGAGATGGTACCTTCCCTCTGTGGTCCTCCTCCCCAAACCCATAACCCCAGTCTCAGCTGAGAAAAACATGAGATGAATTCCACTGTAGAGGCATCTGCAAAATACCTGACCAGCCCTTCTCAAAACTGTCAATGTCATTAAAAACAAGGAAATTCTGAGAAAATGTCTCAACAAAGAGGAGTCTAAAGAAGCAGGACGACTAACTATAATGTGCTGCCCTGGATGGGATCCTGAGACAGAAGATCCATTAGGGAAAAGTGAAAAATTCAGAACCAATTATGGAGTTTAGAATGTATTAATACTGGTTTACTCATTGTAACAAATGTAACCTATTAATGTAAAACATTAATACTAGGGAAAATTGTGTAAGACAAATACAAAAAGCCTTTGTACCATTCTCACAATGTTTCTGTAGACCTAACATTGTGCTAAAATATAAGATTAGGGTGCCTGGGTGGCTCAGTCAGTTAAGCCTTCATTTGGCTCAGGTCTTGATCCCAGGTCTTGTGAGTGAGCCCCACATCAGGCCCCAAGCTCAGCAAGGAGTCTGCTTCTCCCTCTGCCCCACCCCCAATGGTGTGCTCTTTCTCAAATAAATAAATTCTTCAAAAAATACATAAAAATAAGCAAAATACAAGGCTAATTTTTAAAATAAAGCAAATAATATAAAATAAACAAAAATAAAGCCTACTAATATCATACTTAATGTAAAATAATGAGTGCCTTCTATCTAAGACACAGGAAAGGATGTTTGCTCTCACATTTCTAACTCCACATTGTACTAGTCTAATAAGGCAAGACAAAGAGATAAAAAACATACCATTGGAAAGGAAGAAATATAACACCTCTATTTGCAGATGAAAAGATTGTCTGTATAGAAAATTCCAAAGATTTTCTACTATCTCCCAGACCTAATAGGGAAGTCAGGTCAGCAAGTCTGCAGAACACAAGATCAACATGCACAAAACCCAGTTGTACTCCCAGATATTAACAAAGGACAGGTAGAAGCCAAAATTAAAATCACAGTATCATTTGCAATTGTGCCAAAGAACAGGAATTACTAAAAAATCATGTAAGGGTCTGTATGCTGAAAATTGCTAAGTGATGATGAAAGAAAGCACAGAAGACTTAAATAGATGGACAGATACTTCTAAATAAATGGGTAGACATACCATGTTCATGGATTGGGAGGCTTATCTTAGGAAAAGACTCATTTGCCTGAATTGATGAATTGATTCTTTAATGTAACCCTTTTTAAAATTCCAGCAAGGTTTTTTTTTTTAAGATTTTATTTATTTATTTGATAGAAGACACATCGAGAGAGGGAACACAAGCAGGGGGAGTGGGAGATAGAGAAGCGGGCTTCCCTCGGAGCAGGGAACCCATTGTGGGGCTCAATCCTAAGACCCTGGGATCATGACCTGAGCTGAAGGCAGATGCTTAACAACTGAACCACCCAGGTGCCCCCTAGCAAGGTTTTTAAACAGAGATACACTGTTTCTAAAATCTGTATGTGAAGCTACAGGTCTGAGAACAGCTAAAAATGTCCTTGAGGAAAAAGAAGAAAGCTTTAGGATATACTAAAGGCTTGTCTATGGTGTTGAAGAGAGCATGGCACTAGTGCAGGGACATTCACACAGACAATGGGACATAGGACAGGAATGGACTCACACAGATACACCCAGCTAACTTTTCCCAAAAGTGCAAAAGAAATTTAAAGGAAAAACAAAAACAAAAACAAAACAGACTTTCAAGAAATAATGCTGGAGCAACCTCTAGGGACAGACAGACTACACCTTATACAAAATCACAGGCCTAAAAGCAAAATAAAAAACTATCAAATATTTGGGGAAAAAATAGGGAATGCACATCTGGATCTAGGGCTAGGCGTGAAGATCCTAGACACAGACACCAAAGGCTGGGTCCGTCACAGGGAAGATCACACGTTCGCCTTCATCAGGATGTAAAGCTGCTCTGTGAAGAATCACCCTGAGGCAACGAGAATGAAAGAGGGGAGGGTGAGCCTTCACACCTCACACTTAACAGGTGCTCTACCGCAGGTGTGTAAAAATAACTCCCCGGGCACCTGGGTGGCTCAGTGGGTTAAGCCTCTGCCTGCAGCTCAGGTCATGATCTCAGGGTCCTGGGATCGAGCCCCGAATCGGGCTCTCTGCTCAGCAGGGAGCCTGCTTCCTCCTCTTTCTCTCTCTCTCTCTGCCTGTTTGTGATCTCTCTCTGTCAAATAAAAAAATAAGTCTTTTTTAAAAATAAATAAATAAAAAGAACTTCCCAAAGCCAGCAGTATAAAGGAAACAATCCGAGTAGAAAAATGCCAAAAAATATAAATGAATCAAAAAGACAGACAGATGGCAAAAAAGCACAAGAAAAAAGGTTAGTTGTCATTATTTAAGGAGATGAAAACTAAACCATAGTGAGGTATCACTTCACACTTGTCCAAGTGGCTAAATCAAGAAACAGTGACCCCCGTGGGTGCTGAGCACGCAGAAGCTGGGTCTCTTCCACACTGCGGCGGGCTCGGAAATGGTGGGGCTGCTGGAAGAAGCCATTTGCAAGTTTCCTATGAAACTAAGTATCCGGTGACCAGAGCAGCTTTACGGACAACTGACAAACTGTGGGGACAGTCGGGTAACCACCAGGTTGGACGGTGAACCAGACACACGGCAGAGCCCCGTCCAGAAACCGACGGAGTCCTGACGCACTCAATGGGGGTGAGCCTGATGGGAGCGGTGTTCACAAGGAAAGCCAATTTTGCAAGGTTATGTCTATTGGGCTCCATGGACATCCCATCTCTGGGACAACATTTTAGAATTGGACAGCGGACTAGCAACCGCCCAGGGTTAGGCATGGATGGGGCAGGAGCACAGGACTGTAAGTGGACAGCACAGGGATGGATGCTGCTGCGGGACATGCACAGGACCTTGATCGGGGGGGGGGGGCGTCTCCAGAAATCACATCCAGGAGAAAACTGTGCGCACACACACAGGGACACTCACGGGGACACATATGCATGGTTAAGTCTGAATACAGCCCGTGTGCTATATCCACATTCGTATCCGGACACGATTCTAAGATCCTTACAAGATTTTATCTCAGGGTGACAGGGTCAGGGGACCACTGTATATTATTTTTCACCACTTCTGGTGAATTTATACATAAAAGGCTGATGTTTTTAAATCAGCGCCTATGACCAGGTGGCTAGTGAGTGGAGGTCTCTTTCCAGTTGGGGTCATAAAGCTTCATGACAGACTCTGGGTTGTTAATATAAGTCATAAACGGGAGGGATGAGACGTTGGAAGAAACGGAGTCAAGCAGATCCAGCAGGAACGTTTGCACAGACTCCCCGAGCCTGCAGGACGGTAATGCGTATTTTGAATATTCACTCTCAATAAAACTCCCTTAATTTAGAGGCTCCCTTTTTTGTGATGGTGGGACGGCAGAGAAACGTGCCTGTCCAGGACATTCACGGGCCTCCAGGGGTCCTCTTGCTTGAAGGACGGCCACCTTCAGTGGCGGACACAAACCCGAGGCATCTGCGGAGCCACGGGGGCGGGGGGGTCCTTTCTGGCTGCAGATCTGCGAGGCTGTTGACGGGGTGATCGCAATTTTCCTTCATGCACTTTCAAAAATTACTTGACCTGGAAAAAGTAGTTCTTAAACACACACACACACACACACTCCAGCGATATTTCTTTTGACAAACAAACTGCAGGAAACACGACTCACTTGTGTTCCTTTCAAAACCACCACAGTACCACGGGTTGGGAAGTCACCACGGCGTCTCTCCTGTCAGGGAGCGCCATGTCTGCGGCACGCACGAGAATGACTTATAAACTCATTATTCGGAGCGCCTGGGTGGCTCAGTGGGTTAAGCTTCTGCCTTCAGCTCAGGTCATGATCTCAGGGTCCTGGGATCGAGCCCCACGTCGGGCTCTCTGCTCGGCAGGGAACCTGCTTCCTCCTCTCCCTCTGCCTGCCTCTCTGCCTACTTGTGATCTCTCTCTGTCAATAAATGAATAAAAATCTTTAAAAAAAATAAAAAAAAAAGAAACTCATTATTTGCTGACTGATTGATTTAATACAATGTGACCTTCAGCACCACACACCGGACCTGGCCCTCAGGTAGCAGGACTGCTCCCACGTGAAGGAGTCTTAGAGTCCATAAACTGCGATCCGCCAGAACGTCTCAGAACTTCCTGCTGACATGGCTATTTATTTGTGGGATTATTTGAAACTCAAATAATAGGATTTTCCTATTAATATTCAAGTATAATGAAGTCTAACCACAGTATATCAACTAGATTTCTGAAATGATATCAGTTACTTAAAATTTTCAGAACTTTTGCACAACATGGACAGAAAGAGACCCAACTTTTGTATCAGTGCGGACGGGACTGGAGGAGATGATGCTGAGTGAAGTAAGTCAAGTGGAGAGAGTCAATTATCATATGGTGTCACTCACTTGTGCAGTACAAGGAATAACATAGAGGACATGGGGAGACGGCGAGGAGAAGGGAGTTGGGGGAAGTTGGAGGGGGAGACGAACCATGAAAGACTGTGGACTCTGAGAAACAGACTGAGGGTTGTGGACGCAGACAATGCATCGTGGGACACTGCGTCAAGCACCAAGGATGTCCCGTACGGTGACTAACTAATGCAATAAAGAAATGCAATAAAGAAATAAAGCAAGTTTCCTGGGTTGTGTCTGTTATCATCTGTGCAGCCTTCAGCCACCTCTGCCCCCAGAAATGGAGGCAGAAGGACCTGGGGGGCTCAGACTGCTTGCCAGGATGCTAAGGAGCTGTGCGGACCAGGAGCAGCACTGATAGTCAGGGTTAGGATTCACATCCCCTAAAAGTGCCCGTTTCAACGGCAACTTGCGAAGTGAGCCGGAGATGGCAGGGAGCTGAGGGCTGAGCGCAGCAGGGGGTTCCGGGTCCACGTGGGAAAGGGCCCAGGAAACTCTCATGAGGCAGGTTGGGCTCAAAAGCACAAAACAAACGACAGGGAGCCCTTCCTCCCTGGAGAAGGGCGCACAGCCAGATGCCCCCAAACGAGGAGGCTTCTCGTTTACAGCATCTAGAGATGCTCGCAGAAAATCGTAATGTGCCCGTGACGCTTATGACCCACACGCACCCCAGCTAAGCCCGTCTGCACAGCTCAGGCCAGCGTCCCTCCTTTTGTCTTTCCAAACGCGGACCTCGAAGTCTAAGCACAAAGGCCGGGACTTGTAGAAATACCTGGTGAACGATAACACGTCAGTTAACACAGCAGAGGTATTTCTACCGATGGAAGTGAAGCCGGCAGCTACATTTTCAGAATAATTTTCAGGGAGAGTTTTTTAGGGACGTCTCCTGCACGTGTCGTCCTCAGGAAAGTCTCCGCACCGGGTTTCATGGAAACACACGGAGAGGCCGGGACTCCCGGGCCGGCTCTGCCTTTCCGTCTGCCGTCATCTGAACAGCCTTTGATTCTAAGCTGCTTTGAATTTTCCAGCCGCAGCGAGCCTCCTTCCGAGGCGGCTGTACCCTGGGCCAGCAAACTGTCGATAATCAGTGGCTTGCTAGCGCCCGATCTGTTTCTAAGGAGTTCAGGCGGCCTGGTGACTGCGGGCAGCGTGGGTACGTGTGCTCACGTGGCCCGCAGCAGGTGTGGACGCTCACCAGCGACGTCACGTGCATCTGCCTCATCGTCTGCTCCCGTTCACGCGTGTGTCTCCTGCCACTGCCACAGGGCAGCCCGCGGACCCGAGGTGGGCCAGAGAGCCCTGGGTGGGGCCCGCACTTGCGAGTGGTTGCTGGTCACTTCCTAATTCCTCCGCACGTGCATTGCACACTCTAGGGAAACAGAGGGACAGAAACACAGAGAAGATAAGGCTGTGTATGCAGGAATAAAATATGCCTATGATGTGTCCATGTCCCAAATGAAGGACCTCCTTTGCACCAGGAAACAGCTGCGAGGGAGAACGCAGAGAGCGGAGATCCCGGGGTCCGCCGTCACGCACAGAGCGGACATCCCGGGGTCCGCCGTCGCGCAGAGAGCGGAGATCCCGGGGTCCGCCGTCGCGCAGAGAGCGGAGATCCCGGGGTCCGCCGTCACGCACAGAGCGGAGATCCCGGGGTCCGCCGTCGCGCAGAGAGCGGAGATCCCAGGGTCCGCCGTCACGCTCATCGCCGGTCTTCATGGAGGACGTGCTCTCCACAAGCGCGGCACCCCCTGGCGTCCCTTCAACTAACCTCTTCCTCGACGCAGCCCCACAAGGCCCAGTCTTGTCCTCCTCACGGCGGGAACGGTGCACGTCAGAGCCAGAAATTTCACCTTTGAGCCTTGGCCAGCTGGCCTCGCCGCGCGTTCCTCATGTGAACCCCGTTAGGTCCAAGCCATCACAGATGAGCCCAGAAGGCAACATGTTTGATTTTAAAAAGATAAAACTGGGCCAGTAATGATAAAACCTCAGCGACTAGAGGTAGGCGGTTGGGAAGGGAGTAATCTTGCCTGTTCACTTTTTGGACCATTTTCTGTCAACAAAATCTCTATCTCTTAGTGCCGCTGCAATTGCCCTGCACGATGGGAGCCCAGCATAACTTCCCCGCCTGCGTGCGGTTTCCTTCCCGAGAAGAGCAGGTTGCCAGGAGGAAGCCTAAGAAATACATCTGTCATGCCCGGGCTCTCTTTTCGTCCCTCTGTGCTATTTCTTAACCAGGTTCTGTTCTGGATTGTGCCTTCACTTCCCTCTCCAGCTTCCATCCTTCTGATCAGCGATACTGCAATCCCCAGGAGAAGGCAAACCACAAGCAGCCGCTGCACCAGCCCCAGCCCCGCCGTCTAGCAGAGGCAGAATCAAGTGCCCCTGCCTCGGAGCTACTGGGAGTGGGAAACAGGATGAAGGGTTGGAGCCTGGGTGCAGGGAAGAGCAGGCCTGTGCTGCTGTGCAGGGAGGAAGGGGGTGGGTCCACCTGCCCCCAGAACACCCCATGGGCACCACTGCCATTGCTGGACGTCACATTGACGAAAACAGGTGTCCTGTAACTAGGAGACTCCCCACACTGCTGCTGCTAGCTTGGAGGTCCTGGCCACCTGTCGCGTCCAGAACTGTCCCCAGCAGGGTTGGAGTCTGAGGATGACCGGAGACCATGAATGGGGCCATCCCGGAACCCGGCACAGGTATCTCAAAAAAAGCTCTGACAAGGTGACCCTAGTAGGACAAGATGGAAGGTTTTGGATCCGTTTGTCTGTCTCGATAGGGCTTGGTAGTTGATGGTCTTAGCTTATCAGCTCGGAACACATGTATGATGTGGTAGTGGTCTTTCTGGAGAGTGAAGCCCGCACTCTGAACAGTGAGGAGCTGTCAGCAGGACTGGTCCCGTCTTACGAACTTCACAGCGGACAGGTCGTCTGGGAGGACCCATCTCCTCACCCCTCTGGCAGGTGGCTTCTTGGTTGGGTTTTGAACTGAAACCCTTAGTGTCATAGACTAAGACTCCCTTACCGTAACAGTCTAGATCAGCCCGAGGGGACGCCACGTAGTACCCAGTGTTCTAAGTTACAGAAAGACAAGCTTCTTCAACATCCCTGCTCCCTTAGATGCAAACATGTCCGAGGCCACACTTTATTACAAGAGAGCACTTCTGCGTGTGTGCGGGTAAATGCAGAAGGGGCTTTTGTTTTCATTGTGGTGCGCTTTAGGAGAACCTTTTCTTTTTAATTGTGGTTGAGCGCACATCACAAACTCTCATCCCGACCCCTTGCAGGGTGCAGTGTGGACGTCCCTGGGGACCGTGGGAGACTCAGTTTTTTTCTTAGCTGCGAAGTCCCTGGACGCACTGGGGACAGCACCCCAGCTCCCCAGCGCCGCGTCCCGGGTCACCGTCCTTCCCGAGGACACATCAAGGACGGAACGTTTACCCGGATTAACAGTTCTCTTCTATCCCTCACCCCCGAGTCAGCCCAGACGTGTTCGCCTGAAAGGTTTGAGAACAGAAGGAGGTGGGTTGGCGTCTACAGTAGAAATAGGGCCGGAAAGTGGCAAAAGAAGGGCTTCAGGGCTGTTCAATTTCTGACACAGATCGTGGAACTATCCCGAAGGAAACTGGGCTCAGACCCCAGTTACGAACTAGCAACTGAGAACCCGGGCTTCCTCAGCAAGCCAGCCCCCCGCCCCGAGGACAAAGCCCCGTGGGGACCGTGGGAATGAGCGTGGGGGCTGCGGGAGCCCCGCGGCGGGAATGGCTCGTGCAGATGGAGGCTCTGCCGGAGACACAGGAAGGGGACCCCGGGGGCCGCGCGGCGCTCGGTCGCTGGGGAACCGCCAGCCCACGCGTTCTCGCGCGGAGAGGCCGCGGCGCAGCGAGCTCCAGACCCCCCAGCCGGGGCCACGGACGGGCGGAACGCGGCACGGGTCCCTGCCCTCCGAGGGGCCCGGGGCAGCCGCTTCCCGGCAGACCGCGCACGGGTCCGCTGAGGCCCGGCGCGCTCCCGGTGTGCGGCGGGAGAGGTGGGGCGGCTGCACGTGCGCTGCAGTCCTGCGTGGGCTTGGCTGACACCAGTTGCTCTGCCGAGCGGGGCGGTGGGGCTGACTTCACTGGCCCCGGGGGCCCGCGACCCCCGGGTCACCCTGCGCGGGCCCCGCAGCCCATAGCAGGCCGCGGGTCCCGGGGGCGCGGGCGTGCGGCCGACTCGGGTTTGCACGCAGCGGCTCCTGCGTGTTTCTAGTCCCGTGGAGGGTCGGCGCTGCCGCAGGAGCGGGGGCGGATCTGGTGGGCGTTTGCGCAGGTTTGGAACCGCGCACACGGTTCTCGGCCGGAGGAAACCGATCCTCGTCCGCGTTCCTGCTTCCTCCGCGCGGACGGTCTGGGCGGGATCCAGCGCCCCGGGAGGAGTTGCCGCCCGGAGCCCGAGCGCGGGGAGGCGGACCTCCGTCCCCTGGCGCGTCCCCCGCGGCGGCCGCGCTCTGCGCAGAGGGACACGGGCCGCCCGGCGCTTCCCACGCTCGGTCCGGAACTACCCTCGGCAGGAGCAGAGCAGAACCGGGAGGAACCGCAAACAGCAAGAAGAATTAGAAAAATGTTTATGAAAACTTCATTTACCAGAAACTTATTCACGAATGAATCATGTTCGGAGAATGAGGCACTTCTGCGGAAACAGATACAGAAATCAGCACATTAAAACATTTTTAAAGTGTGTAAATTCCAAATGGTATGAGTTTGCTGAAAATAATCTTGCCTTTTTTTAGCATCTTCCTATGTATTGTGACACTTAAATGCTTTCCAAATTATCTTTCAGATTTCAGCTCCTTTTTGTTTGTGAGTGTTGGAAACAATGATGACAAGAAGAAAATGAATTACAGCCCGTTTTCCTCTTTTTCTCCTTAAATATAAGATTTTAAAAATGTATTTCTCCTTATTTATTTATTTATTTGTTTGAATCCCACCAGGATTTAGTGGACACAGCACCGGCCGCAGGGAGGCCCTCCTCCTGCAGCGCTGCGGCCACCGCACGGGGCTCCTGCAGAGAGCGGGTCAGACCGTGAGTCTTCTGGGGCTCCTCTGGCTTAGCTCAGGCTCTTAGGGTGAGAAGCAGCAAAACTCCTGGGGACACCTTCTTTAAATGGAGGTTTCTCATGCACTGGTCCCTCAAGAATGAAACTTCACCACTATCTCCCTTCCAAAATACTTCACACATGCACACGCCCGCCCCATGCCCAGAGACCCTTGGCTGTGCAGGCTAATGGCCACAACACCCACCTCCTCTGATGCCCAAGGCAGGGGTCCTGCACGGCAAGTAACACGTGTGCTCTGAGTGTTTAAGTGTGTAGCAGATTGACTCTTAGCTGCTGTTACAGCTTCATCCATATTCCCCAGCATCTTTTCAGGCGAACCTTTTTTAATCCAGCACCTTTTATGCACCCAATACTCATCTGCTATGTTAAGAATAGTTTCTCCACTTTCGAACCCGCGGACCTACCTCTTTAGTAATTCATCTGGGTCACAGTTACCCAGATCGTCGATGGGAATGATTTGGGACAGAGAACCCGAGCGATGAAATGCTAGTCTTGACCAGAGGAAAAGTGATTCTCTCTGAAAGAGAATGATCTTTGCAAGTTAAGGTCCCAGCCCAATAAATAGGCACCTCCAGGTCCATCTGACCCAGCTGGATTTCCTGCTTTGTGGTAGGATCTCAGTAGTCTCGGCACATCCACACTGTGCTTCTGGAAACATCGTGGGCCCAAGGACGGTTAATATGAGTTCTGCGGGGGAAAGAAGGAAGCCTGATCAATGCTTTGGAGAGCCACGATCTATCAGCATCTTTAACCTGTACAAGAAAACCAGCTGAAATCAAGCAACTTAGCTTTGCTTTAACATGCATTCATTACAGAAATCATCCGTGCTCACTGCAGTTATGAGAGCGACCCTTGCGTCACTCACCGGACAGCTGAAGATTGCTGGGTCCACGGCATACCCGTATTCACTCACATGGGGTGAGGAGGAGCCCCGCGGGCCGCAGTGCAGGCAGTGAGTGAACGCAGAAGGTACGGAAGCTGCACGTGTTGCAGCCAGAGGGAGGAGGCATTTCCAAAAAGGTACAGATTCTATGTTGGGACGCATGCATGTTTAAGTGGCAGGCTTCCAGTCCGGAAAGCATCACAAGGCTGGCAAAACCCAAAACCCACGCAAAAAACCCAGGGAAGTAACACTTGCGAGCAGAATAGCAGGTGCACCTGTGCCCCCGGGGGACGTCGGAGGAAGGTGAGGACGAGGGAGCCGCATCAGGGCCTGGAGCGGCGATCAGAAGCCGTGGGGCCACGCGATGGCGTCTTCAACTCAGGAAGAACATGCAGCTCCTCTTTGGAGAGCAGAGGGAGTGGACACCGAGTTTGAAGAGGGGTCCGGGCAGAAGGAGGGCCAGCGCAGACACCGCACCCCTGCTGCAGACGGACAGCGGTGGCCGCAGAGCAGGCGGGAGCAGCAGGTGGGATGGCGGAGGGGCAGGACACCACGTGGAACTGAAGGCAGCGCCTGGCAGGGGCCGAGCTGGGCGGGGGCGGACACAGAGCCGAGAGTGGCCTGTTCACTGGCTGCTGGCCCGACGGCCAGGAGGAGGTCCAGATGCTCCTGGCCGGGGACGCAGGACTGGGGGCTGGGATGGGGCTCTCCATGTTGTGGCCATCAGTGTGTGGACTGGTCATGACCCCCGGCGTGGATGAGGGTGTCCAGGATGCCCAGAAGGTGCAGGCAGCAGGGACCGGGGGCGGGTAAACCCTCGAGGGGTCCAGAGCCTCCCTGCTGGCATCCCACGTGACCATCACTAAATGTCACATTAGCACTAGGTCACGTGAGAACGAAGGACTGCCTTAGGCATCGGTGTCGATGAGAGAAACTTGACGCACATCACAGCGTGACTTTTTTGTTGTCCCTTCCTGTGAGGTCACTTCTGAGTGTGATGAGGTCACCGTGTGCCACCGCGCACCTCACTTAACTCTGTTCTGGGCCTTCGTGAGGCAGCTCGACACCAGCCGAGGCGGGAGCCTTCACGCCACTGAAGGGGACAAACGTCGTAAGTCCGGCCTCCCCCTCTCCAAGGACAACTGATCACATGACATCCACGGGGCCCAGGGCCAAGCCATGAAGGACTCAACACACCTGGACCCCTGAGGAGTCCAGGGACCCCCACACAGAACAGCTTGCGGGTCCCCCACTGCAGTCTGTGTCCCCTTTCATCCCCCAGTCCACGAATTCCTGGGAGACCCTCTCCAGGCAGTTAGCCACGGCTCATGCCCTGCCCCAACTCCACGCCCTTTGCCATGCTCCGAATATGTGTGTCCCCAAAGCCCACCAGCTGAAATCCCAGTGCCCAGTGTGACAGAGCTGGAGGCTGGCCTCCGGGTGGTGATCTGGTCATCAGGACGGAGCATCACGTTTGGAACCTGAACCCTCAGAGAGGCGACCCCACAGAGCTTCCCGGCCCTCCCACTACCAGGGCTCTGTGAGGGCCTGTCACCTGAAGAAGCATTCTCAGCAGACCCTGACCTTACAGGCTCCCTGACCTCAGAATTCTGGGCTCCACAACAGCCAGAAAGAAATGTTTGCTGTTCCTAAGCCACTGGTATGTGGTGTCGCTGCAGCAGCTCAGATGAACTAAGACACACTTCGTGCTTCCTACTTTTTCTTTTGGTCTAAGACGAGCAGCTGCCCAGAGTCTGCTGGTGAGAAGAGACTCCCACGGGGGAAAAAAAAATCCCAAAGCTGTATCCAACCTTTGGATGACATTATCTAACCATTCAGGTTGATGTAGGATAAAATCTGTGGCACACAACACGTAGAGAATGCTCTCTTTACGGGATTGTGGAAACTTTACAGGATTTGTTGATAATGAAAAATTGCAAGTTGCAGGAAGTTAGTATTCTATCTGATAAGAAATAGGAGTGATTACTTGACCCCCGGAACCAAAGTAGAGAGTGGAAACATTCCCGCTCCTGCAACCCTGAGACACATTGCTGTCGAGACACTCACCATAGGCAGAGCGGCTCTCTTCATGTTCCCGCCATCTATCCAAACATGCTGGCACTAAAAAGTGGGTATAGGAATCTCCACATTGTTTTCCAAAGTGGCTGCACCAACTTGCATTCCCACCAACAGTGTAAGAGGGCTTCCCTTTCTCCACACCCTCTGCAACACTTGTTGTTTACTGTCTTGTTGATGTTGGCCATTTTAACTGGTGTCAGGTGGTATTTCATTGTGGTTTTGATTTGAATCTCCCTGATGGTTAGTGATGATGAACATTTTTCCATATGTCTGTTAGGCTGTTAGCCTGTGTCTGTTGTATGTCTTCATTGGAGAAGTGTCTGTCCATATCTTCTGCCCATTTTTGGACACGATTATCTGTTTTGTATGTGTTGATTTTGAGGAAATCTTTATAGATCTTGGATATCAGCCCTTTGTCTGTAGTGTCATTTGCAAATATCTTAGAGTTACATTATGACCCTTCAATTGCACTCCTGGGTATTTACCCCAAGATACAGATGGAGTGAAAAGAAGGGCCATCTGTACCTCAATGTTTATAGCACCAATGGCCTCGGTGGCCAAACTGTGGAAAGAACCAAGATGCCCTTCAACAGACGAATGGATAAGGAAGATGTGGTCCATATACACTATGGAGTATTATGCCTCCATCAGAAAGGATGAATACCCAACTTTTGTAGCAACATGGATGGGACTGGAGGAGATTATGCTGAGTGAAATAAGTCAAGCAGAGAGACTCAATTATCATATGGTTTCACTTATTTGTGGAGCATAAGGAATAACATGGAGGACATGGGGAGATGGAGAGGAGAAGGGAGTTGGGGGAAATCGGAGGGGAGACAAACCATGAGAGACTGTGGGGTCTAAGAAACAAAGTGGGGGTTTTGGAGGGGAGGGTGGGGGGGTTGGGTGAGTCTGGTGGTGGGTATTGAGGAGGGCATGGATTGCATGGAGCACTGGGTGTGCTGCATAAACAGTGAATCTTGGAGCACTGAAAAATTTTAAAAAATAAGATGCTAAAAAAGGGGTATAAATGTATAAAACACAACTTCTTATTAAACTGACCTTATTATGTATAAAGTTTAGAGAATGTAAGCGTCTACTCTTTTTTTTTCCCAATTTATTTATTTTCAGAAAAACAGTATTCATTATTTTTTCACCACACCCAGTGCTCCATGCAAGCTGTGCCCTCTATAATACCCACCACCTGGTACCCCAACCTCCCACCCCCCCGCCACTTCAAACCCCTCAGACTGTACTCTTAACACAATAACCAAATACCTTGACTCTGTCCTTGGGGGTCGAATTGTGTCCCCCGAGAGTTTTGCTCGCGTCCCAACCCCGACCGGTAAGCGTGACTTCATTTGGAAACCAGGTGTGCGCAGACACCATCAGTGCGGATGAACTGACCCTGCAGGTAGATGAGCCTGCCCCATGCCTGGTGTCCATGTAGGAGGGGACGTTTGGACACAGATGCAGACATGAACAAAGGGAGGAGGGCCACAGTGGCAGAGACCACGGTGTGGCCAGGGGGCCATGGGATGCTGGGGCTGCAGTCAGCCGGGACCTCAGAAGGACTGTGGCCTTAGTCTTCAGACTTGTGGCCTCAGCCCTGACAGGGTATTTTCTGTGATTTTAATCCTCCGGATTCTTGGGCGGCTTAGGTCAGCCCAGGACGCGGTGCACATGACAGGTGTC